>NC_090876.1:42068090-42085590 GCF_036669935.1 Montipora foliosa
CTTGACGTCTCACTATAAACTAGTGAGGGAAGCATAAATACAGACCTATACACGAAACCTACCTGTCATCCTCTACACACAAAAGAAGCCATTCATTTCAGCCTAGCACTCCGTGGGTATTAAGTACCCATCATAGATTTCTCACATCACATTTTCCTCCAAAATAACGTTACCATGGCAAGGATATAAGGCAATTCTTTAATCCTTAAAATCAAGATATATTTTCTTTTTTGAAAAAACGGGACGGTGAAACCTTCCCATTCAGCGTTACCATATATAATGTTAGAAATAATCTCTAAAATATTTAGAATTCAACGAAATCTGTAGGTCAGTTTTTCAGAAAAATAAGTTTTTTTGAAATGTGTCGCTAATTTCTTTTTCACCTACAGAATTTCTTTAAATTTGAAAGACAAACGTTTTAAATTAATCTATGCTAACATGCAAAAAATGACAAAAAATTCACCGCCCGGAAGCAGAGATATAGGTGAGTAAAGTTGCAAAATCAGGGAAAATAAAATCTGTTTCTGAAAAGAAAAGTAGGAGTCACCGAACATCCAAGATCGTTAAATCCAAGCAAAGCTATAGCAACTGCCATTTGGCTATAATGCCCTATCATTGTTCATTTTAGTACTTAGCGCGTGCGCTCGATGCATGACGTGGGGTGTGAATTTGCGTGCGCTGTAAGGATGCGCAAAAGCAATGGGCGCGAATGTCCTTAAGATTTCATGGTTGTAGATCTTTGATAACTGACTCCTTACTCATTGTTGACTCACAAAACAGCTTCGTCGAAACTCGCAAAATTTGACTGGTAAGGATTTTCATTTGATATAGGGTCTTTTTCTACAGTGTTCAAAGAGGGTTTTTGTTTTTGTTTACTAAATACTCGAGATTACAGAGTCCATTCCGAGTTGCCGTGGCTCATGCGAAGCTAAAGTCACAAGCTTCACTTCATGTAACGTGAACGTGAAACGGCATTCTCACGTGAACGTGGTGCTAATAAACTACCACACAACGAGCATTTCTGGTTCTTTGTAACAGGTGAAAAAATTGACTTTTGAATCAACCCAGGAAATCTGATAGGGAAAATAATAGTTAAAGGTCTGAGAAAACGATCATTCAAACACGGGGTACTAGTTTTTCAGCCGTAGGCAAATGTTCCTTGGTCATTCACATGGCTCATTTCGTCTACATGTGTATACTCAAACGTGCTTTGGCAACATTCAGTAGCGAAACCAAATATTTCAAATCGAGAGTCCATTACCCAAGAGTACGAATCTGGTATAAGGTTTGTCTCCATCACCGTCAGAAAAGTGTCTAGCTATTTTCAATTAAACCAGGTTTCGCGGGAAATAAAGAATATACCAAATCAGCTATAGGTATTGTATTATATTGTATTGTATTTACGTGGGATGCTCCCTGCAGGGCAGACCACGTCATGGGGACTCTTTTTTTCCTCCTATCCGCAAATTGTAACGTTTGTTATCATTGGCTAGTTCCTATAAGCTCTAGAAAGTGTAACTTATAGAAAAGAAATATATGTTATTTGCCAGCTGGGAGGTTCGTCTGGCGAAAAACTGAGACCGACCGAGCTCACAGTTTTTTTCGCTAGCTGGTAAATAACCTTTTTTTTTTCCTCTCTCTCTCTCTCTCTTCCTCTCAGAAATCACTTTTTAAATTGATGACTCGCACCGCGCTTGATGGCGAGTGCAGTAAGCGGCTTACAAAGTGAACGTTTTATAGAGAAATATTTCTATTTGAATTCTATTTCCACGCATTTGGTCGAGAAAAAAAAACTGTTTTAAAACTCTTACTTCTCTATGTAAACGGATTCGGTAAGGTCAGGATTCGCATAATTCTCTCGCATTGTAAGAAAAAAAAAAACAAATACATGCTATTTAGGTTGTCTAAAGAAAAACAAAAACTGCAGTAGACTAGCAACCTTTGTGGCATGATTATGATACTGCAGCAATAATCTCCTTACAGGAAGGGGTTCCTCTCCACTAACTGAAATAATAATCTCTAGTAACGCGGATAAGTAGGAGGAATATTGTTCGTGTGGATGGTGAGTTGAGGCAGAATAATAGCCCAGAATTACCCTGTAAAATGAGGAAGAGAGATTCACAAAGCAAACTCGCAACCTCACAGCTGTGTTAGCAAAACAAAACAAACTGTGTGAAAACAAAAACTTTAATTTCAGAAACAGTCAGGTAGTACATGTACGAGAAATTAAATTAAGTAAGAGGGATAAGCAAATACTTGAACATGAAAATTATTCGTTCTTCAAAAATAAGAATAATAACTTGATAGCGAATGCAGTATAAGCGACTTACAAACTGAACGTTTCAAAGAGAAATATTTTTATTTGAATTCTATTTCCACGCCTCTTTTTGAATAAAAATCTGTTTTGCCAGAAAACCTTTGTATGTAAACGGATTCGGTGTCAAAAAATGGAAATTTTAGGTCATTACACAAGCTCACCCAACCAGGGCTAGGCTCCCAGAGCCAATCAGATTGCAAGTTTCGCAGAATTCCACCCTCTCGCGCATTGAGAAAAGCTAAAAGGCATACCGTATTCACTCGAATAAGCGCCGCCGTCGATTAAGCGCCGCCCTCGAATAAGCGCCGCACCGCCGATGCTACGCTTATTCGAGGAATTTCGTATAACCGGGAAAAACACTATAAATTGTTCCACAACGACAAAAGAGTTCCCTCTCGTTATTATGAAACTCTCGGGTTTTTTTCACCGCGTGAATTTCTCTCGTAATATCATGGGTGACAAATTACTCCTTAATTTAGGCGCGAAATTTCAGCGTAAATGTGAAATTACAAAATTGCCATGGTAATATCTCTTGTATCTCGATCAGAGACAAGATGGAGTTTTTGAGAAGTGGTATGACGAAAATAGCCTTGAGAAAAACCTGGAGATGATTCTTCCCGAGCAGCTGGATAAAGTACTCGAGCGATTTTGCAATTACGGTTGTGAGCGTAATTTGTCACCAACGACATTAAAAGATAATCAAATGGTTTTCTCGTGAAATTAGGAAATATTTTCACTGGCGTTTTGTCAAAATTCTGATAATTTTCCTCGCCTAAAGGCTCGGGAAATTATCAGAATTTTGACAAAACGCGCGTGAAATTATTTCCTAATTTCACTCGTCGCCATTTGATTACACATACTAATTCTAGATTTACTATCAGTTTAGTATCAGTCCATAGGAAAATTAACAAATAGAAAGTGCACCGTTGAATAAAAATATCGAAAAAATAAATTGGTCTGATACAATGGTTAAATAAGCGCCGTACTTGTGGCGCGAAAAATTAAATAAGCGCCGCGGTGCTTATTCGAGTAAATACGGTATTTTAGTGGCCACATGTGCACATTACGTCATCGTCATTACGTCATCCACATGTCAAGATCATTGTCACCTTTTGTGTTATTTTCGTTTGTTTCCCGAAGGGTATACGTATACCAAGGAATTTCTACTGTTGATCGCCTGGTTTCGCTTTCAAAGGTTGATTTCCATTTAGTCATTATTACCTATTAGAGCTTTCATATAGGGTAGATATCTTTTTACATTCACTGCTTTTGTTATTCAATGTGCCAACCACAAGAACAAAAGACCCTTTGTTTCGACAGCCAATGAGGTTCTGGTTGACACATTAACGACAATTGGTGACATCAACAATATCTTCCCTATTGTCATTGTAATCGGTTTCATGAAAGGTGTTCGGTGTTAAGTGAGGGTTTTTATCGGCTACAAAACGTGTCAAAACTACCTTGGTGCTAGTGGCACCAAATGATACCTCGAAATTTAGTTTGAAATTCCTTTTAAATTGGATAGACTCTTTACATTAACTAACAGATACAATATTTCAACTGAGTTTTGAAATTAGAAAGTGAAACACATTACATTTCGCGAGTTTCAGTGAACAAGTCCCTGATTTCTCAAAACTAATCGCACATATCGTTAACGCACTTTCCAATACACCTTTCTGGTCTCTTGGTAAATTGTATCCTAGTATCCTTTGAACCAATTAAAGATAACGCAATATTATTTTTGTCACAAGAAAGGTACATTCTGACTCCTGAAGGGGTCATCCAAGAATATTTATGTACTTTGCCATGCAGCCTCGTCTCAAGGAACCAAAATGAGCCATCAGCAGATGGGCAATTCTGCCTCTGTGAGTGATTTCAATAAAAAAAAAGATTGCTCCGTTAGAGTTGGATCGATAAAAACGAAGGTTTTTCGATACAGACGTATGATGAGATTTACGCTGAATAAGTAGACATCACGACACCCTGCCAGCAGAGCCTTTGTTTTGCTTGCTCGATTTTGGCGTTCTCGAGAAAGGCTCTGCATGAATCGAGTAAGATCTTTATTGAATATGCGCTGAATGTTGCCAGGATACAGTCTCGAACCCAAGCCTAATATGCCAGATCTCGCCGCCCTCTTGGTTTTTCATGGTACAGCGGGCTCAATTATAACCATCGGTTTTGTCACTAAACGGACGCTCGCACTGGAAAAACCGGTTTGACGAGAGCAAACAAGATTGACTAGTCCAGAAGTTCGGGCTGCGGCGGCTTCAAAGAGTTGACGCGATTCGGGCAGAGCCTACTTTTCTCCTCCTCAGTAAAGAAAAAGACAAAAGGAGGCTCTGCTCGCAGGGTGACATCTTGATAGGAAATGGTTGAATCCCGAGTACAATTCTGTTCCAATGATGCTTTGAAAGATTTTCAGGTTCGTCCAATTTGAGACGAGAAAAAAAAGGTTCTCTATATGCGATGTTTGCTAACGTCAATGCTTACATTTTGTTTCTCATTTACATACGAGTTTGCTTACAGATTTACGAATTGACGTCAAAAGATAAAATGACTTGTCAATTAAACTTAGCTCAATCTCCAATTTTTTGAGCCCTTTAGCTTTGATAACGAGCTAGTTATTAGCCATCAAAACCCCATACGAATTCTTGGATGGCAAAGACGAAATATCTGGAATGTCATATTTTCAGAGACCGTTATTTAATATGCGATGTACTTTCAATATTCAGTACTTGATTCTCGGCTGACTGGTTAGAAAATGATAGCCTTCTGCTAATGAGGCAAAAAATGTAAACAGCTTAATTAAAATAAGATTCCCCTAGTTTTAATTAAGATCAGGCTTTTTTTTTTATGTGAATGAAAGTAGACGCTACTCATTTTTGCAATTAAAAGAATTCACTGACCTCAAAAACAAGTTCCCATTTATTTGTGTTGTTGATGGCCTTGAGTGCATATTCTCCCCATCGAATACACTTCATTTCAATTTGATTTCGTCTGACGCACTTGATTTGAAACCCTGGTTGGGAAAAGATGCAATGCAATAACACAAATAAGAATAAAATCACGGCTACAAGACAAGTCCATAGGATTGGTAATGTGCTAAGTATGAACGGCTCCACGAGAGTTCCGTTCGTGCATTAATTTACATGTCCATGTTGCAATACCTGTGGTTACACTAGCCATTGTACCCATGGGTACCGCTTGCCCTAGGTAGACCGAAACTGCCTTAAGGTTATTTCCATGGATACATCAAAAAGAACAAAAGAACTTCCCATGACATCTCCTGAACTGAAAAGTACGAAAGCAGAACGTAGCTAATACAGGAAATCGTCTGCAGTTCTCTGAGTTGACCTCTGATACGCTTGGCCGATTTCGCGCCTACTTGTAGCACGAGGTAACATGGCAAGGTTTCGTGCATCAATGTGAGTATTTCTTTCTTTATTTTCATTAGTTTGTCCTTCAGACTGTCAGTTACGAAGTCGATTGAGTTATAATCTTTCTGTTTCTCTGTTCATAATTTGCAAGGTCAGTGAACTCATAAGGATGGCCCAGAGGTAACGCTCTTACTCCGAGGGTTTTTTTCTGGGCATTCCGGTTTTCCTCCGTCAGCAAAATCGACTCCCAGCCTGTTCCATCTGGTTGTCGTGCTGTGCTACGAGGTCGTGTATGGGTCGTGCTCAGGGGCCGAGCGCCTAGCGGCTGCATAGCTCCTTCAGTCCAACCTCGTTTAGCTGCGCCCTTAGCAATTCATTATCCGACTGCGAAAAAAAGGCAATTCGCAGGTCAGATACTATTACCCTGAGGGGAAGCTTTTACTGTGTAATCGTATTCCAAAAGGTAACATGAAACTTGAGCTGAACCAAACCCAAGCCATTTACCCTTTGGAAGCCCCCAAACCAAAGGTGTGTGTAACCACAGCTAATGCTTGTTACATAAAACGGTTTAAAATCCAATTGAGGCAGAAACACACAGTTGATACTTTTCCACGCGCGTTATCCAACGCCTCTTCTTCCTCTGTCAGGTGCAAAGTTGATTGCCTCTTCATCAGACTTTCGCAAGATTTCTTGCTGGAAAACTATAAAGGCCAGGATTATTCGAAATCAGTACAAACTATACATATTAAAGTGGAAATCCCTCAATTAAATCAACAAATCACCAACGCCGGATCCATCACTTTTGATTCGTCTTCACATTCCAACACGTTAACAGACGCTCGCCTTGTGTTCGTCTCCGTTTTTTTTTAACAACATTACTACTTTGTTGACGATTATCTTGCCTGGTACAACATGAACACTTTGCTTTTGATTAGTGATTTATTGGCAATAAATAAGGAACTTACTTGCTTGGAGATCGTGTGTGCTTCCTCCATCGCATCTAGCGCTTCGTTGAGTCGTTTGGAGGTTGCCTTGCGATGGGCCAACTTTAACGAGATGATCATCATCCGCATCATATCTAAATCTTGAGCTGATGGTGAAATTTTGGTCTTTGATTCTAACGGCGCCGGCGCCACCCAACAGGACTATAACTGCAATCTAAAGCACAACGAAGGACATTCTTTCCTTTATGTTCAGCTCTCCACCTAGTATTATGCTTTTTAATCCTATAATGATATATGTATATTAAACTTCTTAAGATCCTTCAATGTTCTTACGATTCAGTGGAGATCGTAATCAGTGATATGAAACGTGCTGCGGAAAGAAGCTTTTGGTGCCACGGTAAGTCTAGACTTCAAAAATTTGGTTTATCAACGGAGTTGATAATGTAAATTGACCACCGTACAGAGATTCTAAAAGCTGACGTTTCGAGCGTTAGCCCTTCGCTCTGACGATGGGCTAACGCTCGAAACGTCAGCTTTTAGAATCTCTGTACGGTGGTCAATTTACATTATCAACTCCGTTGATAAACCAAATTTTTGTATACTACTTCCCCACCGACGCAGCACCACAGTTTCTTTAGAAACTACCCCTTCAAGTCTAGACTTCGATTGGTCCCTGCGTAAAATATTCGAGCGGCCTGCTTTCTGAGGCAGTTGTGTTTTGCTACGCAAACAAACAAAAACGGGAAGAGGAGAGAACGAAGGGACTGCACCCTTTTCTGTAGAATCACCAAATCTGCTAATCTAATTAGTGAAAGGAAATGACAAATGGTTCCGCCTCTTTTATTGCTAGTGTAAATAAACACTCAAATAACGACAGTAACGGCTTGGAAATATTTATGTGCATGTCGAATTTAATCAACTATTCGGAAAAGAAACTGCAGAAAAACTACTGTATTTATTTTGAATTTAATAAACAACACTCGAAAGAAGCCCGGTAAAAGAGAGGTAGAAAAGCTAAACAGAGAGAGGCCTTAGATTTTTGCCGGATTTGCAGAACAATTGTTAAATTGAATTTTGGAGTGTTTTGGCAAGTTTCGACGGTGTGACGTTCGTCGACAACTGTCAAGGACAAATTCTTGCTTAGAACGGACGACTCGTCAATCATAAATCTGAAGTCAGAAGACAAAGCTCATTCTGCAGAAATGATGACTCAATTCGTGTTCAAACGCATTTCCTTTAACAAATTCCTTTCTTTTCAAAGGCAACTACCCATAGATAATTGTTCGACCGAAACTGGTCTTCGGTGAAGCTGCGACGAGGAACGATTACCAAGATCGATGGCGTTTGATAAGTCGATCATTAGAACTCAAACGTTTACAACAGCAGCACGAAATCTTCGAGTTTATAAGTTTAGTTGGAGATTTTTGTGCCATATTCGTAATTTACAAGCTGTTTTACACTCGGTAGTTTACGCATAAGCAGTTTGATAAATCAATAAGCCAATCAAAGCAGTTCTGAAAATTTTTTATTCCAGAGCTCAGTGTCTTGGCGCTGACCAAAAGACACGGGGGTTCTGGGGATGAGATTGGACTGGCATTAGCGGATCCAGTTTTTACTGAAGGTACCACACCCTTTTAAATAGTGCAGCTAGTTGCCCAAACTGATTTTAGTTTTCTACACACTTTTTCTTCCTATTCAAGTCCCTAGAAATTCAGGTGCAAAAAAAACACATTCCGCTGAATTTTCCGCTGAACCACTTGCTATTTATTTTATAACATAACCAAAACATCTTGTTACAGTTTGTGACATCTTCTGCATTCTTGGAATGCCTCTTGCTTACTAGCGCAAATCGCTTTGCTAGAAGCTCAGGGGAAAAACCACTAATGGGGTAAAAAACGACATTTCTGAGTCTAGTTTTCGATTCATACAACTGGGAGGAAATTTCATCATTTTCAGGGGTGCACTTGTCGATCTTTATTATGATAGTTTGAGGAGAAAAGGCACCTTTTCATAACCATTCACCCATAGGAAAATAGTAAACGGGTAATTGACTAATCCGTGCGCTCTTTACTTTTGTTATGTTAATATAATAAGTCGTAGCAAGCCAGCAATATTTAACGGTTTAAAAACTTCAGTAATTTCAGGATAGGAAGAGCTAAATTAATGTTACAAAAAAATTTTAGCATTAGTAATCTAGGTCAAAATAATTATATTTAGAGACTAATACGCAAACTAAAGTGAATAACGTGGTCTCTTCTTCACTTAAAATATATTGAGGAGTTTTAATTAGTTCACTTTTGCGATTCATGGCGCAGTGGTGAGAGAACTCACCTTCCACCAGTGTGGCTTGGGATCGATTCCCAGATTCGACGCCATATGTGAGTTGAGATTGTTGGTTCTGTACTCTGCTCCGAGAAGTTTTACCCCGGGTACTCCGGTTTACCCCTCCACTCTAAAACCAACATTTGATTTGATTTGTTCTGATTTCAGTTGATTTGTAGTCTCCCCAATTAGTAGAGCACTCGTGCTCAGGTAAACAACCTTTAGATTTTTTATTATTATTATTAATGAACACATTTGGGGTTAAATAAGCACAGGAGAACATGACGAGACTCGTATTCGGCAAAATCTACACGGCTTTCCACGAAAGCAAAAGCACACTGAATCAAACTAATAGCCTTATAACGTTTTTGCCAGTAGAAACGCTTGTTTAGTCACTCATAAACAACAAATTGTTTTCTCCTGTGTCAGGCTTACACCTCTGCTTGAGTCCTAAGTGTTCAATGTTCTTTAAGTGTTTTCCACTCAGTACGCTCAAGCATCCACTTGTAATATTGATTAATAGAAAAGCAGAGAAGTAAATTTCATTGTCTTTCTGCTGGCAAGTCATTCAGGCTGCTTTTGATCTGGTTACTTTTCCTCGTCTTACCTACTGATAGGGCCTAAGACGTATTATCGGCAAAATTGTTTTCTTAACTGACTTACTGTAAAACTAAGTTTGCACTCCATAAAGATTGTCTGGATCCTTGCTGCAATTCAAATACCTATTCTTTGACCAAGGAGAGTTTGGCCATCTCAAGCCTAAAAGCTTATATTTATACCATTTTGGATACAACGAGAACAAACTTGTGTAATGGTTTAAGAATTTCTACATCCTATAAAAATAATTGTACTTTTATTTTTGCAAGGTAATTGGAAGGCTTAAAATTCCAGAGATTCTTTCGGGAGTGTCTCTTTTAAGAAACATTTTTACTTTGTGGGATGACCTAAAGGTTTTTGCGTGTAGCCGTCACATAACCGAACGTTAACCACTACAATGGGCACCACCCGTCAGTACGAAATGATACAAGTATGCCCACGAAGTGTCCGCTTGACCTACAATACACTAAACGGAACGCTTCTTAGGTAAAAAGGGAACTGGGCGGCAGAAATCAACTAAGACCATAGTAAGACAGGGTGTCTACCTTTAGAGCTAAAAGTGCTTCTAATATGTAGCAACATGGTACGATATTGCGTAGGTTTTTAACTAAGTTTTTGAATGCATGCACAAGTACACAATAACTTTTGGGACAATTGGTCTGGCCATACTTGTTATAT
Organism: Montipora foliosa; assembly: GCF_036669935.1. Lineage (NCBI taxonomy): Eukaryota > Metazoa > Cnidaria > Anthozoa > Scleractinia > Acroporidae > Montipora > Montipora foliosa. Next base: position 42,078,326 of record NC_090876.1, read on the forward strand.
TTTCCATAAAACAACGGGATGTAACAAGTGACTGTCTTTGGGTGTGTTAAAAAGAAGCTACGCGAATCGAGAATGTTCTTCAGCACTCGACGCACCCGTGAAAATGGGATACGGTTGTGGAACATGCCAATTGTTACAGGTTTAATTAACAAGTCATTGAATATTGACCAAGGAACATAACAGCCTCACAATCTCTGTTGACATGAGTTTTAATTGTTGCAGATAATACTTTACACAAGGTTTTCATGCGCTTTAGATAAATAGTCTCAAGGTTTTTGACAAAACCTTACATCGATAGTTGTGTAAACGAAAAAATTACTGAATTTAACTTTTCTTTGGTGATTATGAAAATTATAAACGTTCGCCCACTCAATTGCAAGCTTTGTCGGTCAAGGGAACAATAACCGCACAACATTAATTTGTGGTTAAACATGTAAACGAAACAGGATTTAGTATCACTGGCTTCATCCGGGCTCATTCTGTTAAAAAAATTTTTTTTAAACTGTGTTATGTTTAAGGAATTAGTGACAAGCTTTGTCGGTGAAGGGAACAATAACCGGACAACATTAATTTGTGGTTAAACATGTAAACGGAACAGGATTTAGTATTACTGGCTTCATCCGGGCTCATTCTGTTAAAAAAATTCTTTTAAACTGTGTTATGTTTAAGGAATTAGTGGCAAAAATCTAGTTCCGCGGTCTAATGAAAAAAAAGGTTCACGATATGGCCCGCCTTTAGGCAACCATTGCAGGCATCTGTGAGCTTCGCAGATGACCCCCTGTCCTGAAGTATTCATGTTGCTTAACAATTACACGGTTCTATTTTCGCCGACATCTCGACATTGACATTTTGCGACTGACATACTGTTTATTGTTAGTACCCCTTTCAAAACATTACAGGATTAGTCTCGAAGGCCAGCGCCTTTCATCATTTCACTACTTTCTCGAGAACTGTGGCTAACAGGCGAGAAATAGAGTTTAAATCCTGCAGTGTCCTTAGATTTGGGCAAACAACATACTTCAACAGTTAACGTTTCCGCATTTCCGTCGGATTTTGATGTCTGTATTATCTATAACAGGGTTGTTTTGAAGATTCGATAAAAAAGAAAGACTTTAATAATTTACAATGTTACTGCTTTTACTCGTGTTCACCCTCTTGTTCAGCCTTTTTTGCAAGTTTTTTTTGCTTGGACAACTATACGCGTAAATTCAATATATTTGTTCATGCGAAACGTTCAGTGAAATTTGTATTGGCCCTAAAATGAACTAATGATCCATGATATTCAGTTTTGTGGTGTTCCTGCAATTGAATTTGTCAAAACAAATTCACTATTAGATACGCCCTTTCAATGACGAGAAGCGTAGACTTTTTTGGACCGATGGCCTACGCAATTACTGACATACCCTTGTATTTACCGAAACCAAGTAAGTAAGTAAGTAAGTAAGTAAAAGATTTATTTCACAACACTTCCACATGGTGGCTCTTCGTTTGTGAAAAAACTAATTATCTAAATTAAAAATTTATAATCTACAAAATATTATTAAAGACATATATACATCTATACATTATCCTAAGACTACAAAACTAAAACGACTTGTGTTTTGAGTTTCTGGAACAAATACTTCCTGGTGGCCTTTGCAAATGTATATTTAAGTAAGGAAATGAAGCTTCGCTAGCCCTGTGTTACACAATAAATGGCTTTCAGTTGTTTGATCTAAGCGTTTTATAACCGCGCAGGGACAATTCAATAGAACTATCTTTTCTTGAGCCCAAGCTGAACTCAATTCCACCTTAGAATCAGTTCGGAAAATGCAGTAAATTTAGACAGCACTAAGATATTTAGACATGTAAGTTTAGCTCAGCGTCTGTTCTCAAAACATATCACATCCTCTATGTACATACACCCAGTTAAAAGCTTCGAAGATTTTTTTATGAATTACACCGTCAGTACCGTTTGGTACCCTCGCGCTGGGGCTATACGGCGTAGGGGCGCGTCCCCCGGGTGGCGGATAGGGAAGCCCTCTCTTTGGGGGATTGCACCTGAATAATACGGAATAGGGTGCTGCGGACCGACATAGCCTAGGAGAAGGACAACTCTGATTCCAAATCCCGGGTAGATGGAGCTCGATAACCTTGGTAGGCAGTCCATCTAGGAGAAGGAAAACTCTGATTCTAAACCACGGGTGGATGGAGCTCGTTAGCCTTGGTCGGCAATCCATCTACGAGAACGAAAACTCAGACACCAAACCAACCGGCCCTCCAGGTCTGGGGGTTGGGCGTTGGGCTAACACCCCAGTCCCGGAAAACAGACTTGTTACAGAAACCGCAACAACAAATCCAGAAAACAACTTGGCTCCGGGAGAGTCCTCTCCAGTAGAGCCTATGATGCGGGCTGGTGAAAGCCTTCGGGAAGCCAGTGCGCAGACAACTCTTCTGACAGCCAAAATCAAGACCAGAATAGGGACCTGGAGCATCCGAACCCTATATGAGGCAGGGAAATCTGCACAAGTGAGCAGGGAAATGCATCGCTACAACCTCAAGATGCTAGGGCTGTGTGAAACACGCTGGAACGGCACTGGACGAAAGCGACTGACGAGTGGTGACACTATCATCTACTCTGGACATGAGGAAGGCCACCCACACCTTCATGGAGTAGCCCTGCTTCTGACACCTGAGGCAGCACAGGCACTACTCTCCTGGGAGCCAGTATCACCGAGGCTCTTGACGGCAAGGTTCAACTCCAAGGGGAGGAAAGCCACCGTCATCCAGTGCTACGTACCCACCAACGCAGCAGAGACAGAGGAAAAGGAGGCATTCTATGAGCAGCTCCAGACAGTGATGGATAAGCTGCCAAGAAGAGACCTGAAGATCCTAATGGGTGACCTCAACGCTAAAGTGGGGGCAGACAACACCAACAGAGAACTCATCATGGGAAAACATGGAGTTGGCGTCCAGAACGAGAACGGAGAGCTACTCACTGAGTTCTGCACCTTCAACGACCTGGTCATTGGAGGCACCGTGTTCCAGCACAAGCAGATCCATAAGACGACATGGACATCATCAGATGGGAGGACTGTGAATCAAATCGATCACGTCACCATTGGAAGAAAGTGGAGGAGAAGCTTGCTGGACGTCAGAGTCAAACGAGGAGCAGACGCAGCCTCGGACCATCACTTGGTGGTAGCAGACTTGAAAGTCAAGCTGAAAGTCTACAGAGACCGAGCAGACAGGCCATCCCACAAATACAACATACACAGCCTGAAAGATAAAACAAAAGCTGAGGTCTACCAAAGTGAACTGAGAAACCGGCTCAGCGCACTCGCCCACCAACCAGAAGAATCAGTAGAGGAGACATGGTGTGGCCTTAGGGACACCTGGAAGGTCACATGTAATGAGGTCCTGGGGAAGAAAACTAGACAACACAAAGAGTGGCTGTCAGCCAATACCTGGACCCTCATCAAAGAGAGGAAACAGCTAAAGAACGACATCAACCAGACCCAAGACCTGCAACAGAAGCAAGATCTACAGGCCCAGTACTGGGAGCTGAACCGACAGGTCAAGAAAAGCACCAGAGCGGACAAGAGGAGATTCATACACGACCTCACAGAAGAAGCAGAAACAGCAGCTGGCAAAAGAGACATGAAGAGGCTGTATGAGATTACAAGAACACTGTCAGGGAAAAGCAAGGCCCCCTCAAGACCAGTGAAAGACAAGAACGGCGAGACCATCACAGATGAAGCCAAAGAGAGAGCAAGATGGGCAGAACACTTCCAATAGATTCTCAACAGACCCTCACCTTAAGTCCCACCTGACATCCCACCAGCAGCAAACCAGCTAGCGGTGAGCATGAATCCACCAAACAAGGCCGAGGTCAGCAAAGCTATCAACTCCTTGAAGTCAGGCAAGGCAGCAGGCCCAGACGGCATTCCACCAGAAGCACTAAAGGCGGACGTCCAGACCTCCACGGAGATGATCCATCCACTCCTGATGAAGATCTGGGAGAACGAGCAGATCCCACTGGAATGGAAGTAAAGGTACCTGGTGAAACTGCCGAAGAAAGGGGACCTGTCATCATGCAACAACTGGCGGGGTATCATGCTGCTCTCCATCCCGAGAAAGATCCTGACAAGAATTATCCTGGAGAGAATCAAGAAGGCCCTGGACGAAACTCTACGAGAGGAGCAGGCAGCTTTTCGTCAAGACAGATACTGCACAGACCATATCGCCACGCTGCGAATCATCATTGAGCAGTCGCTGGAATGGCAGATCCCACTGTACTCAGTATTCGTCGACTTCCAAATGGAATTCGACAGTGTGGATTCCGACGTCATCTGGAGGCTAATGCAACACTACGGCTTCCCCCTCCCTCCCCCCCCTCCCCCCCCCCCCCCTTCCCTCCCCCAAGTTCATTTCCATCATACAGCAACTGTACGACAATTCCAGCTGCCAAGTCATACACGACGGGAAGTTGACGGACACATTCCAGGTACAAACCGGTGTTCGTCAAGGCTGCATACTGTCGCCGACCATCTTACTTCTGGTAGTCGACTGGATTATGAAGCAGGCAACATCAGATAAGAAGACCGGCATCCAGTGGACTTTCACCAAACAGCTGGAGGACCTGGACTTCGCTGACGACATTAGCCTCCTCTCACACAGACACCAGGACGCACAAGAGAAGCTGTCCCGCCTCGCCGAAGAAGCTGAGAAGACGGGCCTCAATATCAACATCAAGAAGACGGTGGTGATGCGAAGAAACAACAAGAAACAAGACCCCATCACACTCCACGACGAAGACCTGAACGAGGTGGAGAAGTTTGCGTACCTGGGCAGTGTCGTCAACACAGATGAAGGAACAGACGAAGACATCAAGAGCCGCATCAACAAGGCCAGACATGCATTCAACACCCTCCGCCCCATTTGGAATTCTTCAGCTCTCTCCCTCCACAACAAGATCAGAATCTTCAACACCAACGTCAAGTCTGTCTTACTGTATGGCTCCGAAACATGGAGAACTACTAAATCAAACACCCAAAAGCTGCAGACCTTTATCAACAGATGCTTCAGAAACATCATCAACATCAGATGGCCAGACGTCATTTCCAACGCCGACCTCTGGGACAAGACTGGTCAAAGCCCCATTGAAGTGGAGATCAAAAAAAGGAAGTGGGGTGGATCGGCCTAACACTCAGGAAGTCCCCCTCAAACGTCACCAAGCAAGCCCTCGACTGGAATCCTCAAGGAAAGCGTAAAGTAGGAAGACCGAAACAGACCTGGCGCAGGAGCACTGATGCAGACGTGAATGCCATTGGTACGACATGGGCACAGCTGAGGAGGACCTCACAGAATCGAGTGCGTTGGAGGAGTGTTGTTGCGGCCCTATGTTCCACAGGGAACCTAAAGGCTTAAATCAAGTCACATTTGGTACCCCCAGCTCATCACGATGCATAACTCAAGATTACTGAATTGATTGCGTACAATTCTTGCTATGCTATAAATTTCATTAATGTGATAAGAAGCCAAAGACTTTCTTTCTAATGAATGAACAACAAGTGCAAATAACCACGATATCCTTAAGATACCCCTAATCGTAAGGGTAATTTTGTGAAAAGGCTGAGGGACTGAACCAGTCAAAGTTTGACTGGCTCCATCGCCGGATTTCTTGGTTTCGAAATCGCTAGTTGCCTAAGGAAGCAGGACGTGTTTGCAAATTGTAAATTTAAGAATTTGATGAGTGAAATACTTGAAGAGAACTTAAGAGTGATTTAAAATCTGCCCTGTCTTGTCAGTGCAGCTATTGTCGGTGATGGTGTAGTGAAGACTATATTCTAGCTACTCAGTTCAAGTCGGAGTCAGCAATCACAGCCAATTCAAGCACTGCCCAACAGCATTGTTTGCGTTTCGATATCGTGTTGCTTAAAAATGGATTTGCATTTGCTCATTCGTTACAAAGCAAATATTTAGCTTCTTGTGAAAACACTGAAACATGAAAACGTTTTCCTGTCTGCCCATTTCTTACATAACAAATACTTAATGTCCCCTTAAGCGAGCATGGATTAAATTTATCGAATAGCGAGACACTACGCAACCAGTTCATTACTGCTCGTGGAATGATACAATCAAGGCCAGAATTCTTTTTGGGGCATGATCGAGCCAACTTGAGAAGCACGAGACTGACCCTCATCAAATGGCTGAGGCGGGAAGGGAGGAAAAAGTGAGAAAAACGTTCCTAGCCATATACTAAGTACTAGGCTAAGCTCTGCATGGTGTGCACTATTAACGTAGACTTTTGATCAGTTCTGAACAATTTTTCATCATAGAAAATTCGCGACAAAGAAGTGCTTTTTTCATTGTTATCCTCGTAGCGAAACAAAAAAAAAAAAAAAAAAAAAGAAAGAAAGAAAAACGAAAGGTCTTCCATGATTTCTTGTCAATGGAAAGGTATAATGTGGTGAAAATCGGGACTCATCGTCCGGATTTCAATCTATGATAGCTGTCATGCTAGTCAGTCGGTATTACACTCAATCATAACGTTTTGACTGAAGTTTAAGCAAATATTCAAAGTAGTATCGGTATTTTCCACGCATATATGGGAGGTTAGTACTTTGTCACGGGATGCAAAAAGAAAAAAGGTCAAGCGGCCTGGAGTTCATGCCGGACTAGAAGCGAACAACTGGTACCTTATTTTGAAAAATCAGTTTTCCAGACCTGATTATCTTTAGATTAGTGTGTTCATTCGTGTTTTTACATTAGGACCCTCGCTAATGTCCCCTTAACAGCAAAGATATCGTTGACGTTATCTATTGTCATTGATGTCCAACCAGAGTCTCTCATTGGCTGTCGAAACAAAGGGCCCTCTCTCTTCCTACTATTAATTTGATCACTTTTTGTTTCTCAGACTGCCAACAGAGATAGCATTTCCCGTTTGTTACTTGTCTGCAAATATGTTCCAGTAACTACAAGATGAAACGACTGAGAAAAAGAGCTATAGAAAAACAATGTTTTTTCAAACACTTATGTAAGTTGATCTGATGGTGTATTTAAGTCATTTGGTACATATTAGGTAATTGCAAGTCATATTTAGTGATTTGTAAACCTTTTAGTTCATACTGATCACTTATTCCATACAAAGTTTGAAAATATTACACTACGTTGTCCATACTTGAAGTATCTAAGAGTTTGAGGATGACTCTTACCATAAATATCTCTAGCATGAGAGTCAAACACTTTCAAATGCCCATTATCTACATCTACATTTTCAAGCA
>NC_090876.1:42095590-42113090 GCF_036669935.1 Montipora foliosa
CGCCCTCGAAAAAGCGCCGCACTTGTGGCGCGAAAAATTAAATAAGCGCCGCGCCGCTTATTCGAGTAAACACAGTATTTTAGTGGCCACATGTGCACATTACGTTATCGTCACTACGTTAGCCACATGTCAATATCATTGTCACCTTTTGTGTTATTTTCGTTTGTTTCCCGAAGGGTATACGTATACCAAGGAACTTCTACTATTGATCGCCTGGTTTCGCTTTCAAAGGTTGGTTTCCATTTAGTCATTATTACCTGTTAGAGCTTTCATATAGGGTAGATATCTTTTTACATTCACTGCTTTTCTTATTCAATGCGCCAACCACAAGAACAAAAGACCCTTTGTGTCCACAGCCAATGAGGTTTTGGTTGGCACATTAATGACAATTGGTGACATCAACAATATCTTCCCTATTGTCATTGTAATCGGTTTCATGAAAGGTGTTCGGTGTTAAGTGAGGGTTTTTATCGGCTACAAAACGTGTCAAAACTACCTTGGTGCTAGTGGCACCGAATGATACCTCGAAATTTAGTTTGAAATTCCTTTTAAATTGGATAGACTCTTTACATTAACTAACGGATACAATATTTCAACTGATTTTCGAAATTAGAAAGTGAAATTGAGACCAAAACAAAGTACACATTACATTTCGCGCGTTTCAGTGAACAAGTCCCTGATTTCTCAAAACTAATCGCACTTATCGTTAACGCACTTTTCAATACACCTTTCTCGTAGTCTTCCGACTTCCCTCTTGGCAAATTGTATCCTAGGATTCACTGGAGCTGCACCAGTTAAAGATAACGCACTATTATTTTTGTCACTGTGACAAGAAAGGTACATTCTGACTCCTGAAGGGGTCTCCCAAGAATATGTATGTACTTTGCCATGCAGTTTATCCTCACGGAACAAAAACGAGCCATCAGCAGATGAGCAATTCTGCCTCTGTGAGTGATTTCAATAAAAAAAAGATTGCTCCGTTAGAGTTGGATCGATAAAAGCGAAGGTTTTTCGATACAGGCGTATGATGAGATTTACGCTGAATAAGTAGACATCACGACACCCTGCCAGCAGAGCCTTTCTTTTGCTTGCTCGATTTTGGCGTTCTCGAGAAAGGCTCTGCATGAATCGAGTAAGATCTTTATTGAATATGCGCTGCATGTTGCCAGGATACAGTCTCGAACCCAAGCCTAATATGCCAGATCTCGCCGCCATCTTGGTTTTTCATGGTACAACGGGCTCAATTATAACCATCGGTTTTGCCACTAAACGGACGCTCACACTGAAAAAACTGGTTTGACAAGAGAAAACAAGATTGACTAGTCCAGAAGTTCGGGCTGCGGCGGCTTCAAAGAGTTGACGCGATTCGGGCAGAGCCTACTTTTCTCCTCCTCAGTAAAGAAAAAGACAAAAGGAGGCTCTGCTCGCAGGGTGACATCACGATAGGAATGGTTGAATCCCGCGTACAATTCTGTTCCAATGATGCTTTGAAAGATTTTCAGGTTCGTCCAATTTGAGACGAGAAAAAAAAGGTTCTCTATATGCGATGTTTGCTGACGTCATTGCTTACATTTTGTTTCTCATTTACATACGAGTTTGCTTACAGATTTACAAATTGACTTCAAAAGATAAAATGACTTGTCAATTAAACTTAGCTCAATCTCCAATTTTTTGAGCCCTTTAGCTTTGATCACGAGCTAGTTATTAGCCATCAAAACCCCATACGAATTCTTGGATGGCAAAGGCGAAATATCTGGAATGTCATATTTTCAGAGACAGTTATTTAATATGCGATGCACTTTCAATATTTAGTACTTGATTCTCGGCTGACTGGTTAGAAAATGATAGCCTTCTGGTAATGAGGCAAAAAATGTAAACAATTTAATTAAAATAAGATTCCCCTAGTTTAAATTAAGATCGGGCTTTTTTTATGTGAATGAAAGCAGACGCTACTCATTTTTGCAATTAAAAGAATTCACTGACCTCAAAAACAAGTTCCCATTTATTTGTGTTTTTGATGGCCTTGAGTGCATATTCTTGCCATTGAATACACTTCATTTCAATTTGATTGCGTGTGACGTTTTTGATTTGAAACCCTGGTTGGGAAAAGATGCAATGTAATAACACAAATAAGAATAAAATCACGGCTACAAGACAAGTCCATAGGATTGGTAATGTGCTAAGTATGAACGGCTCCACGAGAGTTCCGTTCGTGCATTAATTTACATGTCCATGTTGCAATACCTGTGGTTACACTAGCCATTGTACCCATGGGCACCGCTTGCCCTAGGTAGACCGAAACTGCCTTAAGGTTATTTCCGTGGATACATCAAAAAGAACAAAAGAACTTCCCATGACATCTCCTGAACTGAAAAGTAGGAAAGCAGAACGTAGCTAATACAGGAAATCGTCTGCAGTTCTCGGAGTTGACCTCTGATACGCTTGGCCGATTTCGCGCCTACTTGTAGCACGAGGTCACATGGCAAGGTTTCGTGCATCAATGTGAGTATTTCTTTCTTTATTTTCATCAGTTTGTCCTTCAAAAAGGGCGATTCGCAGGTCAGATACTATTACCCTGAGGGAAAGCTTTTACTGTGTAATCGTATTCCAAAAGGTAACATGAAACTTGAGCTGAACCAAACCCAAGCCATTTACCCTTTGGAAGCCCCCAAACCCAAGGTGTGTGTAACCACAGGTAATGCCTGTTACATAGGAGAAACACGCAGTTGACATTTTTCCACGCGCGTCTTTCAACGCCTCTTCATCAGACTTTCGCAGGATTTGCTTGCTGGAAAACTATTAAGGCCAGGATTCTTCGAAATCAGTACAAACTATACATATTAAAGTGGAAATCCTTGAATTAAATCAACAAATGGTCAACTTGAGCACTTCTGATTCATCTTCACATTCCAACACGTTAACAGACGCTCGTGTTCGTCTCAGCATTTTTAACAACATTACTGCTTTATTGACGATTATCTTGACCGGTATAAAATGAACTATTTGCTTTGGATTAGTGATTTATTGGCAATTAATAAAGAACTTACTTGCTTTGGGATCCGTTGTGAATTTTCCATCGCATCTCGCGCTTCGTTGTTCCGTTTTCCCGCTGCCTTGGGATGAGCCAACTTTAACGAGATGATCCAATTTACTAGACTTATATCTAATTCTTGAGCTGAGGGTGAAACATTTGGCTTTGATTCTAACGGCGCCGCCCAACAGGACTATAACTGCAATCTAAAGCACAACGACAGCAATTTTTTCCATTATGTTCAGCTCTCCACCTAGTATTATCCTTTTTAATCCTATAATGATATATGTATATTAAATTTCTTAAGATCCTTCAATGTTCTTACGACTCAGTGGAGATCGTAATCAGTGATATGAAACGTGCTGCAGAAAGAAACTTTTGGTGCCACGGTAAGCCTAGACTTCGATTGGTCCCTGCGTAAATTATTCGAGCGGGCCGCTTTCTGAGGCAGTTGTGTTTTGCTACGCAAACAAACAAAAAGGGGAAGAGGAGAGAAAGAAGAGACTGCATCCTTTGTCTGTAGAATCAACAAGTCTGCTAATCTAATTAGTGAAAGGAAATGACAAATGGTTCCGCCTTTTTTATTGCTAGTGTAAATAAACACTCAAAGCACAATCTGACAAGAAGTAATTCACTCGTCCAAAAATATGACCGCAATGCATTGCCAACGGACTAATCCGAATTTCCCGTTGCTGGTGCAAGAGGAAGTTCTCAACGTGTCGGTTATAGAAAAAGGTGCAGTCCCTTCTTTCTCTAATCTTCCCAAGCCTCCCTCGGTCTTTTTGTTCGTTTGCGTGACAAAACACGACTGCGTCAGAAAAGCGTGCTTGCAGTCTAAGTAAATCCGGATAGTGAGGCCCGGAAAGTAGACTGTGGCCTGGTGGTTTGGAAATCATACTTGATTACGCATGCTTCACTGGGAGGACCAACTGGACTGACATCAATCTCGTCCCCAGAGCCCTCGTGTCTCTTGGTCAGCGCCAAGTCACGGAGCTCTGGAATAATAAATTTCCAAAACTCCAAGATTTTAGGAATTGCAGTTTCACCGAAAAGTGAAATAAGGCGATCATTAGAACTCAAACGTTTACAACAGCAGCACGAAATCTTCGAGTTTACAAGTTTAGTTGGAGATTTTTGTGCCATATTCGTAAATTACAAGCTGTTTTACACTCGGTAGTTTCTGCATAAGCAGTTTGATAAATCAATAAGCCAATCAACTCAGTTCTGAAAATTGATTATTCCAGAGCTCTGTGTCTTGGCGATGACCAAAAGACACGGGGGTTCTGGGGATGAGATTGGACTGGCATTAGCGGATCCAGTTTTTACTGAAGGTACCACACCCTTTTAAATAGTGCAGCTGGTTGCCCAAACTGATTTTAGTTTTCTACACACTTTTTCTTCCTATTCAAGTCCCTAGAAATTCAGGTGAAAAAAAAAAAAACACATTCCGCTGAATTTTCCGCTGAACCACTTGCTATTTATTTTATAACATAACCAAAATATCTTGTTACAGTTTGTGACATCTTCTGCATTCTTCGAATGCCTCTTGCTGACTAACGCAAATCGCTTTGCTAGAAGCTCGGGGAAAAAACCACTAATGGGGTAAAAAACGACATTTCTGAGTCTTGTTTTCATAAAACTGGGAAGAAATTTCATCATTTTTCTGAGTCTTGTTTTCATAAAACTGAGAAGAAATTTCATCATTTTCAGGGGTGCACTTGTCGATTTTTATTATGATAGTTTGAGGAGAAAAGGCACCTTTTCATAACCATTCACCCACAGGAAAATAGTAAACGGGTAATCGACCAATCCGTGCGCTCTTTACTTTTGTTATGTTATAATAAGTCGTAGCAAGCCAGCAATATTTCACGGTTTAAAACTTCAGTAATTTCAGGATAGGAAGAGCTGAATTAATGTTACAAAAAAATTTTAGCATTAGTAATCTAGGTAAAGATAATTATATTTAGAGACTAATACGCAAACTTAAGTGAATAACGTGGTCTCTTCTTCACTTAAAATGTATTGAGGAGTTTTAACGACTTCACTTTTGCGATTCATGGCGCAGTGGTGAGAGAACTCACCTTCCACCAATAAGGCTCGGGATCGATTCCCAGATTCGACGCCATATGTGAGTTGAGATTGTTGGTTCTCTACTCTGCTGCGCGAGGTTTTACCCCGGGTACTCCGGTTTACCCCTTCACTCTAAAACCAACATTTGATTTGATTTGTTCTGATTTCAGTTGATTTGTAGTCTCCCCAATTAGTAGAGCACTCGTGCTCAGGTAAACAACCTTTAGATTTATTATTATTATTATTAATGAACACATTGGGGGTTAAATAAGCACAGGAGAATATGATGAGACTCGTATTCGGCAAAATCTACACGGCTTTCCACGAAAGCAAAAGCACACTGAATCAAACTAAAAGCCTTACAACGTTTTTGCCGGTAGAAACGCTTGGTTAGTCACTCATAAACAACAAATTGTTTCCTCCTGTGTCAGGCTTACACCTCTGCTTGAGTCCTAAGTGTTCAATGTTCTTTAGGTGTTTTCCACTCAGTACGCTCAAGCATCCACTTGTAATATTGATAAATAGGAAAGCAGAGATATAAATTTTATTGTCTTATTGCTGTCAAGTCATTCAGGCTGCTTTTGATCTGGTTACTTTTCCTCGTCTTACCTACTGATAGGGCCTAAAACGAATTAACGGCAAAATTGTTTTCTTAACTTACTGTGAAACTAAGTTTGCACTCCATCACGATTGTCTGGATCCTTGCTGCAATTCAAATACCTATTCTTTGACCAAGGAGAGTCTGGCCATCTCAAGCCTAAGAGCTTATATTTATATCATTTTGGATACAACGAGAACAAACTTGTGTAATGGTTTAAGAATTTCTACTTCCCATAAAAATAATTGTACTTTTATTTTTGCAAGGTAATTGGAAGGCTTAAAATTCCAGAGATTCTTTCGGGAGTGTCTCTGTTAAGAAAAATTTTTACTTTGAGGGATGAGCTAAAGGTCTTTGCGTGTAGCCGCCAGATAACCGAACTTTAACCACTACAATGGGCACCACCCGTCAGTACGAAATGATACAAGTATGCCCACGAAGTGTCCGCATGACCTACAATACACTAAACGCAACACGTCTTACGTAAAAACGGAACTGGGCGGCAGAAATCAACTAAGACCATAGTAAAACAGGGTGTCTACCTTTAGAGCTCAAAGTGCTTCTAATATGTAGCAACATGCTACGATATTCCGTAGGTTTTTAATTAAGGTTTTGAATGCATGCACAAGTACACAATAAGTTTTGGGACGATTGGTCTAGCCATATTTAACATTTTGGTCTAGCCATATTTGTTATATTTTCCATATAACAACGGGATGTAACACGTGACTGTCTTTGGGTGTGAAAAAAAGAAGCTACGCTAATCGAGAATATTCTTTAGCACTCGACGACGCACCCGTGAAAATGGGATACGGTTGTGGAACAAGCTAAATTTTTCACAGGGGATAGTTGCAGATAATATTTTACGCAGGGTTTTTCATGCGCTTTAGATAAATGGTATCAAGGTTTTGGACAAAACATCACATCGATTGTTGTGCAAACGAAAAAAATACTGAACTTAACTTTTCTTTGGTGATTATGATTATTATGAACGTTCGCCCACTCAATTTATCGGTCAAGCGAAAAATAACCAGACATATAAACGAAACTGGATTAAGTAACCCTGGCTTCATCCGGGCTCATTCTGTCAAAAAAAGATTGTTGTATACTGTGTTGTGTTTAATTAAGTAGTGACACAATGCTAGTTTCGCCGTCTAAAGATAAAAAAAGTTTACGATATGGACCGGCTTTAGGCAATCTTTGCAGGCATCGGTGAGCTTCGCAGATGACCTCCGGTCATGAAATATTAATGTTGCTTAACAATTACACGGTTCTATTTTCGCTAACATCTCGACATTGACATTTTGCGACTGATATACTGTTTATTTTTAGTGCCCCCTTCAAAATACTACGGAATTTGTTCCTTTCATAGTTTCACTACGTTCTCGAGAACTGTGACTAACAGGCGAGAAATAGAGTTTAAATCCTGCAGTGTCCTTAGATTTGGGCAAACAACAAACTTCAACCGTTAACGTTTCCGCATTTCCGTCGGATTTTGATGTCTGTATTATCTATAACAGGGTTGTTTTGAAGATTCGATAAAAAAGGAAGAGTTTAATAATTTACAATGTGGCTGCTTTTACTCGTGTTAACCCTCTTTTTCAGCCTTTTTTTCAAGTTTTGCGCATGGACAACTATACCGTAAATTCAATATATTTGTTCATGTGAAACGTTCAGTGAAATTTATATTGGCCCTAAACAGTCCTGATGATCCATGATATTCAGGTTTGTTGTGTTCCTGCAATTGAATTTGTCAAAACAAATTAACTATTAGATACGCCCTTTTACTGACGAGAAGCGTAGACTTGTTGGACCGATGGCCCACGCAATTACTGACATACCCTTATATTTACCGAAACCAAGTATATTTAATTAAGGAAATGAAGCTTCGCTCGCCCTGTGTTACACAATAATTGGTTTTCAGTTGTTTGCATGATCTAAGAGTTTCATAGCCGCGCAAGGACAATTCAAGATAACTAACTTTTCTTGATCCACAAACTGAAATGAATTCCACCTCAGAATCAGTATGGAAAATACAGTAAATTTAGACAGCACTAAGATATTTAGACATGTAAGTTTAGCTCAGCGTCTGTTCTCAAAACCTATCACATCCTCTATGTACATACGCCCAGTTAAAAGCTTTCAAGAATTTTTTATCAATTACACCGTCAGTACATTAGGTACCCCCAGCTCATCACGATGCATAACTCAAGATTACTGAAATGATTGCGTACAATTCTTGCTATGCTATAAATTTAATTAATGTGATAAGAAGCCAAAGATTTGCTTTCTAATGAATGAACAACAAGTGCAAATAACCACGATATCCTTAGGATATAGTTAAACCTAAGGGTATTTTCGTGAAAAGTCTGAGGGACTGAAACAGTCAAAGTTTGACTGCGGGCTCCATCGCCGGATTTCTTGGTTTCGAAATCGCTAGTTACCTAAGGAAGCAGGACGTGTTTGCGAATTGTAAATTTAAGAATTTGATGAGTGAAATACTTAAAGAGATTGAACTTGAGTGATTCGAACTCTGCCCTTTCTTTTCAGTGCAGCTATTGTTGGTGATGGTGTAATGAAGACTACATTCTAGCTACTCAGTTCAAGTCGGAGTCAGTAATCACAGCCAATTCAAGCTCTGCCCAACAACATTGTTTGCATATCGATATCGTGGTGCTTAAAAATGGATTTGCATTTGCTCATTCGTTACAAAGCAAATATTTAGCTTCTTATGAAAACACTGAAAAATGAAAACGTTTTCCTGTCTGCACATTTCTTACATAACAAATACTTAATGTCCCCTTAAGCGAGCATGGATTAAATTTATCGCATAGCGAGATACTACATAACCAGTTCATTTCTGCTCGTGGAATGAGGCATAAGTACTAGGCTAAGCCCTGGTGTGTGGTATTAACGTAGACTTCTGATCAGTTCTGAACAAGTTTTCATCATAGAAAATTCGCGACAAAGTAGTGCTTTTTTCACTGTTATCCTCGTAGCAAAAAAAGAAAAAAAGAATCGTTCGGATTCCAGGATGTGATAGCTGTCATGCAAATCAATCGGTATTATGACCACGCAATCATAGCGTTTTGACTAAAATTTAAGCAAATATTGAAAATAGTATCGGTATTTTGCACGCATATATGCGAGGTTAGTACTTAAAGGGCTAATTAACACAGAAAACTCGTGCTTTTTAATTCAGGAACTGTCATGGGAAGTTCTTTTGTTCTTTTTTTATGTCGGGACGTAGAACACAGAAAAAGGGTTGACCTACAATACACTGAACGGAACACGTCTTAAGTAAAAAAAGAACTGGGCGGCAGAAATCAACTAAGACCATAGTAAGGCACGGTACTTTGCTTTAGAGCTCAAAGTGCTTCTAATGTGTAGCAACATGCTACGATATTTCGTAGGTTTTTAACTAAGGTTTTGAATGCATGCACAAGTACACAATAACTTTTGGGACGTTGGTCTAGCCTTATTTAACAGTTTGGTCTGGCCATACTTGTTATATTTTCCATAAAACAACGGGATGTAACAAGTGACTGTCTTGGGGTGTGAAAAAAAAAAGAAGCTACGCGAATCGAGAATGTTCTTCAGCACTCGACGCACCCGTGAAAATGGGATACGGTTGTGGAGCATGCCAATTGTTACAGGTTTAATTAACAAGTCATTCAATATTGACCAAGGAACATAACAGCCTCACAATATATCTCTGTTGACATGAGTTTTAATTGTTGCAGATAATACTTTACACAAGGTTTTTCATGCGCTTTAGATAAATGGCCTCAAGGTTTTTGACAAAACCTTACATCGATAGTTGTGTAAACGACAAAATTGCTGAACTTAACTTTTCTTTGGTGATTATGAAAATTATAAACGTTCGCCCACTCAATTGCAAGCTTTGTCGGTCAAGCGAACAACAACCGGACAACATTAATTTGTGATTAAACATGTAAACGAAACTGTATTTAAGATCACCGGCTTCATCAGGGTTCATTCTGTTAAAAAAAATTCTTTTAAACTGTGTTGTGTTTAATTAAGTAGTGGCAGAAATCTCGTCTAAGGATAAAAAAAGTTGACGATATGGTCCGCCTTTAGGCAATCTTTGCAGGCATCGGTGAGCTTCGCAGATGACTTCGTGTCATGAAGTATTGATGTTGCTTAACAATTACACGGTTCTATTTTCGCCAACATCTCGACATTGACATTTTTCGACTGATATACTCTTTATTTTTAGTACCCCTTTCAAAATATTACGAGATTTGTCTCGAAGGCCAGCGCCTTTCATCATTTCACTACTTCCTCCTGCCATTAAATATTAATGTTGCTTAAAGCACAATTACACGGATCTATTTTCGCTAACATCTCGACATTGACATTTTGCGACTGATATACTCTTTATTTTTAGTACCCCTTTCAAAATATTACGAGATTTGTCTCGAAGGCCAGCGCCTTTCATCATTTCACTACTTCCTCCTGCCATTAAATATTAATGTTGCTTAAAGCACAATTACACGGATCTATTTTCGCTAACATCTCGACATTGACATTTTGCGACTGATATACTGTTTATTTTTAGTGCCCCCTTCAAAATACTACGGAATTTGTCCCTTTCACATCGTTTCACTACTTTCTCGAGAACTGTGACTAACAGGCGAGAAATAGAGTTTAAATCCTGCAGTGTCCTTAGATTTGGGCAAACAACAAACTTCAACAGTTAACGTTCCCGCATTTCCGTCGGATTTTGATGTCTGTATTATCTATAACAAGGTTGTTTTGAAGATTCGATAAAAAAGGAAGACTTTAATAATTTACAATGTGACTGCTTTTCCTCGTGTTCACCCTCTTGTTCAGCCTTTTTTGCAAGTTTTTTGCTTGGACAACTATACCCGTAAATTCAATATATTTGTTCATGTGAGAGGTTCACTAAACTCTCCAGATGATCCATGATATTCAGGTTTGTTGTGTTCCTGCAATTGAATTTGTCAAAGCAAACTAACTATTAGATACGCCCTTTTAGTGACGAGAAGCGCAGACTTTTTGGACCGATGGTCCACGCAATTACTGACATACCCTTATATTTACCGAAACCAAGTATATTTAATTAAGGAAATGAAGCTTCGCTCGCCCTGTGTTACACAATAATTGGCTTTCAGTTGTTTGATCTAAGCGTTTCATAACCGCGCAAGGACAATTCAAGATAACTAACTTTTCTTGATCCACAAACTGAAATCAATTCCACCTCAGAATCAGTATGGAAAATGCAGTAAATTTTGACAGCACTAAGATATTTAGAAATGAAAGTTTTGCTCAGCGTCTGTTCTCAAAACCTATCACATCCTCTATGTACATACACGCAGTTAAAAGCTTCCAAGAATTTTTTATCAATTACACTGTCAGTACATTTGGTACCCCTAGGTCATCACGATACATAACTCAAGATTACTGAATTGCTTGCGTACAATTCTTGCTATGCTATATATAAATTTAATTTATGTGATAAGAAGCCAAAGATTTTCTTTCTAATGAATGATCAGTTCTGATTGATCAGTTCTGAAGAAGTTTTCATCATAGAAAATTCTTGACAAAGTAGTGCTTTTTCACTGTTATTCTCGTAGCGGAACAAAAAAAAAAAAAAGAAAGAAAGAAAAAGGAAAGGTCTTCCATGATTTCTTGTCAATGGAAGAGTATAATGTGGTGGAAATCAATCAAGGCCAGATTTCTTTTGGGGCATGATCGAGACAACTTGAGAAGCACGAGACTGACCCTCATCAAATGGCTGAAGCGGGGCCGGAGGAAAAAGTGAGAAGAACGTTCCTAGCCATATACTAAGTACTAGGCTAAGCTCTGCATGGTGTGCGCTATTAACGTAGACTTTTGATCAGTTCTGAGCAAGTTTTCATGATAGAAATTTCGCGACAAAGAAGTGCTTGAGGAAAGGTCTTCCATGATTTCTTGTGAATGGAAGAGTATAATGTGGTGGAAATCGGGACTCATCGTCCAGATTTCAGTCTGTGATAGCTGTCATGCTAGTCAGTCAATATTACACTCAATCATAACGTTTTGACTAAAGTTTAAGCAAATATTGAAAGTAGTATCGGTATTTTCCACGCATATATGGCAGGTTAGTACTTTGTCACGGGATGCAAAAAGAAAAAAAGGTCAAGCGGCCTGGAGTTCATGCCGGACTAGAAGCGAACAACTGGTACCTTATTTTGAAAAATCAGTTTTTCCAACCTGATTATCTTTAGATTCGGTTGTTCATTCGTGTTTTTACATTAGGGCCCTCGCTAATGTCCCCTTAACAGCAAAGATATCGTTGACGTTATCTATTGTCATTGATGTCCAACCAGAGTCTCTCATTGGCTGTCGAAACAAAGGGTCCGTTTGTTTCTGTGGCTGGCAATTTGAATAACAAAAACATTGTTTGTAAACAGATCTCCTCCCTTTTCACAATCTTCTTGCCAGGGCCCTCTCTCTTCCTACTATTAATTTGATCACTTTTTGTTTCTCAGACTGCCAACAGAGATAGCATTTCCTATTTGTTACTTGTCTGCAAATATGTTCCAGTAACTACAAGACGAAACGACTGAGAAAAAGAGCTATAGAAAAACAATGTTTTTTAAAACACTTATGTAAGTTGATCTGATGGTGCAGGGATTTCAATAAAATTTGAAGTAGGCAGCTGGTTTGAGTCTAGTAGCCGACTGTATCAAGAAGGGGCCGTTAGGCCCCTTCGTCTAGGGGGTCTGGGGGCATGCTAGCTACCCCAGAAGATTGTGAAATCTGGACTCTGAAATGCGATTTCCAACGTTCTGGGCACCAAATTGAGTACAAAGATAAAGGGAGATTTCTTATCAACAGAGACACTGAGTGTACAATTTAGCGCATTCTTTTAATAATTTCCAGCGAAGAAAGATTTGGAAAACCATTTCAAAAGGAAAATTAACGATTTTTAACGTTATATTACGTTTCGACAACTTCATGTCATCATTACTACCACTTCCAAGCTGCCGGGAACGGCAAACTTTTTTGCGCGAATTTAACATTTCTCAACATGAGAAATCAGTTCAGTCGAACGATAAGAATTTGTCATTTTAATCTGAACAAACGACCGATAAAACTAACGAAAATTTTACTGTTTTTGGAAAACAAGTCTTGATGCAACGATTACTCAATAACAACCTGTTTTACATTAAACGTCTTGATATTTTGGGGGACGTAACTAAACGTAATTGAATTATGTAAAAAAATGTGACGGTTGGTCTAGGCAAAAATGCGGAAAAAAGTTATAGCTGTTCACTGTAGCTCAAAGATGGCAATATTGACCTCGCACCGGTGGCTCAGTTAGTTGAGCACCGGATTGTCTCGCGGGAGGTCGTGATCTCAACTCCGGCCGCACCAACACTTAGGGTCTTTTAATAACTGAGGAGAAAGTGCTTCCTTTGTAACTACATCTTCAAATGGTTAGACTTTCAAGTCTTCTCGGATAAGCGCGATAAGCCGGAAGTCCCGTCTCACAACCTTTCAATGTCTATAATCCTGTGCGACGTAAAAGAACCCACACCCTTGTCGCTAAGAGTAGGGTACGTAGTTCCCGGTGTTGTGGTCTGTCTTCTGTTATTTATCATGGTTTGGAGGATAAAATAGGGGCCACAGTAATAGCCGCAAGCTGTTGTGGTGCTCTGCCAGCTTGACTAGCAAAGTCTTATAAATTAAATCATAAATCAAAAATCAAATATCAAATCTGATAATTATTTTGAAATTGAGGTTAAAAAAGGTACATTCAAGTCGATCAAAAATGAATTTTACTTCAGGTTTGAAGGAATCCTTCAATTAATTCAATTTAGGGGAAAAAGTAGCCGACTTCTCTGAGCGAAGTAGCCGACGCTTTTCGTCGGCCGTCGGTGCTTATTGAAACCCCTGTGGTGTATTTAAGTCATTTGGTACATATTAGGTAATTGCAAGTCATATTTAGTGATTTGTAAACCTTTTAGTTCATACTGATCACTTATTCCATACAAAGTTTGAAAGTATTACACTACGTTGTCTATACTTGAAGTATCTAAGAGTTTGAGGATAACTCTTACCATAAATATCTCTAGCATGAAAGTCAAACACTTTAAAATGCCCGTTATCTACATCTACATTTTCAAGCACTCGGCAAAGTCTTATTGACTTGTGGCTGTTTTTTGCTTAGGTGGCCTCATACGCCACAAGCCTTTTCAGAGACATTACGCGAAGCCGGTCACTTCTGCTGGAAAGAACTTACTCACAGACGACAGCCACAACATCGGGTGTGTGGGTTCTTTAACGTCCCACAGAGAACTTATAAACATGGAAGATATTTATGAGACGGGAAGGCTACGGTTTATCATGGTCCTTATCCGAGAAGACTTGAAAGTCTAACCATTTGCGGATGTAATTACAAAAGCAGCACTTTCTCCTCAATTATTTCAAGAACTTGAGTGTTGGTCCGACCGGAGTCGAACTCACGACCTCCCGCGTGCTCGACCAACTGAGCTACCAGTGCGCGGTCAGAACAGCAAACTATACCGACAGCAATACAACCGAATGCCAAAATAATGGTAGTTTTCTTCTACTGATAAAAGCATTGTTGGTAGTTCTGTTAGCATAGTTGATTTCTAATATGCGTTATTGGGGAGTAGGGCTGGCGCAGTGCTGAGCAGTGGTGAGAGCACTGGCCTTCAACCAAGATAAATTTGCACTACATTCTCATGTAAAAACTAGAATTGCTTTCTAAAGGAAGTTCGCCCCAAAATATTCCTACGGTGAAATTTTCTTCATCTCTCGCCTAGAGGTAGGTCATAAAGTACTTACTCCAAAAATGAAAAAAAACATGGGGGTCACCGACCTTTTTTCGGAGAAAATGGCTGTGGAAAAATCCCTTAATTTTGATAAATGGGTCATCTGTTCGTCCATCAGAAATCATAAAAAATAACTGTTAGAGTGGAGGTTTCTGTACATAGGTTTCTAGGAGTAGGATTTTTAGATAATTTCATGCCGCTACGGTTGTCGTAAACAGTGATTAAGTTCATTTTCAACGAATGTTTCCGTAAGCGCTACCCCTTGCAATCACTTCCGGAGTTCGATGGCACGAGGAAAGAAATTGTTTTAAAAAAGACAACTTCTTACGGTGAGATTTTGTAGATAGTAAGTAAAGTATGATTCATGATTAAGAAACTAGGGGCCACCGTTGAACTAAACGAGAAAAATCGATGAGATTTTGCAAAGCTCTTGGAAAATTTCGTTTGTCACGTTTATGCGTCACCTGTCGGGGAAGGACTGGAACCCAAGACAGTATCGATCGTTGAAGCAATGAAAGGTTTTCTAAGGAAAGAACTTTCTCGAGTATAACAACGAAGTCATAATCTGGCGTCATCTTCATTTGGTTAGTGTTTTTTATAATATCTCTCCATTGCCGTCATGCTCATCCCAGGAGTGGGGTTTTTGTGAAATTTAATCACTGGCTATTTTCCCGCAGGTCCGCACTATTCAAGCGGACGAGGACGAAAATGTAATTGTGCTCTATCAGTCGTGCAGTAGTCTACTTGGCTTTCATAAATATTTTTGTAATAAATTTTGACTGATTACGATCTTCTCTGATCCAACGCTCTGCAAGACTTATCGTCCACGGTTTTGCAAAGGTTTTAAAACCTCATCTTCACTAATGCTCTCTTAGAAATAGATTTGACAGAAACTAGTAAAAATCAAAGATTAGGGACATACGTTCGACGATTTGGGAAAAGGAAATAACATCAACTGCCAAATATTTTTCAAATGTTTAAGGACTCTAAATTATACCGACGCAGTATACGTAAACAGAATGCATATACACTGACGACCTCATTGACGAGAAGACAAAACAATACCTCATACAACCTGACGTAAAACTATGAAACCAGGACAAGCCAGGTAACCCAGGACGCGACATTTACTTTATTCTTCCTGTCATCCTCTACACACAAAAAAAGCCATTCATTTCAGCCTAGCACTCCGTCTACGACGAATTTGTTCTACGAACGAAACGTTCAAGATTCGCTCTACTGAGCTAACGACATATACCTTAGCTTCCGAGTGAAAGGAGGTTACAAATGCGAGTAAGTTACTAAACAAATACAACGCGCCGCAGTCATTCCCCGCATACATACCCTACAACCTAAACAGATAAACAAACCTGAACGCATACCTTTTATAACGAGCTATAACCCATCATTTCCTTCCATATTTAACGTTAAAAAAAACACTACAATCTACTGCTTCCCTCTGACCGCTGCAAAAATGCTTTCCTACATCTACCTGTCGTGGCTTTCAGACGCTCCCCTAACCTGCGAGACCGGTACGGGTCCACAAATGATCCCAGGACGGCAAATGATCCCAGAACCGCAAACGATCTCCAAACTGTACCGCAAATGATACCAGGACCACAAATGATCCCGAAAAAAAGTAAGGAATAATAGCATGGAGGGTGGAATGGTCTGACTAGAGAATTAATGTGTAATGTGAAGAGCGCTTATTTTTATTAAAGTCGATTAAGATCATGGCTCACAACAGGTTTCTGCCTCATTAAGGCCTGGCCAAACGCTCACAACATTTCAACGCAACATCCTGCAACATTGTTGGACACAACATGTTGCATACGTTTGGTCACGTGTTGCGATATGTTGCAACATGTTGGATGATGTTGGATCAAATTTGAAAACGGTCAAATTTTTCGTGCAACACTTTGGTTGTTGCATGATGTTGTACTCGTTTTGCCAAGTTCACGCAACATTGTTGCGCTAAGGCATGCGCGTTAGGTCCACTTCTTGCGCGCCAGGGGCCTGGGGCACGTGAACATTGACATGTTGCGTTGAAAATGATGAAAATGTTGCGTGCGTTTGGCCACCCCGTGCAGCACATGTCGCAACATCATGCAACAA
Organism: Montipora foliosa; assembly: GCF_036669935.1. Classification (NCBI taxonomy): domain Eukaryota; kingdom Metazoa; phylum Cnidaria; class Anthozoa; order Scleractinia; family Acroporidae; genus Montipora; species Montipora foliosa. Next base: position 42,112,236 of record NC_090876.1, read on the forward strand.
CGTTGCAAGATGTTGTGTTGAAATGTTGCCAGCGTTTGGCCAGGCCTTTACAATTTTCCAGAAAGACTGAATTTTGTTTCTTATCACGCTGTTATAAAATTGCCACTTTTAATTATCGGATACAATGATCACAAACTAATTCGCAAGCAATTCTTAACTGATTGTGACCAGGGGCCCGTTTCTTGAACCCTGCAAGCAGAGTCTCTTTCGGGTCTGCCAGCGGCCTCGATTCAGGGACATTTCGTATTGATCATGCATGAGTTAAAAATGCAAATTAATTCTGGTGTCAGTCACACGTGACCAGTATTTGCAAAACAAGATGTCGGGATATTCGAACAACTCTGGCAAACACACGCAGGGTTCGAGAAACGGGCCCCTGGTGTCAATCAGTTAAGAATTGTGTCAAAGATAGTTTTTAATGATTGTATCCGATAATTAAATGTTGCAAATTTATAACAGCGTGGAAAGAAACAAAATTGAGTATTTCTGGAAAACTATAATTAGCCATGGATTAAAGTGATTGTAATAAAAATCAGCGCTCTTGGCATTAATTCTCTAGCCAGATCATTCCACCCTCCATGCCATTCCTTACTTTTTTTTCGGGATCATTTTCGGTCCAATATGTGGATCATTGGCGGTCCTGGTATCATTTGCGGCACAGTTTGGGGATCGTTTGCTGTTCTGGGATCTTTTGTGGTCCTGGGATCATTTGTGGAGCCATACAGACCTGCTAGTAACAGGTAAACTGGCCCCGAATATAACTCATTCTAATTCCGCACTTCTTTCCGGTACTGTCACGAGTTACATTTTCCATGGACTAACCAACTACACATTCTTCTTCTCTTCTAGAGCGGC
>NC_090876.1:42128090-42140590 GCF_036669935.1 Montipora foliosa
GATGGGCCAACTTTAACGAGATGATCCAATTTTTCCGCATCACATCTAAATCTTGAGCTGATGGTGAAAATTTTGGCTTTGATTCTAACAGCGCCGCCCAACAGGACTATAACTGCAATCTAAAGCACAACGAAGGACATTTTTTTCCTTTATGTTCAGCTCTCCATCTAGTATTATGCTTTTTAATCCTATAATGATATATGTATATTAAATTTCTTAAGATCCTTCAATGTTCTTACGACTCAGTGGAGATCGTAATCAGTACCTTCCACCAATGTGGCTCGGGATCGATTCCCATATTCGCCGCCATATGTGAGTTGAGATTGTTGGTTCTCTACTCTGCTACTCTGCGAGGTTTCACCCCGGGTACTCCGGTTTTCCCCTCCACTCTAAAACGAACATTTGATTTGATTTTTTCTGATTTCAGTTGTTCTGTAGTCTCCCCAATTAGTAGAGCACTCGTGCTCAGGTAAACAACCCTTAGACTTGTTATTATTATTATTATTATTATTATTATTATTATTATTATTATTATTAATGAACACATTAGGGGTTAAATAAGCACAGGAGAACATGACGAGACTCGTATTCGGCAAAATCTACACGGCTTTCCACGAAAGCAAAAGCACACTGAATCAAACTAAAAGCCTTATAACGTTTTTGCCAGTAGAAACGCTTGGTTGGTCACTCATAAACAACAAATTGTTTGCTCCTGTGTCAGGCTTACACCTCTGCTTGAGTCCTAAGTGTTCAATGTTCTTTAGGTGTTTTCCACTCAGTACGCTCAAGCATCCACTTGCAATATTGATTAATAGGAAAGCAGAGAAGTAAATTTCATTGTCATTCTGCTGTCAAGTCATTCAGGCTGCTTTTGATCTGGTTACTTTTCCACGTCTTACCTACTGGTAGGGCCTAAAACGAATTAACGGCAAAATTGTTTTCTTAACTTACTGTGAAACTAAGTTTGCACTCCATCGCGATTGTCTGGATCCTTGCTGCAATTCAAATACCTATTCTTTGACCAAGGAGAGTTTGGCCATCTCAAGCCTAAAACCTTATATTTATAGCATTTTGGATACAACAGGAACAAACTTGTGTAATGGTTTAAGAATTTCTACATCCCATAAAAATAATTGTACTTTTATTTTTGCAAGGTAATTGGAAGGCTTAAAATTCCAGAGATTGTGGGATGAGCTAAAGGTTTTTGCGTGTAGCCGTCAGATAACCGAACTTTAACCACTACAATGAGCACCACCCGTTAGTACGAAATGATACAAGTATGCCCACGAAGTGTCCGCTTGACCTACAATACACTAAACGGAACACGTCTTACGTAAAAAGGGAACTGGGCGGCAGAAATCGACTAAGACCATAGTAAAACAGGGTGTCTACCTTTAGAGCTCAAAGTGCTTCTAATATGTAGCAACATGCTACGATATTCCGTAGGTTTTTAACTAAGGTTTTGAATGCCTGCCAAAGTACACAATAACTTTTGGGACGATTGGTCTGGCCGTATTTAACATTTTGGTCTTGCCATATTTGCTATATTTTCCATATAACAACGGGATGTAACAAGTGACTGTCTTTGGGTGTGAAAAAAAGAAGCTACGCGAATCGAGAATATTCTTTAGCACTCGACGACGCACCCGTGAAAATGGGATACGGTTGTGGAACAAGCTAAATTTTTCACGGGGGATATTTTTCGCAGGGTTTTTCATGCGCTTTAGATAAATGGTATTAAGGTTTTTGACAAAACATCACATCGATTGTTGTGCAAACGAAAAAAATACTAAACTTAACTTTTCTTTGGTGATTATGATAATTAAGAACATCCGCCCATTCAATTTATCGGTCAAGCGAAAAATAACAATACATATAAACGAAACTGGATTAAGTAACCCTGGCTTCATCCGGACCCCTTCTGTCAAAAAAAGGTTGTTGTATACTGTGTTGTGTTTAATTAATTAGTGACACAATGCTAGTTTCGCCGTCTAAAGGTATAAAAAGGTTACGATATGGACCAGCTTTAGGCAATCTTTGCAGGCATCGGTGACCTTCCCAGATGACCTCCTGTCATGAAATATTAATGTTGCTAAAGCACAATTACACGGATCTATTTTCGCTAACATCTCGACGTTGACATTTTGCAACTGATATACTGTTTATTTTTAGTGCCCCGTTCAAAATACTACGGAATTTGTCCCTTTCATCGTTTCACTATACTTTCTCGAGAACTGTGACTAACAGGCGAGAAATAGAGTTTAAATCCTGCAGTGTCCTTAGATTTGGGCAAACAACAAACTTCAACCGTTAACGTTCCCCCATTTCCATCGAATTTTGATGTCTGTATTATCTATAACAAGGTTGTTTTGAAGATTCGATAAAAAAGGAAGACTTTAATAACTTACAATGTCATTGCTTTTACTCGTGTTAACCCTCTTTTTCAGCCTTTTTTTCAAGTTTGCGCATGGACAACTATACCGTAAATTCAATAAATTTGTTCATGTGAAACGTTCAGTGAAATTTATATTGGCCCTAAACTGTCGTGATGATCCATGATATTCAATTTTGTTGTGTTCCTGCAATTGAATTTGTCAAAACAAATTAACTATTAGATACGCCCTTTTACTGACGAAAAGCGTACACTTGTTGAACCGATGGCCCACGCAATTACTGAAATACCCTTATATTTACCGAAACCAAATATATTTAATTAAGGAAATGAAGCTTCGCTCGCCCTGTGTTACACAATAATTGGTTTTCAGTTGTTTGATCTAAGAGTTTCACAGCCGCGCAAGGACAATTTCAAGACAACTAACTTTTCTTGATGCACAAACAGAAATCAATTCCACCTTAGAATCAGTATGGAAAATACAGTAAATTTAGACAGCACTAAGATATTTAGATATGTAAGTTTAGCTCAGCGTCTGTTCTCAAAACCTATCACATCCTCTATGTACATACGCCCAGTTAAAAGCTTCCAAGAACTTTTTATCAATTACACCGTCAGTACATTTGGTATACCCCCAGCTCATGACGATACATAACTCAAGATTACTGAATTGATTGCGTACAATTCTTGCTGTGCTATAAATTTAATTTATGTGATAAGAAGCCAAAGATTTTCTTTCTGATGAATGAACAACAAGTGTACATAACCACGATATTCTTAGAATATGCTTAATCCTAAGGGTAATGTTGTGAAAAGGCTGAGGGACTGAACCAGTCAAAGTTTGGCTGCGGGCTCCATCGCCGGATTTCTTGGTTTCGAAATCGCTAGTTACCTAAGGAAGCAGGACGTGTTTGCGAATTGTAAATTTAAGAACTTGATGAGTGAAATACTTAAAGAGATTGAACTTGAGTGATTTAAACTCTGCCCTTTCTTTTAAGTGCAGCTATTGTTGGTGATGTTGTAATGAAGACTACATTCTAGCTACTCAGTTAAGTTCAAGTCGGAGTCAGTAATCACAGCCAATTCAAGCTCTGCCCAACAGCATTGTTTGCGTATCGATATCGTGGTGCTTAAAAATGGATTTGCATTTGCTCATTCGTTACAAAGCAAATATTTAGCTTCTTATGAAAACACTGAAAAATGAAAATGTTTTTATGCCCATTTCTTACATAACAAAATACTTAATGTCCCCTTAAGCGAGCATGGATTAAATTTATCGCATAGCGAGACACTACATAACCAGTTCATTCCTGCTCGTGGAATGATACAATCAAGGCCAGAATTCTTTTTGGGGCATGATCGAGCCAACTTGAGAAGCACGAGACTGGCCCTCATCAAATGGCTGAAGCGGGGCCGGAGGAAAAAGTGGGAAGACAATTCCTAGCCATATACTAAGTACTAGGCTAAGCCCTGATGTGTGCTATTAACGTAGACTTTTGATCAGTTCTGAACAAGTTTTCATCATAGAAAATTCGCGACAAATGTGTGCTTTTTTCACTGTTATTCTCGTAGCAAAAGAAAAAACGGTATTCCATGATTTCTTGTCAAAGGAAAGGTATAATGTGATGGAAATCGGGACTCATCGTCCGGATTTCAGGCTGTGATAGCTGCTATGCCAGTCAGTCGGTATTATGAACACACAATCATAGCGTTTTGACTAAAGTTTAAGCAAATATTGAAAATAGTATCGGTATTTTCCATGCATATATGCGAGGTTAGTACTAAAAAGGCTAATTAACAAGAAAAAGCGTGCTTTTCAGTTCAGGAAATGTCATGGGAAGTTCTTTTGTTCTTTTTTAAATGTGGGGAAGTTGAAAACAGAAAAGAAGTTTTGTCACGGAGTTGCCGAATATGTTAAATTAACCACCCTAATTAAGAAATTTAATTGAAACGGGCGTTTGGAACGTTAGCCCCTCGTCAGAGTGATGTGGTTATTTAACCATATAAACTGAACTCCGCTGGTAAAACCGTTTTCTTCACGAATTAAAAGTGGTTTAAACAATATTATTCCAATGTAAAAAATGTACAACGTGTCTTTCATTTTTATCATTATCATTTAAGTGTTTTGATAGTGTTTTCCTTTTTCGCTTTGCATGTGTTATTGAAAGAAGTGTAGGCGTTGAGAATACTTCGTAGATACAAGGTTGGACCGCATTTTCTTGGCGTTGTATCCTTCCGTTCCATGACCGCAGCATACACAAAAGCTGTCAACTTATCCGCAAAGTAAAGATTTGTGTTTGAAAAAAGCACTCCGGAAAGAATCCTTGGAATTTAAGTTCCCGTTTTCCTTGCCAAAGGGTACATCTATCCTTAAGGTTTTTAGAAATTCTTGAACTAAGTTGGTTCCTGTTGCATCGTTGTTGGTGGTCCATCTCTATCTCGCTGACGTATTTCTCGCTGACGTATTCTTTCACATTCATATGTGGGTTGGATGGATGCATGACATCAATTAGAGACTGATAGCGGCTGCCAGAGGAACTTCTATTGGCTGACGTCTCATGTCACCCATGAGGAACAATTGTAAACCAATTGATCAAGCCAACTTGAGAAACACGAGACTGGCCCTCATCAAATGGCTGAAGCAGGGCCGGAGGAAAAAGTGGGAAGACAATTCCTAGCCATATCATAGTACTAAGTACTAGGCTGAGTTCTGATGTGTGCTATTAACGTAGATTTTTGATCAGTTCTGAACAAGTTTTCATCATAGAAAATTCGCGACAAATTTGTGCTTTTTTCACTGTTATCCTCGTAGCAAAAAAAGAAAAAAAAAAAATCGTCCGGATTCCAGGATGTGATAGCTTTCATGCGAATCAGTCGGTATTATGAACACGCAATCATAGCGTTTTGACTAAAATTTAAGCAAATATTGAAAATAGTATCGGTATTTTGCACGCATATATGTGAGGTTAGTACTTAAAGGGCTAAAGGCCGAGACACACTAGGCGATAAGTCGCTGCGACATGTGAAAATCACTGTCGCTGTGGCAAAACGGGAGTTTGTCGCTGCGATCAGTCGCAGGAATTCAAACCAGTTTGAATTCGTGCAACTTATCGCAGCGACAAAATTAGCGAAAGCAGCGTTTTCGCTGCGACAAAATATAGATGAATCAATGAGAGAGCGTCATATGGTCAGCCCTATTGAATTAGAAAACTAGTTCACATTCGCCCTCATACGAGATCACTGCGTGTGCACCGAACAGGCGTCGTGTCGCATCGTGTCGCTGCGACTTGTCCCCTAGTGTGTCCCAGCTTTAATTAACACAGAAAACGCGTGCTTTTCAATTCAGGAACTGTCATGGGAAGTTCTTTTGTTCTTTTTTTATGTGGGGACGTAGAACACAGAAAAAGGGATGACCTACAATACACTGAACGGAACACGTCTTAAGTAAAAAGGGAACTGGGCGCCAGAAATCAACTAAGGCCATACTAAGGCACGGTACTTTGCCATGTTTGCTTTAGAGCTTAAAGTGCTTCTAATATGTAGCAACATGCTACGATATTGCGTAGGTTTTTAACTAAGTTTTTGAATGCATGCACAAGTGCACAATAACTTTTGGGGCGATTGGTCTAGCCATATTTAACAGTTTGGTCTGGCCATACTTGTCATATTTCCATAAAACAACGGGATGCAACAAGTGACTGTCTTTGGGTGTGTTAAAGAGAAGCTACGCGAATCGAGAATGTTCTTCAGCACTCGACGCACCCGTGAAAATGGGATATGGTTGTGGAACATGCCAATTGTTACAGGTTTAATTAACAAGTCATTCAATATTGACCAAGGAACATAACAATCTCGCAATCTCTGTTGACATGAGTTTTAATTGTTGCAGATAATGCTTTACCAGATAATATTTTACACAAGGTTTCCATGCGCTTTAGATAAATGGTCTCAAGGTTTTTGACAAAACCTTACATCGATAGTTGTGTAAACGACAAAATTACTGAACTTAACTTTTCTTTGGTGATTATGAAAATTATAAACGTTCGCCCACTCAATTGCAAGCTTTGTCGGTCAAGCGAACAATAACCGGACAACATTAATTTGTGGTTAAACATGTAAACGAAACAGGATTTAGTATCACTGGCTTCATCCGGGCTCATTCTGTTAACAAAAATTCCTTTAAACTGTGTTGGGTTTAATTAACTAGTAGCAAAAATCTAGTTTCGCGGTCTAATGATAAAAAAAGTTCACGATATGGTCCGCCTTTAGGCAACCTTTGCAGGTATCCGTGAGCTTCGCAGATGACCCCTTGTCATGAAGTATTGATGTTGATTAACAATTACACGGTTGTATTTTCGCCGACATCTCGACATTGACATTTTGCGACTGACATACTGCTTACTTTTAGTACCCCTTTCAAAATATTACAGGATTTGTCTCGAAGGCCAGCGCCTTTCATCATTTCACCACTTTCTCGAGAACTGTGGCTAACAGGCGAGAAATAGAGTTTAAATCCTGCAGTGTCCTTAGATTTGGGCAAACAACAAACTTCAACAGTTAACGTTTCCGCATTTCCGTCGGATTTTTATGTCTGTATTATCTATAACAGGGTTGTTTTGACTTTAATAACTTACAATGTTACTGCTTTTACTCGTGTTCACCCTCTTGTTCAGCCTTTTTTGCAAGTTTTTTTGCTTGGACAACTATACCCGTAAATTCAATATATTTGTTCATGCGAAACGTTCAGTGAAATTTGTATTGGCCCTAAAAAGAACTAATGATCCATGATATTCAGTATTGTGGTTTTCCTGCAATTGAATTTGTCAAAACAAATTAACTATTAGATACGCCCTTTTAATGACGAGAAGCGTAGACTGTTTTGGACCGATGGCCCACGCAATTACTGACATATGAATGAAGGGGTATAAGTTTCTAAAGAAACCGTGGTGCTGCGTCGGTGGGGAAGTAGTATACAAAAATTTGGTTTTATCAACGGAGTTCATAATGTAAATTGGCCACCGTACAGAGATTCTAAAAGCTGACGTTTCGAGCGTTAGCCCTTCGTCAGAGCGAAGACGAAGGGCTAACGCTCGAAACGTCAGCTTTTAGAATCTCTGTACGGTGGCCAATTTACATTATCAACTCCGTAGATAAAACCAAATTACTGACATACCCTTGTATTTACCGAATTCGAAACCAAGTAAGTAAGTAAGTAAGTAAAAGGTTTATTTCACAACACTTCCACATGGTGGCTCTTCGTTTGTGAAAAAAACCAAGAGATTATAATTTATAATCTCTTGTTGTAAATAAAATTCGTTTCTGGAAAGAAAGATTGGGGTCACCGAAAGTCCAAGACCGTTAAATCCAGGCAAAGCTATAGCAATGGCCTTTTGCCCTACCATTTCTCATTTTATTACTTAGCGTGCGCGCTCGTGTATGACGTGGCGTGTGCATTTGCGTGCGCAGTAAGGATGCGCAGAAACAATTGGCGCGAACGTCCTTAATACGTCTTTTAGCAAGGAACAAAGACTTGAATCTCATAACGCACAGCATCTGGATTGGACATGCATAGGAAATGGATAAATCCCGAGTACAATTCTGTTCCAATGATGCTTTGAAAGATTTTCAGGTTCGTCCAATTTGAGACGAGAAAGAAAAGGGTCTCTACATGGGATGTTTGCTGCCGTCATTGCTTTACATTTTGTTTCTCATTTACATACGAGTTTGCTTACAGATTCAGTTACAAATTGACTTCAAAAGATAAAATGACTTGTTAATTAAACTTAGTTCAATCTCCAATTTTTTGAGCCCTTTAGCTTTGATAACGAGCGAGTTATTAGCCATCAAAAGCCCATACGAATTCTTGGATGGCAAAGGCGAAATATCTAGAATATCATATTTTCAGTAGCCTGCGAACTTAGACGTACTTCCGGCGGTCGTTTCTCTCCCCCGACTTTTCGTGGGAGAGAAACGACCGCCGGAAATACGTCTGCGTTCGAAGGCTATATTATCAGAGACAGTTATTTAATATGCGATGCACTGTCAATATTCAGTACTTGATTCTCGGCTGACTGGTTAGAAAATGATAGCCTTCTGCTAATGAGGCAAAAAAGACTAGAATAGTTTTAATTAAAATCGGGTTTTTTTTTATGTGAAGGAGTGAAAGTAGACTCTATTCATTTTTTGCAATTAAAAGAATTCATTGACCCCAAAAACAAGTTGCCATTTATTTGTGTTGTTGATGGCCTTGAGTGCATATTCTCCGCATTGAATACACTTCATTACAGTTTGATTGCGTCTGACGCTAATGATTTGAAACCCTGGTTGGGAAAAGATGCAATGCAATAACACAAATAAGAATAAAGTCACGGTTACAAGACAAGTGCATAGGATTGGTAATATGCTAAGTGTGAACGGCTGCACGAGAGTTTCGTTCGTGCATTAATTAATTTACATGTCCGTGTTTCAATACCTGTGGTTACACTAGCCATTGTACCCATGGGTACCGCTTGCCCTAGGTAGACCGAAACTGCCTTAAGGTTATTTCCATGGATACATAAAAAAGAACAAAAGAACTTCCCATGACAGCTCCTGAACTGAAAAGTACGAAAGCAGAACGTAGCTAATACAGGAAATCGTGTGCAGTTCTCTGAGTTGACCTCTTATACGCTTGGCCGGTTTCGCCCCTACTTGTAGCACAAGGTAACATGGCAAGGTTTCGTGCATCAATGTGAGTATTTCTTTTTTTATTTTCATGAGTTTGTCCTTCAGACTGTCAGTTAGGAAGTTGATTGAGTTATAATCTTTCTGTTTCTCTGTTCATAATTTGCAAGGTCAGTGAACTCATAAGGATGGCCCAGAGGTAACGCTCGTGCCTTGCCCCTCTGCGGACCCTGGATCGCATCCTACGTTCGTATGTGGGCTGAGTTTCAATAGATATCAATCATACTCCGAGGGTTTTTCTCTGGGCATTCCGGTTTTCCTCCCTCAGAAAAATCGACTCCCAGCCTCTTCCATCTGGTTGTCGTGCTGTGCTACGAGGTCGTGTATGGGTCGTGCTCAGGGGCCGAGCGCCTAGCGGCTGCATAGCTCCTTCGGTCCAACCTCGTTTAGCTTCGCCCTTAGCAATTCAATGTCCGACTGCGAAAAAAAGGCGATTCGCAGGTCAGATACTATTACCCCGGAGGGGAGGCTTTTACTGTGTAATCGTATTCCAAAAGGTAACATGAAACTTGAGCTGAACCAAACCCAAGCCATTTACCCTTTGGAAGCCCCCAAACCCAAGGTGTGTGTAACCACAGCTAATGCTTGTTACACAGGAGAAACACACAGTTGATATTTTTCCGCGCGCGTCTTTTAACGCCTCTTCATCAGACGTTCGCAGGATTTGCTTGCTGGAAAACTATAAAGGCCAGGATTCTTCGAAATCAGTACAAACTATACAGTTAAAGTGGAAATCCCTGAATTAAATCAACAAATTACCAACGCCGAAACCATCACTTTTGATCCGTCTTCACATTCCAACACGTGAACAGAGCTCGCCTTGTGTTCGTCTCAGTTTTTTTTTTTTAACAACATTACTACTTTGTTGACGATTATCTTGACTGGTATAACATGAACACCTTGCTTTTGATTAGTGATTTGTTGGCAATAAAAAAGGACCTTACTTTCTTGGAGATCGTGTGTGCTTCCTCCATCGCATCTAGCGCTTCGTTGAGTCGTTTGGAGATTGCCTTGCGATGGGCCAACTTTAACGAGATGAACCAAGTCCGCACTAGATCTAAATCTTGACCTGATGGTGAAAAATTTGGCTTTGATTCTAACCGCGCCACCCAACAGGACTATAACTGCAATCTAAAGTACAACGAAGGAAATTTTTTCCTTTATGTTCAGCTCTCCACCTAGTATTATGCTTTTTAATCCTATAATGATATATGTATATTAAAATTCTTAAGATCCTTCAATGTTCTTACGACTCAGTAGAGATCGTAATCAGTGATATGAAACGTGCTGCCGAAAGAAACTTTTGGTGCCACGGTAAGCCTAGACTTCGATTGGTCCCAGCGTAAATTATTCGAGCGGGCCGCTTTCTGAGGCAGTTGTGTTTTGCTACGCAAACAAACAAAAAGGGGAAGAGGAAAGAAAGAAGGGATTGCACCCTTTTCTGTAGAATCACCAAATCTGCTAATCTAATTAGTGAAAAGAAATGACCGATGGTTTAGCCTTTTTTATTGCTAGTGTAAATAACGGCTTGGGAATATTTCGGGGGCACCCAACGAGAATATAGTTCAAAACCACTTAAACATAGCATTGTTAAACGTATTTTAGTATTTTAACGGTAGATATAGGCATATTTTTATCCCCTTAAAAATTTTCATCTGTTCGGATTTCCTAGCTGAAAGTCTAGTGATCCGATCATTATAGAGATCAAAACTTACCTTTTCGAAAATTGCAGCCGGAAAAAAGGCTTCTGAAAATTCTAGGTGACTTTTTAGGGTAAAAACCCTATCATTTCTAGATCTCCAATCGTCTTCCGAACAGATATTTTCCGAAAATTGACGTTGGGTGCCCCTGATATTTATGTTCATGTCGAATTTAATCAACTATTCGGAAAAGAAACCGCAGAAAAACTACTGTATTTATTTTGAATTTCATGAACAACACTCGAAAGAAGCCCGGTAAAAGAGAGGTAGAAAAGCTAAGCAGAGAGAGGCCGCAGGTGATTTTTGCCGATTTGCAGAACAAGTGTTAAATTGAATTTTGGAGTGTTTTGGCACGTTTCGACGGTGTGACGTTCGTCGACAACTATCAAGGACAAATTCTTGTTTAGAACGGACGACTGGTCAATCATAAATCTGAAGTCAGAAGACAAAGCTCACTCTGCAGAAAAGATGACTCAATACTTGTTCAAACGCATTTCCTTTAACAAATTCCCTTCTTCTCAAAGGCAACTACCTATAGATAATTGTTCGACCGAAACTGGTCTTCGGTGAAGCTGCGACGAGGAACGATTACCAAGATCGATGGCGTTTGATTTCGGTCACCCGTATCCTTTTTAAAGAGGGCAAAACTCTTATGAGTAATGGTCTTGCCGAAAGCAATGGTAGAACAGCCATAACATACTTTCCCAATAGAAGCGTTTCGACCGCACGTCACTGCTCTTGTTTGGGTTCAACGATCTGTTTCCAATTTGAAGGGATAAATGATCGAAATCTACCGTCATATCGTGCTTATCTTTTCCCTGGGAAATCGAAGCACAATCTGACAAGAAGTAATTCACTCGTCCAAAAATATGACCGCGGTGCATTGTCAACGGACCAATCCGAATTTCCCGTTGCTGGTGCAAGGGAAAGTTCTCAACGTGTCGGTTACAGAAAAAGGTGCAGTCCCTTCTTTCTCTAATCTTCCCAAGCCTCCCTCGGTCTTTTTATTCGTTTGCGTGACAAAACAGGACTGCGTCAGAAAAGCGTGCTTGCAGTCTAAGTAAATCCGGATAGTGAAATCCGGAAAGTAGACTGTGGCCTGGTGGTTTGGAAATCATACTTGATTACGCATGCTCCACTAAGAGGACCAACTGGACTGACATCAATCTCGTCCCCAGAGCCCTCGTGTCTTTTGGTCAGCGCCAAGTCACGGAGCTCTGGAATAATCAATTTCCGAAACTCCAAGATTTTAGGAGTTGCGGTTTCACCGCTATTAACGTAGACTTTTGATCAGTTCTGAGCAAGTTTTCATCATAGAAAATTCGCGACAAAGAAGTGCTTTTTTCACTGTTATCCTTGTAGCGAAACAAAAAAAAAAAAAAAAGAAAGAAAGAAAAAGGAAAGGTCTTCCATGATTTCTTGTCAATGGAAGAGTATAATGTGGTGGAAATCGGGACTCATCGTCCGGATTTCAGTCTGTGATAGCTGTCATGCTAGTCAGTCGTTATTACACTCAATCATAACGTTTTGACTAAAGTTTAAGCAAATAGTGAAAGTAGTATTGGCATTTTCCACGCATATATGGGAGGTTAGTACTTTGTCACGGGATGCAAAAAGAAAAAAGGTCAAGCGGCCTGGAGTTCATGCCGGACTAGAAGCAAACAACTGGTACCTTATTTTGAAAA
>NC_090876.1:42145590-42165590 GCF_036669935.1 Montipora foliosa
TTCCTTTTTGAAAAAACGGGACTGTGAAACCTTCCCATTCAGCGTTACCATATAATGTTAGAAATAATCTCTAAAATATTTAGAATTCAACGAAATCTGTAAGTCAGTTTTTCAGAAAAATAAGTTTTTTTGAAATGTGTCGCTAATTTCTTTTTCACCTACAGAATTTTTTTAAATTTGAAAGACAAACGTTTTAAATTAATCTATGCTAACATGCAAAAAATGACAAAAAAATTCACTGTCCGGAAGCAGAGATATAGGCGAGTAAAGTTGCAAAATCAGGAAAAATAAAATCTGTTTCTGAAAAGAAAAGTCGGGGTCACCCAACATCCAAGATCGTTAAATCCAAGCAAATCCATAGCAATGGCCATTTGCCCTATCATTGTTCATTTTAGTACTTAGCGCGCGCGCTCGATGCATGACATGGCGTGTGAATTTGCGTGCGCTGTAAGGATGCGCAGTAGCAATGGGTGCAAATGTTCTTAAGGTTTCATGGTTGTAGATCTTTGATAACTGACTCCTTACTCATTGTTGACTCACAAAACAGTTTCGTCGAAACTCGCAAAATTTGATTGGTAAGGATTTTCATTTGATATAGGGTCTTTTTCTACAGTGTTCAAATAGAGTTTGTGTTTTTGTTTACTAAATACTCGAGATTACAGAGTCCATTCCTTGAGTTGCCGTGGCTCATGCAAAGCTAAAGTCACAAGCTTCACTTCATGTAACGTGAACGTGAAACGGCATTCTCACGTGAACGTGGTGCTAATAAACTACCACACAACGAGCATTTCTGGTTATTTGTAACAGGTGAATAAATTGACTTTTGAATCAACCCAGGAAATCTGATAGGGAAAATAATAGTTAAAGGTTTGAGAAAACGATCACTCAAAAACGGGGTATTAGTTTTTCAGCCGTAGGCAAATGTTCCTTGGTCATTTACATGGCTCATTTCGTCTACATGTGTATACTCAAACGTGCTTTGGCAACATTCAGTAGCGAAACAAATATTTCAAATCGAGAGTACATTACCAAAGAGTAAGAATCTGGTATCAGGTTTGTCTTCATCAGCGTCAGAAAAGTGTCTAGCCATTTTCAATTAAACCAGGTTTCGCGGGAAAATAAACAATATACCAAATCGGCTATAGGTATTCTATTGTATTGTATTTACGTGGGATGCTCCCTGCAGGGCAGACCACGTTATAAAATGGGGACCCTTTTTTTCCTCCTATCCGCAAATTGTAACGTTTTTTATCATTGGCTAGTTCCTATAAGCTCTAGAAAGTGTAACTTATAGAAAAGAAATATATGTTATTTGCCAGCTGGAAGGTCCGTCTGGAGAAAAACTGTGACCGACCGAGCTCACAGTTTTTTTCGCTATATGGACCGACCCTTAGCTGGTAAATAGCCTTTTTTTTCCCGCTCTCTCTCTCTTCCTCTCAGAAATCACTTTTTGAATTGATGACTCGCACCGCGCTTGATGGCGAATGCAGTAAGCGGCTTACAAAGTGAACGTTTCATAGAGAAATATTTTTATTTTAATTATATTTCCATGCCTTTTGTCGAGAAAAAAAAAACTGTTTTAAAACTCTTACTTCTGTATGTAAACGGATTCGGTAAGGTCATCAGATTGCAGGATTCGCAGAATTCCTCCCTCTCTCGCATTGTAAGAAAAAAAAAACAAATACATGCTATTTAGCTTGTCTAAAGAAAAACAAAAACAGCAGTAGACTAGCAACCTTTGTGGCATGATTATGATGCTGCAGCAATAATCTCCTTACGGGAAGGGGTTCCTCTCCACTAACTGAAATAATAATCTCTAGTAAAGCGGATAAGTAGGAGGAATATTGTTCGTGTGGATGGTGAGTTGGGGGAGAATAATAGCCCAGAATTAGCCTGTAAAATGAGGAAGAGAGATTCACAAAGCAAACTCGCAACTTCACGGCTGTGTTAGCAAAACAAAACAAACTGTGTGAAAACAAAAACTTTAATTTCAGAAACAGTCAGGTAGTACATGTTCAAGAAATTAAATTAAGTAAGAGGGATAAGCAAATACTTGAACATGAAAATTATTCGTTCTTCAAAAATAAGAATAATAACTTGATCGCGAATGCAGTATAAGCGACTTACAAACTGAATGTTTCAAAGACAAATATTTTTATTTAAATTCTATTTCCACGCCTCCTTTCGAATAAAAATCTGTTTTGCCAGAAAACCTTTGTATGTAAACGGATTCGGTGTCAAAAAATGGACATTTTAGGTTATTACACAAGCTCACCCAACCAGGGCTAGGATTCCGGGTTGGTGGGCAAGATAGAAAAATTCCGCCCGGCTCCCAGAGCCAATCAGATTGCAAGTTTCGCAGAATTCCACCCTCTCGCGCATTGAGAAAAGCTAAAAGGCATACCGTATTCACTCGAATAAGCGCCGCCCTCGATTAAGCGCCGCCCTCGAATAAGCGCCGCATCTGGGACAAAAAAGTTAATAAGAGCCGCCATCGAATAAGCGCCGTACCGCCGATGCGGCGCTTATTCGAGGAATTTCGTATAACCAGGAAAAACACTATAAATTGTTCCACAACGACAAAGGAGTTCCCTCTCGTTATTATGAAACTCTCGGGTTTTTTTCACTGCGTGAATTTCTCTCGTAATATCATGGGTGACAAATTACTCCTTAATTTAGGCGCAAAATTTCAGCGTAAATTTATAATTTCACGTGTGAAATTACAAAATTGCCATGGTAACATCTCTTGTATCTCGATCAGAGCCAAGATGGCGTCTAGATTTAAGACAGTGACCATTAAAGAAGTTACGAAATTAAAAGAAGCAGCAGAAAATTTAAATACGTGAAAGAGCGCAATTAACTGGGAGAGAGTTTTTGAGAAGTGATGTGACAGAATAGCCTTGAGAAAAACCTGTTACGGTTGTGAGCGTAATTTGTCACCCACGACATTAAGAGGTAATCAAATGGTTTTCTCGTGAAATTAGGAAATAATTTCACTTGCGTTTTGTCAAAATTCTGATAATTTCCCTAGCCTAAAGGCTCGGGAAATTATCAGAATTTTGACAAAACGCAAGTGAAATTATTTCCTAATTTCACTCGTCGCCATTTGATTACACATACTATTAAAAATTCTAGATTTACTATCAGTTTAGTATCAGTTCATAGGAAAATTACCAGATAGAAAGTGCACCGTTGAATAAAAATATAGAAAAAATAAATTGGTCTGATACAATGGTTAAATAAGCGCCGCCCTCGAATAAGCGCCGTACTTGTGGCGCGAAAAATTAAATAAGCGCCGCGGCGCTTGTTCGAGTAAATACGGTATTTTAGTGGCCACATGTGCACATTACGTCATCGTCCGGCCACTTCATCCACATTTCAAGATCATTGTCACCTTTTGTGTTATTTTCGTATGTTTCCCGAAGGGTATACGTATACCAAGGAATTTCTACTGTTGATCGCCTGGTTTCGTTTTCAAAGGTTGATTTCCATTTAGTCATTATTACCTATTAGAGCTTTCATATAGGGTAGATATCTTTTACATTCACTGCTTTTGTTATTCAATGTGCCAACCACAAGAATAAAAGACCCTTTGTTTCGACAGCCAATGAGGTTCTGGTTGGCACATTAATGACAATTGGTGACATCAACAATATCTTCCCTATTGTCATTGTAATCGGTCATGAAAGGTGTTCGGTGTTAAGTGAGGGCTTTTATCGGCTACAAAACGTGTCAAAACTACCGTGGTGCTAGTGGCACCGAATGATACCTCGAAATTTAGTTTGAAATTCCTTTTAAATTGGATAGACTCTTCACATAAACTAACGGATACAATATTTCAACTGATTTTCGAAATTAGACAGTGAAATTGAGACCAAAACAAGGTACACATTACATTTCGCGAGTTTCAGTGAACAAGTCCCTGATTTCTCAAAACTAATCGTACCGTATATCGTTAACGCACTTTCCATCTACACCTTTTACATGTTCTGACTTTCTTCATGGCAAATTGTATCCTAGGATCCACTGAAGCTTCACCAATTAAAGACAACGCACTATTATTTTTGTCACAAGAAAGGTACATTCTGACTCCTGAAGCGGTCTCCCAAGAATATGTATGTTTCTCCTCACGGAACCAAAACGAGCCATCAGCAGTTGGGCAATTCTACCTCTGTGAGTGATTTCATTAAAAAAAGATTGCTCCGTTAGAGTTGGATCGATAAAAACGAAGGTTTTTCGATACAGGCGTATGATGAGATTTATGCTGAATAAGTAGACATCACGACTCCCTACCAGCAGAGCCTTTCTTTTGCTTGCTCGATTTTGGCGTTCTCGAGAAAGGCTCTGCATGAGTCGAGTAAGATCTTTATTAAATATGCGCGGCATGTTGCCAGGACACAGTCTCGAACCCAAGCCTAATATGCCAGATCTCGCCGCCATCTTGGTTTTTCATGGTATAGTGGGCTCAATTATAACGATCGGTTTTGTCACTAAACGGACGCTCACACTGGAAAAACCGGTTTGACGAGAGAAAACAAGATTGACTAGTCCAGAAGTTCGGGCTGCGGCGGCTTCAAAGAGTTGACGCGATTCGGGCAGAGCCTACTTTTCTCCTCCTCAGTAAAGAAAACGACAAAAGGAGGCTCTGCTCGCAGGGTGACATCACGATAGGATATGGTTGAATCCCGAGTACAATTCTGTTCCAATGATGCTTTGAAAGATTTTCAGGTTCGTCCAATTTGAGACGAGAAAAAAAGGGTTCTCTATATGCGATGTTTGCTGACGTCATTGCTTACATTTTGTTTCTCATTTACATACGAGTTTGCTTACAAATTTGCAAATTGACTTCAAAAGATAAAATGACTTGTCAATTAAACTTAGCTCAATCTCCAATTTTTTGAGCCCTTTAGCTTTGATAACGAGCTAGTTATTAGCCATCAAAACCCCATACCAATTCTTGGATGGCAAAGGCGAAATATCTGGAATGTCATATTTTCAGAGACAGTTATTTAATATGGGATGTACTTTCAATATTCAGTACTTGATTCTCGGCTGACTGGTTAGAAAATGATAGCCTTCTGCTAATGAGGCAAAAAATTTAAACAATTTAATTAAAATAAGATTCCCCTAGTTTAAACTAAGATCGGGCTTTTTTATGTGAATGAAAGCAGACGCTACTCATTTTTGCAATTAAAAGAATCCACTGACCTCAAAAACAAGTTCCCATTTATTTGTGTTGTTGATGGCCTTGAGTGCATATTCTCCCCATTGAATACACCTCATTTCAATTTGATTGCGTGTGACGTTTTTGATTTGAAACCCTGGTTGGGAAAAGATGCAATACAATAACACAAATAAGAATAAAATCACGGCTACAAGACAAGTCCATAGGATTGGTAATGTGCTAAGTATGAACGGCTCCACGAGAGTTCCGTTCGTGCATTATAATTAATTTACATGTCCATGTTGCAATAGCTGTGGTTACACTAGCCATTGTACCCATGGGCACCGCTTGCCCTAGGTAGACCGAAACTGCCTTCAGGTTATTTCCATGGATACATAAAAAAGAACAAAAGAATTTCCCATGACATCTCCTGAACTGAAAAGTACGAAAGCAGAACGTAGCTAATACAGGAAATCGCCTGCAGTTCTCTGAGTTGACCTCTGATACGCTTGGCCGATTTCGCGCCTACTTGTAGCACGAGGTAACATGGCAAGGTTTCGTGCATCAATATGAGTATTTCTTTCTTTATTTTCATTAGTTTGTCCTTCAGACTGTCAGTTACGAAGTCGATTGAGTTATAATCTTTCTGTTTCTCTGTTCATAATTTGCAAGGTCAGTGAACTCATAAGGATGACCCAGAGGTAACGCTCGTGCCTTGCCCCTCTGCGGACCCTGGATCGCATCCTACGTTCCTATGTGGGCCGAGTTTCAATAGATATCAATCTTACTCCGAGGGTTTTTCTCTGGGCATTCCGGTTTTCCTCCCTCAGCAAAATCGACTCCCAGCCTGTTCCATCTGGTTGTCGTGCTGTGCTACGAGGTCGTGTATGGGTCGTGCTCAGGGGCCGAGCGCCTAGCGGCTGCATAGCTCCTTCGGTCCAACCTCGTTTAGCTGCGCCCTTAGCAATTCATTCTCCGACTGCGAAAAAAGGGCGATTCGCAGGTCAGATACTATTACCCTGAGGGGAAGCTTTTACTGTGTAATCGTATTCCAAAAGGTAACATGAAACTTGAGCTGAACCAAACCCAAGCCATTTACCCTTTGGAAGCCCTCAAACCAAAGGTGTGTGTAACCACAGCTAATGCTTGTTACATAGGAGAAACACACAGTTGATATTTTTCCACGCGCGTCTTCCAACGCCTCTTCTTCCTCTGTCAGTTGCAAAGTTGATTGCCTCTTTATCAGACTTTCGCAGGATTTGCTTGCTGGAAAACTATCAAGGTCAGGATTATTCGAAATAATTACAAACTATACATATTAAAGTGGAAATCCCGGAATTAAATCAACAAATCACCAACGCCGGATCCATCACTTTTGATTCGTCTTCACATTCCAACACGTTAACAGACGCTCGCCTTGTGTTCGTCTCTGGTTTTTTTTTTTGACAACATTACTACTCTATTGACAATTATCTTGACTGGTATAACATGAACACTTTGCTTTTGATTAGTGATTTATTGGCAATAAATAAGGAACTTACTTGCTTGGAGATCGTGTGTGCTTCCTCCATCGCATCTAGCGCTTCGTCGAGTCGTTTGGAGGTTGCCTTGCGATGGGCCAACTTTAACGAGATGATCCCGGTTCTCATCAGATCTAAATCTTGAGCTGATGGTAAAATTTTCATCTTTGATTCTAACGGTGCCGGCGCCGCCCAACAGGACTATAACTGCAATCTAAAGCACAACGAAGGACATTCTTATCTGACCAAAAGACACGAGGGCTCTGGGGAGGACCAACTGGACTGACATCAATTGTCTTTTGGTCAGCGCCAAGTCATGGAGCTCTGGAATAATCAATTTCTGAAACTCCAAGATTTTAGGAGTTGCGGTTTCACCGAAAAGTGAAATAAGGCGATCATTAAAACTCAAACGTTTACAACAGCAGCACGAAATCTTCGAGTTTACAAGTTTAGTTGGAGATTTTTGTGTGCCATATTCGTAAATTACAAGCTGTTTTACACTCGGTAGTTTACGCATAAGCAGTTTGATAAATCAATAAGCCAATCAACGCAGTTCTGAAAATTTATTATTCCAGAGCTCTGTGTCTTGGCGCTGACCAAAAGACAAGGGAGTTCTGGGGATGAGATTGGACTGGCATTAGCGGATCCAGTTTTTACTGAAGGTACCACACCCCTTTAAATAGTGCAGCTGGTTGCCCAAACTGATTTTAGTTTTCTACACACTTTTTCTTCCCATTCAAGTCCCTAGAAATTCAGGTGAAACAAAAAAAAAAACATTCCGCTGAATTTTCCGCTGAACCACTTGCTATTTATATTATATATTATATATATTTATTGTGACATCTTTGCCTTCTTCGAATGCCTCTTGCTCACTAACGCAAATCACTTTGTTAGAAGCTCGGGGGAAAAACCACTAATGGGGTAAAAAACGACATTTCTGAGTCTTGTTTTCATAAAACTGGGAAGAAATTTCATCATTTTCAGGGGTGCACTTGTCGATCTTTATTATGATAGTTTGAGGAGAAAAGGCACCTTTTCATAACCATTCACCCATAGGAAAATAGTAAACGGGGAATTAACCAATCCGTGCGCTCTTTACTTTTGTTATGTTATAATAAGTCGTAGCAAGCCAGCAATATTTAACGGTTTAAAACTTCAGTAATTCCAGGATAGGAAGACCTGAATTCATGTTACAAAAAAATTTTAGCATTAGTAATCTAGGTCAAGATAACTATATTTAAAGACTAATACGCAAACTAAAGTGAATAACGTGGTCTCTTCTTCACTTAAAATGTATTGAGGAGTTTTAACGAGTTCACTTTTGCGATTCATGGCGCAGTGGTGAGAGAACTCACCTTCCACCAATGTGGCTCGGGATCGATTCCCAGATTCGACGCCATATGTGAGTTGAGATTGTTGGTTCTTTACTCTGCTACTCTGCGAGGTCTCACCCCGGGTACTCCGGTTTACCCCTCCACTCTAAAACCAACATTTGATTTGATTTGTTCTGATTTCAGTTGATTTGTAGTCTCCCCAATTAGTAGAGCACTCGTGCTCAGGTAAACAACCTTTAGATTTATTATTATTACTATTAATCAACACATTGGGGGTTCAACAAGCACAGGAGAATATGAGACTCGTATTCGGCAAAATCTACACGGCTTTCCACGAAAGCAAAAGCACACTGAATCAAACTAAAAGCCTTATAACGTTTTTGCCAGGAGAAACGCTTGGTTAGTCACTCATAAACAACAAATTGTTTGCTCCTGTGTCAGGCTTACACCTCTGCTTGAGTCCTAAGTGTTCAATGTTCTTTAGGTGTTTTCCACTCAGTACGCTCAAGCATCCACTTGTAATATTGATTAATAGGAAAGCAGAGAAGTAAATTTCATTGTCTTTCTGCTGGCAAGTCATTCAGGCTGCTTTTGATCTGGTTACTTCTCCTCGTCTTACCTACTGATAGGGCCTAAAACGAATTAACGGCAAAATTGTTTTCTTAACTTACTGTGAAACTAAGTTTGCACTCCATCACGATTGTCTGGATCCTTGCTGCAATTCAAATACCTATTCTTTGACCAAGGAGAGTTTGGCCATCTCAAGCCTAAGAGCTTATATTTATATCATTTTGGATAGAACGAGAACAAACTTGTGTAATGGTTTAAGAATTTCTACATCCCATAAAAATAATTGTACTTTTATTTTTGCAAGGTAATTGGAAGGCTTAAAATTCCAGAGATTCTTGCGGGAGTGTCTCTTTTAAAAAAAATTTTTACTTTGTGTGATGAGCTAAAGGTTTTTGCGTGCAGCCGCCAGATAACCGAACTTTAACCACTACAATGGGCACCACCCGTCAGTACGAAATGATACAAGTATGCCCACGAAGTGTCCGCTTGACCTACAATACACTAAATGCAACACGTCTTACGTAAAAACGGAACTGGGCGGCAGAAATCAACTAAGACCATAGTAAAACAGGGTGTCTACCTTTAGAGCTCAAAGTGCTTCTAATATGTAGCGACATGCTACGATATTCCGTAGGTTTTTAATTAAGGTTTTGAATGCATGCACAAGTACACAATAAGGTTTGGGACGATTGGTCTAGCCATACTTAACATTTTGGTCTAGCCATATTTGTTATATTTTTCATATATCAACGGGATGTAACACGTGACTGTCTTTGGGTGTGAAAAAAAGAAGCTACGCGAATCGAGAATATTCTTTAGCACTCGACGACGCACCCGTGAAAATGGGATACGGTTGTGGAACAAGCTAAATTTTTCACCGGGGATAGTTGCAGATAATATTTTACGCAGGGTTTTTCATGCGCTTTAGATAAATGGTATCAAGGTTTTTGACAAAACATCACATCGATTGTTGTGCAAACGAAAAAAATACTAAACTTAACTTTTCTTTGGTGATTATGATTATTATGAACGTTCGCCCACTCAATTTATCGGTCAAGCGAAAAATAACCAGACATATAAACGAAACTGAATTAAGTAACCCTGGCTTCATCCGGGCTCATTCTGTCAAAAAAAGATTGTTGTATACTGTGTTGTGTTTAATTAATTAGTGACACAATGCTAGTTTCGCCGTCTAAAGATAAAAAAAAGTTTACGATATGGACCGGCTTTAGGCAATCTTTGCAGGCATCGGTGAGCTTCGCAGATGACCTCCGGTCATGAAATATTAATGTTGCTTAACAATTACACGGTTCTATTTTCGCTAACATCTCGACATTGACATTTTGCGACTGATATACTGTTATTTTTAGTGCCCCGTTCAAAATACTACGGAATTTGTTCCTTTCATCGTTTCACTACTTTCTCGAGAACTGTGACTAACAGGCGAGAAACAGAGTTTAAATCCTGCAGTGTCCTTAGATTTGGGCAAAGAACAAACTTCAACCCGTTAACGTTTCCGCATTTCCGTCGGATTTTGACGTTTTTATTATCTATAACAGGGTTGTTTTGAAGATTCGATAAAAAAGGAAGAGTTTAATAATTTACAATGTGGCTGCCTTTACTCGTGTTAACCCTCTTTTTCAGCCTTTTTTTCAAGTTTTGCGCATGGACAAGTATACCGTAAATTCAATATATTTGTTCATGTGAAACGTTCAGTGAAATTCATATTGGCCCTAAACTGTCGTGATGATCCATGATATTCAGGTTTGTTGTGTTCCTGCAATTGAATTTGTCAAAACAAATTAACTATTAGATACGCCCTTTTACTGACAAGAAGCGTAGACTTGTTGGACCGATGGCCCACGCAATTACTGACATACCCTTATATTTACCGAAACCAAGTATATTTAATTAAGGAAATGAAGCTTCGCTAGCCCTGTGTTACACAATAATTGGGTTTCAGTTGTTTGATCTAAGCGTTTCATAGCCGCGCAAGGACAATTCAAGCTAACTAACTTTTCTTGATCCACAAACTGAAATCAATTCCACCTCAAAATCATTATGGAAAATGCAGTACATTTAGACAGCACTAAGATATTTAGACATGTAAGTTTAGCTCAGCGTCTGTTCTCAAAACCTATCACATCCTCTATGTACATACGCCCAGTTAAAAGCTTCCAAGAATTTTTTATCAATTACACCGTCAGTACATTTGGTATACCCCCAGCTCATCACGATGCATAACTCAAGATTACTGAAATGATTGTGTACAATTCTTGCTATGCTATAAATTTAATTACTGTGATAAGAAGCCAAAGATTTGCTTTCTAATGAATGAACAACAAGTGCAAATAACCACGATATCCTTACGAATGATATCCTTAAACCTAAGGGTAATTTCGTGAAAAGGCTGAGGGACTGAACCCTTCAAAGTTTGACTGCGGGCTCCATCGCCGGATTTCTTGGTTTCGAAATCGCTAGTTACCAAAGGAAGCAGGACGTCTTTGCGAATTGTAAATTTAAGAATTTGATGAGTGAAATACTTAAAAGATTGAACTTGAGTGATTTAAACTCTGCTCTTTCTTTTCAGTGCAGCTATTGTTGGTGATGGTGTAATGAAGACTACATTCTAGCTACTCAGTTCAAGTCGGAGTCAGTAATCACAGCCAATTTAAGCTCTGCCCAAAAACATTGTTTGCGTATCGATAAGCCCTGGTGTGTGGTATTAACGTAGACTTTTGATCAGTGCTGAACAAGTTTTCATCATAGAAAATTCGCGACAAAGTAGTGCTTTTTACACTGTTATCCTCGTGGCAAAAAAAGAAAAAAAGAATCGTCCGGATTTCACGATGTGATAGCTGTCATGCGAAATAGTCGGTATTATGAACACGCAATCACAGCGTTTTGACTAAAATTTAAGCAAATATTGAAAATAGTATGGGTATTTTGCACGCATATATGCGAAGTTAGTACTTAAAGGGCTAATTAACAAAGAAAACCCGTGCTTTTCAATTCAGGAACTGTCATGGGAAGTTCTTTTATTCTTTTTTTATGTGGGGACGTAGAACACAGAAAAAGGGTTGACCTACAATACACTGAACGGAACACGTCTTAAGTAAAAAGGGAACTGAGCGGCAGAAGCTACGCGAATAGAGAATGTTCTTCAGCACTTCAATTGTTAAAGGTTTAATTAACAAGTTAGTCAATATTGACCAAGGAACATAACAGCCTCACAATCTCTGTTGACATGAGTTTTAGTTGTTGCAGATAATACTTTACACAAGGTTTTTCATGCGCTTTAGATAACTGGCCTCAAGGTTTTTGACAAAACCTTACATCGATAGTTGTGTAAACGACAAAATTGCTGAACTTAACTTTTCTTTGGTGATTATGAAAATTATATTTAAACGTTCGCCCACTCAATTGCAAGCTTTGTCGGTCAAGCGAACAATAACCGGACAACATTAATTTGTGGTTAAACATGTAAACGAAACTGGATTTAGTATCACTGGCTTCATCCGGGCTCATTCTGTTATGAAAAAAATTCTTTTAAACTGTGTTGTGTTTAATTAATTAGTGGCAGAAATCTAGTTTCGCCGTCTAATGATAAAAAAAGTTGACGATATGGTCCGCCTTTAGGCAATCTTTGCAGGCATCGGTGAGCTTCGCAGATGACCTCCTGTCATGAAGTATTGATGTTGCTTAACAATTACACGGTTCTATTTTCGCCAACATCTCAACATTGACATTTTTCGACTGATATTCTGTTTATTTTTAGTACCCCTTTCAAATTATTGCGAGATTTGTCTCGAAGGCCAGCGCCTTTCATCATTTCACTACTTTCTCGACAACTGTGGCTAACAGGCGAGAAATAGAGTTTAAATCCTGAAGTGTCCTTAGATTTGTAGACTACGAGCAGTCCCTTTGTTTTCTTAATCCCCGTCGAGAGCGGAGCGAAAAAAACAGGCCGCGCAAAAGCTGGTGTCTGGGCGGAAGGCGCTTTTTTTAACACAGATAAAGCGTGCTTTTCAGTTCAGGAAATGTCATGGGAAGTTCTTTTGTTCTTTTTTAAATGTGGGGAAGTTGAACACAGAAAAGAGGTTTTGTCACGGAGTTGCCGAATATGCTAAATTAACCACCCTAATTAAGAAATTTAATTGAAACGGGCGTTTGGAACGTTAGCCCCTCGTCAGAGTGATGTGGTTATTTAACCATATAAACTGAACTCCGCTGGTAAAACCGTTTTCTTCACGAATTAAAAGTGGTTTAAACAATATTATTCCAATGTAAAAAATGTACAACATGTCTTTCATTTTTATCATTATCATTTAAGTGTTTTGATAGTGTTTTCCTTTTTCGCTTTGCAAGTGTTATTGAAAGAAGTGTAGGCGTAGAGAATACTTCGTAGATACAAGGTTGGACCGCATTTTGTTGGCATTGTATCATTCCGTTCCATGACCGCAGCATACACAAAAGCTGTCAACTCATCCGCAAAGTAAAGATTTGTGTTTGAAAAAACCACTCCGGAAAGAATCCTTGGAATTTAAGTTCCCGTTTTCCTTGCCAAAGGGTACATCTATCCTTAAGGTTTTTAGAAATTCTTGAACTAGGTTGGTTCCTGTTGCATCGTTGTTGGTGGTCCATCTCTATCTCCCTGACGTATTCTTTCACATTCATATGTGGGTTGGATGGATGCATGAGATCAATTAGGGACTGATAGCGGCTGCCAGAGGAACTTCTATTGGCTGACGTCCCATGTCACCCATGAGGAACAATTGTAGACCAATTGATCAAGCCAACTTGAGAAGCACGAGACTGGCCCTCATCAAATGGCTGAAGCGGGGCTGGAGGAAAAAGTGGGAACACAATTCCTAGCCATATACTAAGTACTAGGCTAAGCCCTGATGTGTGCTATTAACGTAGATTTTTGATCAGTTCTGAACAAGTTTTCATCATAGAAAATTCGCAACAAATTTGTGCTTTTTTCACTGTTACCCTCGTAGCAAAAAAAGGAAAAAAGAATCGTCCGGATTCCAGGATGTGATAGCTGTCATGTGAATCAAGCAAATATTGAAAATAGTATCGGTATTTTGCACGCATATATGCGAGGTTAGTACTTAAAGGGCTAAAGGCCGAGACACACTAGGTGATAAGTCGCTGGGACACGTCGCGGGGACAAGTCACCGCAACAATTCGCCTTTTGTGACACGGTTAATTTCATGAAAATCACTGTCGCTGCGGCAGAATTTTGTCGCTGCGATCAGTTGCAGGAATTCAAAC
The DNA here is from genome assembly GCF_036669935.1 of Montipora foliosa. NCBI lineage: Eukaryota > Metazoa > Cnidaria > Anthozoa > Scleractinia > Acroporidae > Montipora > Montipora foliosa. Next base: position 42,159,459 of record NC_090876.1, read on the forward strand.
CAGTTTGAATTCGTGCAACTTATAATTATCGCGGCCACAAAATTAGCGAAAGCATCGTTGTCGCTGCGACAAAATATAGATGAATCATTGAGAGAGCGTCATATGGTCAGCCCTATTGAATTAGAAAACTAGTTCACATTCCCCCTCATACTTGATCACTGCGTGTGCACCGAACAGGCGTCGTGTCGCAGCGACTTGTTTTGCAAGTAGTACACATGGAGCAACTTGTCGCAGAGACATGTCACTGCGACTTGTCCCCTAGTGTGTCCCAGCTTTAATTAACACAGAAAACGCGTGCTTTTCAATTCAGGAACTGTCATGGGAAGTTCTTTTGTTCTTTTTTTATGTGGGGACGTAGAACACAGAAAAAGGGTTGACCTACAATACACTGAACGGAACACGTCTTAAGTAAAAAGGGAACTGGGCGCCAGAAATCAGCTAAGGGTATACTAAGGCACGATACTTTGCCATGTTTGCGTAAAGCTCAAAGTGCTACTGCGTAGGTTTTTAACTAAGTTTTTGAATGCATGCACAAGTGCACAATAACTTTCAGGACGATTGGTCCAGCCATATTTAACAGTTTGGTCTGGCCATACTTGTCATATTTTCCATAAAACAACGGGATGTAACAATTGACTGTCTTTGGGAGTGTTAAAAAGAAGCTACGCGAATCGAGAATGTTCTTCAGCACTCGACGCACCCGTGAAAATGGGATACGGTTGTGGAACATGCCAATTGTTACAGGTTTAATTAACAAGTCATTCAATATTGACCAAGGAACATAACAACCTCACAATCTCTGTTGACATGAGTTTTAGTTGTTGCAGATAATACTTTACACAAGGTTTCCATGCGCTTTAGATAAATGGTCTCAAGATTTTTGACAAAACCTTACATCGATAGTTGTGTAAACGACAAAATTACTGAACTTAACTTTTCTTTGGTGATATGAAAATTATAAACGTTCGCCCACTCAATTGCAAGCTTTGTCGGTCAAGCGAACAATAACCGGAGAACATTAATTTGTGGTTAAACATGTAAACGAAACAGGATTTAGTATCACTGGCTTCATCCGGGCTCATTCTGTTAAAAAAAATCTTTTAAACTGTGTTGTGTTTAATTAACTAGTAGCAAAAATCTAGTTTCGCGGTCTAATGATAAAAAAAGTTCAGGATATGGTCCGCCTTTAGGCATCCTTTGCAGGTATCCGTGAGCTTTGCAGATGACCCCTTGTCATGAAGTATTGATGTTGCTTAACGATTACACGGTTCTATTTTCGCCGACATCTCGACATTGACATTTTGCGACTGACATACTGTTTATTTTTAGTACCCCGCGGTGACCTTATTGTTAGTGCGCGCGACTCCGGATCGAGTGGTCCGGGTTCGGGGCCTGGCCGGGGACATTGTGTTGTGTTCTTGGGCAAGACACTTTACTCCCACGGTGCCTCTCTCCACCCAGGTGTATAAATGGGTACCGGCGAATTTAATGCTGGGGGTAACCCTGCGATGGACTGGCATCCCATCCAGGGGGGAGTAGAAATACTCCTAGTCGCTTCATGCTAAAGAAACCGGAGATAAGCGCCGGCCTGATGGGCCCTGTAGGCTCGTAAGCAGACTTTACCTACCTTTAACCTTTTAAAATACTACAGGATTTGTCTCGAAGGCCAGCGCCTTTCATCATTTCACCACTTTCTCGAGAACTGTGGCTAATAGGCGAGAAATAGAGTTTAAATCCTGCAGTGTCCTTAGATTTGGGCAAACAACAAACTTCAACAGTTAACGTTTCCGCATTTCCGTCGGATTGTTATGTCTGTATTATCTATAACAGGGTTGTTTTGAAGATTCGATAAAAAAGGAAGAATTTAATAATTTACAATGTGACTGCTTTTACTCGTGTTAACCCTCTTTTTCAGCCTTTTTTGCAAGTTTTTTTTTGCTTGGACAACTATACCTTTAAATTCAATATGTTTGTTCATGCGAAAAGTTCAGTGAAATTTGTATTGGCCCTAAAATGAACTAATGATCCATGATATTCAGTTTTGTGGTGTTCCTGCAATTGAATTTGTCAAAACAAATTAACTATTAGGTACGCCCTTTTAATGACATATGACATACCCTTGTATTTACCGAAACCAAGTAAATAAGTAAGTAAAAGGTTTATTTCAGAACGCTTCCACATGGTGGCTCTTCGTTTGTGAAAAAACCAAGAGATTATAAAGGTAAGAGAAGTAATCCCTCATGCTGGCCCTATTCCTATCGTAATCCCTCTTAGGTTATTTTTAGATGATATCAATTTTCCCGCGGATAATGTTACCGCGCGCGTTACGTGGAAGTTTCGTGGAGGAGGGAAAATGCAGCAAATTCCGTACGATGCCATTCTCCTTTTTCAAAATTGAGTTTCATGGCCTGATAAAATTCATTGTCTGCAAGATACAGGTTTCAAACATACATCCTTGGAATTGCTTAACTGTCTAGTTTACAGTGATACCAATTTGAAGAATTTCCAATCTATCAAACCGTGTTAAATAATTTTGACAGATGCAGATATGTTTACCTTGGTTGCATTGCGTTAGTTGTCCATTTTAGTGCGCACTTTCTCATCGTCTACAAAATTCTGTCGCTTACAAAACTCGTCCCTGTCAAGATACAAGGTTGTTTTGAAGATTCGATAAAAAAGGAAGACTTAAATAATTTACATTGTGACTGCTTATTACTAATGTTCACCCTCTTGTTCAGCCTTTTGTTCAAGTTTTTTGCTTGGACAACTATACCCGTAAATTCAATATATTTGTTCATGTGTAACGTTCAGTGAAATTTATATTGGCCCTAAACTGTCCTGATGCTCCATGATATTCAATTTTGTGGTGTTCTTGCAATTGAATTTGTCAAAACAAATTAACTATTAGATACGCCCTTTTAATGACGAGAAGCGTAGACTTTTTTGGACCGATGGCCCACGCAATTACTGACATACCCTTGTATTTACCGAAACCAAGTAAGTAAGTAAGTAAGTAAGTAAGTAAAAGGTTTATTTCACAACACTTCCACATGGTGGCTCTTCGTTTGTGAAAAAATTAATTATCTAAATTAAAAATTTATAATCTACAAAATATTATTAAAGACATATATACATCTACACATTATCCTAAGACTAGAAAACTAAAACTAAAATTGAAATTAACATTTAAACGACTTGTGTTTTGAGTTTCTGGAACAAATACTTCCAGGTGGCCTTTGCGAATGTATATTTAAGTAAGGAAATGAAGCTTCGCTGGCCCCGTGTTACACATTAATTGGCTTTCAGTTGTTTGATCTAAGCGTTTCATAACCGCGCAGGGACAATTCAATATAACTATCTTTTCTTGAGCCCAAGCTGAACTCAATTCCACCTTAGAATTAGTATGGAAAATGCAGTAAATTTATACAGCACTGAGATATTTAGACATGTAAGTTTAGCTCAGCGTCTGTTCTCAAAACCTATCACATCCTCTATGTACATACACCCAGTTAAAAGCTTCAAAGAATTTTTTATCAATTACACCGTCAGTACATTTGGTACCCTCGCGCTGGGGCTATACGGCGTAGGGGCGCGTCCCCCGGGTGGCGGATAGGGGAGCCCTCTCTTTGGGGGATTGCACCTGAATAATACGGAATAGGGTGCTGCGGACCGACATAGCCTAGGAGAAGGACAACTCTGATTCCAAATCCCGGGTAGATGGAGCTCGATAACCTTGGTAGGCAGTCCATCTAGGAGAAGGAAAACTCTGATTCTAAACCACGGGTGGATGGAGCTCGTTAGCCTTGGTCGGCAATCCATCTACGAGAAGGAAAACTCAGACACCAAACCAACCGGCGCTCCAGGTCTGGGGGTTGGGCGCTGGGCTAACACCCCAGTCCCGGGAAACAGACTTGTTACAGAAACCGCAACAACAAATTCAGAAAACAACTTGGCTCCGAGAGAGTCCTCTCCAGTAGAGCCTATGATGCGGGCTGGTGAAAGCCTTCGGGAAGCCAGTGCGCAGACAACTCTTCTGACAGCCAAAATCAAGACCAGAATAGGGACCTGGAACATCCGAACCCTATATGAGGCAGGGAAATCTGCACAAGTGAGCAGGGAAATACATCGCTACAACCTCAAGATGCTAGGGCTGTGTGAAACACGCTGGAACGCCACTGGACGAACGCGACTGACGAGTGGTGACACTATCATCTACTCTGGACATGAAGAAGGACACCCACACCTTCATGGAGTAGCCCTGCTTCTGACACCTGAGGCAGCACAGGCACTACTCTCCTGGGAGCCAGTATCACCGAGGCTCTTGACGGCAAGGTTCAACTCCAAGGGGAGGAAAGCCACCGTCATCCAGTGCTACGCACCCACCAACGCAGCAGAGACAGAGGAAAAGGAGGCATTCTATGACCAGCTCCAGAAAGTGATGGATAAGCTGCCAAGAAGAGACCTGAAGATCCTAATGGGTGACCTCAACTCTAAAGTGAGGGCAGACAACACCAACAGAGAACTCATCATGGGAAAACATGGAGTTGGCGTCCAGAACGAGAATGGAGAGCTACTCACTGAGTTCTGCACCTTCAACGACCTGGTCATTGGAGGCACCGTGTTCCAGCACAAGCAGATCCATAAGACGACATGGACATCATCAGATGGGAGGACTGTGAATCAAATCGATCACGTCACCATCGGAAGAAAGTGGAGGAGAAGCTTGCTGGACGTCAGAGTCAAACGAGGAGCAGACGCAGCCTCGGACTATCACTTGGTGGTGGCAGACCTGAAAGTCAAGCTGAAAGTCTACAGAGACCGAGCAGACAGGCCATCCCACAAATACAACATACACAGCCTGGAAGATAAAACAAAAGCTGAGGTCTACCAAAGTGAACTGAGAAACCGGTTCAGCGCACTCGCCCACCAACCAGAAGAATCAGTAGAGGAGACATGGTGTGGCCTTAGGGACACCTGGAAGGTCACATGTAATGAGGTCCTGGGGAAGAAAACTAGACAACACAAAGAGTGGCTGTCAGCCAATACCTGGACACTCATCAAAGAGAGGAAACAGCTAAAGAACGACATCAACCAGACCCAAGACCTGCAACAGAAGCAAGATCTACAGGCCCAGTACTGGGAGCTGAACCGACAGGTCAAGAAAAGCACCAGAGCGGACAAGAGGAGATTCATACACGACCTCACAGAAAAAGCAGAAACAGCAGCTGGCAAAAGAGACATGAAGAGGCTGTATGAGATCACAAGAACACTGTCAGGGAAAAGCAAGGCCCCCTCAAGACCAGTGAAAGACAAGAACGGCGAGACCATCACAGATGAAGCCAAAGAGAGTGCAAGATGGGCAGAACACTTCCAATAGATTCTCAACAGACCCTCACCTCAAGTCCCACCTGACATCCCACCAGCAGCAAACCAGCTAGCGGTGAGCATGAATCCACCAACCAAGGCCGAGGTAAGCAAAGCTATCAAGTCCTTGAAGTCAGGCAAGGCAGCAGGCCCAGACGGCATTCCACCAGAAGCACTAAAGACGGACGTCCAGACCGCCACGGAGATGATCCATCCACTCCTGATGAGGATCTGGGAGAACGAGCAGATCCCAGTGGAATGGAAGAAAGGGTACCTGGTGAAACTGCCGAAGAAAGGGGACCTGTCATCATGCAACAACTGGCGGGGTATCATGCTGCTCTCCATCCCATGCAAGATCCTGACAAGGATCATCCTGGAGAGAATCAAGAAGGCCCTGGACGAAACTCTACGAGAGAAGCAGGCAGGTTTTCGTCAAGACAGGTCCTGCACAGACGATATCGCCACGCTGCGAATCATCATTGAGCAGTCGCTGGAATGGCAGATCCCACTGTACTCAGTATTCGTCGACTTCCAAATGGCATTCGACAGTGTGAATCGCGACGTCATCTGGAGGCTAATGCAACACTACGGCTTCCCACCCCCCCCCCCCCCCCTCCCCCAAGTTCATTTCCATCATACAGCAACTGTACGACAACTCCAGCTGCCAAGTCATACACGACGGGAAGTTGACGGACACATTCCAGGTACAGACCGGTGTTCGTCAAGGCTGCATACTGTCGCCGACCATCTTACTTCTGGTAGTCGACT
>NC_090876.1:42185590-42210590 GCF_036669935.1 Montipora foliosa
AATCATACTTGATTACGCATGCTCCACTAGAAGGACCATTTGGACTGACATCAATCTCGTCCCCAGAGCCCTCGTGTCTTTGGGTCAGCGCCAAGTCACGGAGCTCTGGAATAATCAATTTCCGAAACTCCAAGATTTTAGAAGTTGCGGTTTCACAGAAAAGTGAAATAAGGCGATCATTAGAACTCAAACGTTTACAACAGCAGCACGAAATCTTCGAGTTTACAAGTATAGTTGGAGATATTTGTGCCATATTCGTAAATTACAAGCTGTTTTACACTCGGTAGTTTACGCATAGCAGTTTGATAAATCAATAAGCCAATCAACGCAGTTCTGAAAATTTATTATTCCAGAGCTCTGTGTCTTGGCGCTGACCAAAAGACAAGGGGGTTCTGGGGATGAGATTGGACTGGCATTAGCGGATCCAGTTTTTACTGAAGGTACTACACCCCTTTAAATAGTGCAGCTAGTTGCCGAAACTGATTTTAGTTTTCTACACACTTTTTTTCAATTCTTCCTATTCAAGTCCCTAGTAATTCAGGTGAAAAAAAAAACATTCCGCTGAATTTTCCGCTGAACCACTTGCTATTTATTTTATAACATGACCAAAACATCTTGTTACAGTTTGTGACATCTTTTGCATTCTTCGAATGCCTCTTGCTCACTAACGCAAATCGCTTTGCTAGAAGCTCGGGGGAAAAACCACTAATGGGGTAAAAAACGACATTTCTGAGTCTTGTTTTCATAAAACTGGGGTGCACTTGTCGATCTTTATTATGATAGTTTGAGGAGAAAAGGCACCTTTTCATGACCATTCACCCATAGGAAAATAATAAACGGGTAATTGACCAAACGGTGGGCTCTTTACTTTTGTTATGTTATAATAAGTCGTAGCAAGCCAGCAATATTTAACGGTTTAAAACTTAAGGAATTTCAGGATAGGAAGAGCTGAATTAATGTTACAAAATATTTTTAGCGTTAGTAATCTAGGTCAAGATAATTTTATTTAGAGACTAATACGCAAACTAAGTGAATAACATGGTCTCTTCTTCAATTAAAATACATTGAGGAGTTTTAACGAGTTCACTTTTGCGATTCATGGTGCAGTGGTGAGAGAACTCTCCTTCCACCAATGTGGCTCGGGATCGATTCTCATATTCGACGCCATATGTGAGTTGAGATTGTTGGTTCTCTACTCTGCTACTCTGCGAGGTTTTACCCCTCCACTCTAAAACCAACATGTGATTTGATTTATTCTGATTTCAGTTGATTTGTAGTCTCCCCAATTAGTAGAGCACTCGTGTAAACAACCTTTAGACTTGTTATTATTATTATTATTAATGAACACCTTGGGGGTTAAATAAGCACAGGAGAACATGACGAGACTCGTATTCGGCAAAATCTACACGGCTTACCACGAAAGCAAAAGCACACTGAATCAAACTAAAAGCCTTATAACGTTTTTGCCAGGAGAAACGCTTGGTTAGTCACTCATAAACAACAAATTGTTTGCTCCTGTGTCAGGCTTACACCTCTGCTTGAGTCCTAAGTGTTCAATGTTCTTTAGGTGTTTTCCACTCAGTACGCTCAAGCATCCACTTGTAATATTGATTAATAGGAAAGCAGAGAAGTAAATTTCATTGTCTTTCTGCTGTCAAGTCATTTAGGCTGCTTTTCTGGTTACTTTTCCTTGTCTTACCTACTGATAGGGCCTAAAACGAATTAACGGCAAAAGTGTTTTCTTAACTTACTGTGAAACTAAGTTTGCACTCCATCACGATTGTCTGGATCCTTGCTGCAATTCAAATACCTATTCTTTGACCAAGGAGAGTTTGGCCATCTAAAGCCTAAAAGCTTATATTTATAGCATTTTGGGTACAACAGGAACGAACTTGTGTAATGGTTTAAGAATTTCTACATCCCATAAAAATAATTGTACTTTTATTTCTCTAAGGAAATTGGGAGGCCTAAATTCCAGAGATTCTTTCGGGAACGTCTCTTTTAAGAAAAATTTTTACTTTGTGGGATGAGCTAAAGGTTTTTGCGTGTAGCCGTCAGATAACCGAACTTTAACCACTACAATGAGCACCACCCGTCAGTACGAAATGAAACAAGTATGCCCACGAAGTGTCCGCTTGACCTAAAACACACTAAATGGAACACGTCTTACGTAAAAAGGGAACTGGGCGGCAGAAATCAACTAAGACCATAGTAAGACAGGGTGTCAGCTCAAACTGCTTCTAATATGTAGCAACATGCTACGATATTCCGTAGGTTTTTAATTAAGGTTTTGAATGCACGCACAAGTACACAATAACTTTTGGGACGATTGGTCTGGCCATATTTAACAGTTTGGTCTGGCCATACTTGTTATATTCTCCATAAAACAACGGGATGTAACGAATGACTGTAGTTTGGGTGTGTTAAAAAGAAGCTACGCGAATCGAGAATGTTCTTCAGCACTCGACGCACCCGTGAAAATGGGATACTGTTGTGGAACATGCCAATTGTTACAGGTTTAATTAACAAGTCATTGAATATTGACCAAGGAACATAACAGCCTCACAATCTCTGTTGACATGAGTTTTAATTGTTGCAGATAATACTTTACACAAGGTTTTCATGCGCTTTAGATAAATGGTTTCAAGGTTTTTGACAAAACCTTACATCGATAGTTGTGTAAACGACAAAATTACTGAATTTAACTTTTCTTTGGTGATTATGAAAATTATAAACGTTCGCCCACTCAATTGCAAGCTTTGTCGGTCAAACGAACAATAACCGGACAACATTAATTTGTGGTTAAACATGTAAACGAAACAGGATTTAGTATCACTGGCTTCATCCGGGCTCATTCTGTTCAAAAAAATTCTTTTAAACTGTGTTATGTTTAAGGAATTAGTGGCAAGCTTTGTCGGTCAAGGGAACAATAACCAGACAACATTCATTTGTGGTTAAACATGTAAACGAAACAGGATTTAGTATCACTAGCTTCATCCGGGCTCATTCTGTTCAAAAAAATTCTTTTAAACTGTGTTATGTTTAAGGAATTAGTGGCAAAAATCTAGTTTCGCGCTCTAATGATAAAAAAGTTCACGTTATGGCCCGCCTTTAGGCAACCTTTGCAGGCATCGGTGAGCTTCGCAGATGACCCCCTGTCATGAAGTATTGATGTTGCTTGACAATTACACGGTTCTATTTTCGCCGACATCTCGACATTGAAATTTTGCGACTGACATACTGTTTATTTTTAGTACCCCTTTCAAATATTACAGGATTTGTCTCGAAGGCCAGCGCCTTTCATCATTTCACCACTTTCTCGACAACTGTGGCTAACAGGCGAGAAATAGAGCTTAAATCCTGCAGTGTCCTTAGATTTGGGCAAACAACATACTTCAACCGTTTCCGCATTTCCGTCGGATTTTGATGTCTGTATTATCTATAACAGGGTTGTTTTATAAGTTTCGATTGAAAAGGAAGACTTTAATAATTTACAATGTGACTGCTATTACTCGTGTTCACCCTGTTGTTAATTCAGCCTTTTTTGCAAGTTTTTTCGGCTCGGACAACTATACCCGTAAAGGAAATTTATTACCTAGAGGAATAAATGATTTTTTGCGCCTGGCAATGCTGGTTAATTTTTTACTGACTAGGATCAGTTTACATACGGGACTCTAATTTAGGACATACATAAGTGGCATAGGACAAGTTCAGGCCTCTTTTTCTTCAGCTCCACGAAGGAAACGTTTTTTCTGTTCCCGTCTTCCACTTGACAATCGATTGTGACTACGGAAGGATTTGGACGCTGAGAAAAAGATAAAGTAAGACTGTGTACTATAATTGTGCCGAAGGGAATTGGTTGCGTGTATTTTCAAAACCGCTGGCGATCAACGATGTCTTCTAAACCACGCGCTCTTGTCTTAGGGCATTCATTCGTGCGACGAGTACTTGAGTTTATTGACCTCCGTCAAGCAAACGATAGCTACCGTCGCGACCTTAACTTATCTGAAGTCTGCGAAGTCGAGATTTTTGGTATTGGAGGTCGCACGGTCGATAAGATGATTCGACTTGATGTTGAAATCATTAAGAGGAACGCCCCCAATGTCGTGGTTCTGGAGCTCGGCTCGAATGATATTTGCGACAGTCATTTCGATGCGGACACGTTTGTGCTTTCCATAGTCGCTTTTACTGAATTGCTGATCAAGAGTCTATCGGTACGATTTGTTGTGGTTTGCCAAATACTCCCAAGAATGCACACCCCCTTCGATAGCTATAATGCGCGGGTCCAAAAGGTCAACACGCTGCTCCGAGAAGCACTTCAGAATCTTAAATCCGCTAAGTTTTGGCGGCATCGTGGCCTTGCTAATCCCGCTAGGAACGTCTATGCCAGTGATGGCATTCATTTAAATGATTTTGGAAACGAAGCTCTGTATAGGAGCTATAGGGGAGCCATTCTATTGGCATTCTCCCAATTTCACTAAAAGGCCCGAGTCAACATGCAAGTTCCTTACACTTTGCGGTGAGTGACAGAAAATTTTTGTGGTGACTTGATATTAGTCATACTTTTCATTTCAGTTCATGCAACTCCCCTACTTCCCTCGGCCACCCTGGCATATGAGCACCCTGAGACCCGCCTTGTAATTCTTTGCATTTTTATGACGGGTGTGATTGTTTATAATCAACCAACTTTAAGGATTGGTTGGGGGCCAGGCTGGTCAGCATGGGTCATGGAATTCTTGCGGCCAGAGCAATGCTCTGCGCCATTCATGACCAGGTTGTGCTGTTGCATCATCTGGTATGCCTATTACAATGCCTTTAGTTGTAATAGTAAGCTTCTTCAGTGTTATACACTGTAGTAGTAGCCTGAGCCCTCTTCCTTCCAAGCATGGATATATTAGAATATCCTGTGTGATTATGGCTGTTTGCCTCGATAGCTTTGTACTTAATTTGTACATGCTATGCTATCAAGCGGGTCTAGTGATGTTGTTGCTCGTTGACAGGTTTTAATTTTCCAAGGTGGCAGTGTTTGGGGAGCGACTAACGGGTGTCAGCAACTTGCGATTTCATTTGCCTCCCACTTTTTCTTTACAATCTGTTCTCTGTGATTACCCGCAGAATGTCTTCCAAACGGACTAGTTTTCAGGCAAGAGCAGCAAAACGACGGAGACCTGCAGATGTGTTTGCTCCTCGTCCGTCTTCATTACAGCCCTCCTCATCTGCAACTAGAAACCCCAGTCCTGCCCCAGCCGGCCCAAGCGGATCCTCATCAGCCAGCCGAGACGATAATGCTATTCCTAGCCCAAGTGGACTCGGACAACTATCCCCAGAAGTTCTTCATGCCATAACTACGGCCGTTACCTAGGCTTTGCATTCTTCATTTTCCTCGGGTCCTACTATACAGTTTATCCCTGACCCAGCAAATACCGCGCCACAGGGTGTGCACCATGCCACAGATCAGCAGAGCCCCTCCTTAGGAGCCACAGTGCAAGGGTCAGTTAATGCAGTGGTTCAGAGTGTCATCGGCCTTCAAGATCCACAGGGATCCCAGAGTAAGAACACTTTCTTATCAGCAGCTATTCCTTTAAGTCATAGGGTGCCTGATAAACTAAAAAACCAAATATGGGCGAATGAATTTATAGATTTTGCCCTGCTGCTCCACAATAGTGTTACCAATCCCGCCGAGGAGCAGTTTACTGTCAAACTAGACACCTCTCAAGAGGGTCAGCAGTCTTTAGTTTTGGTACCAAGCGCTAAAAAGCATCCCTTACACACAATTGACCAATGGATGTCAGCATTCCAAATATTTGTTTCCATTTATGCAGAGCGTGTCCCTCAGGACACACCTGCTTTAATGAAGTATGGTTCTATAGTAAAGGAACTAGCAACACTGGGGGCTAATTGGAAGTTTTACGATGAGAATTTTAGGAAACTTAGGGACTCGCAAGGGGTGCCATGGAACCAAGCTCATTCCGAATTGTGGCTGAGGTCCCATTCCTTTCGCGCCAAACCAAATACCCAGCCACGGAAATCCAATATCGACAGTCCCTTCATTCCCAAAGGTTACTGCTGGAAATTCCATAGAAGCCTTCATTGCCCCGGGTGCTCTTTTAAGCACCAGTGTTTTCGATGTGGGAAATCACACCCCATTGCCAAATGTCCCCAGCCAAAACCTCATCCGGGTCAAAGGACAAAGCCAAGCAGTCTCCCTGTCCGGAGCACTCCCAACACCAGTCAAAGTTGAGAGGCTGGCCTATTATCTAGAAGGATACAATGAACAATTTTATGAGGAACTAATTTTGTTTACATTTTCATGGACCACAAATTGGCCATGTTTCCACTAATCTTCTTCCTGTAGCACTGCATCCAGAAATTGTTGATAGTAAACTAGCCAAGGAGGTGCTTGCAGGCAGAGTACTAGGCCCATTTAAACATCCCCGATTCGATAATTTCAGAGTGTCCCCCTTGGGGGTTATTCCTAAAAAACAGCTAGGTGAATATAGAATGATCCATCATCTCTCTTTCCACATGGTGGCTCAGTCAATGATTTCATTCCTTCTGAGTTCTGTTCAGTCCACTATGCTTCCGTTGATGATGCGGTACGGATCATCAAGAAGTTAGGAAAAGGTTGTACTTTGGCTAAGACTGATGTTCGGAGTGCTTTCCGCATAATCCCGGTACACCCTAAGGAACACCATTTATTAGGGATGAAATGAAGGGGCGAATTCTATGTGAATTGCTGTTTACCTAGGGGGCTAGCCAGTTCATGCAGAAGTTTTGAGAAGCTTAGCACTGCAATGGAATGGGTGGCTCGGAACAAATTCGATATACCATATATTATACACATATTGGATGATTTCCTGATTGCTGCGGAGTCCCCTAGCAAATGCAGGACTAGCCTTCAAAACTTCTTGCACTTCTGTGAGGATTTAGGAGTCCCCATGGCACCTGAAAAAACTGAGGGCCCTATCCAGGTATTGTCATTCGCAGGCATAGAATTAGATTGTAACAGGCAAGAAGCAAGACTTCCGATGGAAAAAGTTGCCAAATGTTTATCCGCAATAGGTCACTTGCAAAGTAAGTAAAAGGTGACCTTGAAAGAGCTCCAATCCATTATTGGCCTTTTGAACTTTGCTTGTTCAGTGATAATTCCAGGCAGGGTTTTCCTGCGCAGGCTGATTAATCTTACCATAGGCATAAAAAAGCCCTATCATTTTATCCGCTTGAATACAGAAGTTCAAAAGTACTTACGAATTTGGCAAACCTTTTTGGCCTCTGTCAATGGTAAGTCCTTTTTCCTTGAGGAAGGCTGGTCTTCATCTTACAGCTTGTGTTTTTATACCGATGCTGCACAATCTAAGGGTTACGGTCTCATTTTTGGTAAACAGTCGGCATATGGCAGGTGGCCAGAGTCCTGGACAGAATACAGTATTAGCTTTCTTGAGTTTTTTCCTATTGTCGCTGGCCTCGGCATTTGGTCTCACGAGTTGAAAAACAAGCGAGTGCTTTTCTTCACTGATAATGAAAGCATTGTTTATGTTATTAACAAACAAACAACGAAAGATCCTAAATTGCTCAGGCTGCTGCGCGCACCGGTGCTCATATGTTTAAAGAACAACATTCTGTTTCGGGCACGCCATATTAGGGGCACAAAGAACATCCTTGCTGATCACCTCTCTCGTTTGCAGATAGAGAGATTCAAAGCTCTGGCACCCGGTATGAACCCAGTGCCAACACCACTGCCAACTCACCTTCTACCGGAGAACTGGGACACACATTAATACTGTTGCTAGGAGCAAGTTTGAGTACTACTTCATTAAATACTTACCGCAGGCCATGCCAGCTATTTCGCCAATTTTGCTCAGAAAGGTTACACATTCAGGGCCTAATTTTCCCGATCTCGACTGAGCACTTGGCGCTTTTTATAGCATTTCTTGCGGAACAAAAGTATGCTGCTTCAACAGTTTTAACCTACATTTCAGCTTTAAGCTTTCCCCATCCCTTGGCGTCCCTCCCTGACCCTACAAAAAGGGATATGATTCAACTAGCACTGCGGGGCTATAGTAAAATGAATCCTTCGCATGACACACGCCTCCCAATCTCATTGCCTCTCCTTGAAAAAATCGTTTCGGCTTGTGACCACACACAGTCATCGATGTACAGTACGAAAATGACACAGGCTATGTATGCTATGGCCTTCTTTGCTGCCCTGCGGGTGGGTGAAGTCACATGTAAGCCTACACAACCTAGGGGTAATGTAATTTTACTCAATCAAATTGTTTTCATGAAGACTAGGGAGGGCGTGGTCAGTGCAATCAAGATCACTTTAAGGAATTATAAACATAGCGACCCTGCTGTTCCGGTAGACATTTTTCTCTATCGGGAGAAACCAGTGTGCCCTGTTTCGACAGTGCTTGCATATTTAAGGCTCAGGGGTACCACTCCGGGCCCCCTTTTTTGTTGGCAAGATGCTTCGCCAGTTTCTCGCACTTTTTTTCCACTAAGGCATTATCAGACGCACTTCGTTATTGCAACCTCAACGTGGATGGTTATAAGTCTCATAGTTTTCGCATTGGAGCAGCTTCCTGGGCAGCAGCCAAGGGCATGTCGGATACACAGATTAGAGCTTTCGGTAGATGGAAATCCAGTGCCTTCTTGCGTTACATTGGGAATTCTTCTTTAGGGTCAGAGTCATCGTAACCAGCGGCTGCCTATCATATTCTCACAACGGTTACCCTTTCTACTTTACACCTATTTACCCGTGGGCACAGCCTTTGAGCAGGGGCCAACTGTCTGTGCCCTCGGGTACTTCCTTATTTTCAAGATTACTATTACTATTATTTTTCACTCAGTGCAACCAGGTGTTTTGAGCAGGGGCCAATTCTCCTGGCCCAGGGTTTGTTAACACTCATATATTATACAGTTGTAAGCGCTTTTAATGTTCAAGTTGGGCCATGAATGTGCCTTATAGGCAAATCAGGATTTCATTTTCAGAACCGTCTCGTGGTTGTTGTTAAAGTAACATATTGTTTTACACTTTTTTCACTTTTTGCACTGGGTGAGCAGGGGCCACCCAGCTGCAGGCTCCTTGTTAAGTTTTAGCTGCATTCATATTGTCCATTGCTTTGGCTTCGGGTGGGGCTGCCCTTCCTTTGGCTCGAAAGGGCTTTGGCGGGGTTGCCCTCACTTTTGCTGGAAATAAGTTAGGGTTTCAGATTTCATTTAATTTGGTTTAGTTGTTATGAAATAAACGGCCATGAAGGTGGCCAAAATATGGCAAATCATGGTCTCAATTTTTATAGCTAACTCCAGCAAACAGAGCTCAGCCAAAGCAATGTGTTCTAGAATGGTTAGGTTAAGCGAGCCAGAGGCATAAATTCAATATATTTGTTCATGCGAAACGTTCAGTGAAATTCGTATTGGCCCTGAAATGAACTAATGATCCATGATATTCAGTTTTGTGGTGTTCCTGCAATTGAATTTGTCAAAACAAATTAACTATTAGATACGGCCTTTTAGTGACGAGAAGCGTAGACTTTTTTGGACCGATGGCCCACGCAATTACTGACATACCGTTGTATTTACCGAAACCAAGTAAGTAAGTAACTAATTAAGTAAGTAAGTAAAAGGTTTATTTCACAACACTTCCACATGGTGGCTCTTCGTTTGTGAAAAAACTAATTATCTAAATTACAGATTTATAATAATCTACAAAATATTATTAAAGACATATATACATCTATACATTATCCTAAGACTACAAAACTAAAACTAAAATTGAAATTAACATTTAAACGACTTGTGTTTTGAGTTTCTGGAACAAATACTTCCTGGTGGCCTTTGCAAATGTATATTTAATTAAAGAAATGAAGCTTCGCTAGCCCTTTGTTACACAATAATTGGCTTTCAGTTGTTTGATCTAAGCGTTTCATAACCGCGCAGGGACAATTCAAGATAACTATCTTTTCTTGAGCCCAAGATGAACTCAATTCCACCTCAGAATCAGTATGGAAAATGAAGTAAATTTAGACAGCACTAAGATATTTAGACATGTAAGTTTAGCTCAGCGTCTGTTCTCAAAACCTATCACATCCTCTATGTACATACACCCAGTTAAAAGCTTCCAAGAATTTTTTATCAATTACACCGTCAGTACATTTGGTACTCCCAGCTCATCACGGTGCATAACTCAAGATTACTGAAATCATATTGCGTACAATTCTTGTTATGCTATAAATTTAATTAATCTGATAAGGAGCCAAAGACTTCCTTTATAATGAACGAACAACAAGTGCAAATAACCACGATATCCTTAGGATACCCTTAATCGTAAGGGTATTTTTGTGAAAAGGCTGAGGGACTGAACCAGTTTAAAGTTTGACTGGCGCCATCGCCGGATTTCTTGGTTTCGAAATCGCTAGTTACCTAAGGAAGCAGGACGTGTTTGCGAATTGTAAATTTAAGAATTTGATGAGTGAAATAATTAATGAGCACTTAAATTATTTTAACTCTGCCCTTTCTTTTCAGTGCAGCTATTGTTGGTGATGGCGTAATGAAGACTACATTCTAGCTACTCAGTTAAGTTCAAGTCGGAGTCAGTAATCACAGCCAATTTAAGCTCTGCCCAACAACATTGTTTGCGTATCGATATCGTGGTGCTTAAAAATGAATTTGCATTTGCTCATTCGTTACAAAGCAAATATTTTGCTTCTTATGAAAACACTGAAAAATGAAAACGTTTTCCTGTCTGCCCATTTCTTACATAACAAAATACTTAATGTCCCCTTAGGCGAGCATGGATTAAATTTATCGAATAGCGAGAAACTACGCAGCCAGTTCATTCCTGCTCGTGGAATGATACAATCAAGGCCAGATTTCTTTTGGGGCATGATCGAGCCAACTTGAGAAGCGCGAGACTAGCCCTCATCAAATGGCTGAGGCGGGGCCGGAGGGAAAAGTGGGAAGACAATTTCTAGCCATATACTAAGTACTAGGCTAAGTTATGATGTGTGCTATTAACGTAGACTTTTGATCAGTTCTGAACAAGTTTTCATCATAGAAAAGTCGCGACAAATTTGTGTCTTTTTCACTGTTATCCTCGTAGCAAAAAAAGAAAAAAAGAATCGTCCGGATTCCAGGATGTGATAGCTGTCATGCGAATCAGTCGGTAAAATGAACAGCAATCATAGCGTTTTGACTAAAGTTTAAGCAAATATTGAAAATAGTATCGGTATTTTGCACGCTTATATGCGAGGTAAGTACTTAAAGGGCGAAAGGCCGAGACACACTAGGCGATAAGTCGCTGCGACACGTCGCGGGGACAAGTCACCGCAACAATTCGCCTTTTGTGACACGGTTAATTACTGGGTTGCCTATGGCAAACCAGTCGAGGTCTTCGTTTAGTTTGTTTGTTTTCTTTTTTTTCTTTTTTTTCTTTTTTTTAGTTTTTTTTTTTTTTTCCGTGTCGGTAAAAGTCTTGCCTGTCACTCCCCTGGTAAGTGGTGTCTTTGTGCATAGAGCCTTCTACGCGTATGTTCCTAGGATCGACAGGGTAGTGGAACTGCGTAGATTTCTCTGGTGGACACAGTAGAACCTGCAATGGCGTCGAAAGTCATGTAACGCGAATGGCGTTTTAGTGGATCCTTAAACAAAATATACCCTTATGGAGCTCAATAATGGAAAGTCAGTTGGATAAACTAGGCAGGAAGCTCAAAAGCGACGAGTACTGGACTTCGACAACAATCTATCGCCCGTCGAGACGAAATCAAAGTGAGCTCTATTTACCTGAAGTACATGGTAATTTGACACGATTGAGTTTCTTGTCTTCACGCACGCAATGAAATAGGAAGAGGTTTTCGCCTCTAAGAGCAAATATGTTGTTAGTTTCAATAATTTTTTCGCTGGAAAAGGATTCTGTGGTATTTTCTGCCTTTGTGAATTATAATATCATGTTGTGTATTGAATTTTCGAGCTTAAGGTTGAAATGTGATATGGGAGAAGTTTTTTAGTATTGCTCTGTAAGCAGGAAGGGTTCACAGGCCTGTTGGAAGCGTGCTTGAGTTTCAACAAAATGAGCCCCAAAATCAGTGAAAACTTGTGACGCAGATGAATAATAAAGTAGCTGCTATTTCCAAAATGATGGAATTACCTGGTGATAAATAACGTCGTACGCGTCTTGGAGAGTAAATTTTGACTTTGCATAAATAAGAGTTGGGCGATTGTGATCTTTGTTTTGACTTCGCTCATTTCATTGTCAAACTTTATAACACTTGACTGAAAAAGAAACTTACAAAAACCCGGTATCTTGCCATCATTTGACACAGATGCTTCACTGTTTGGCGAGTAAACATGCCGCGGTAACTTAATCACGGCGCCCGCTGAATTCCGGCCATGTCACTTTCGATTTTGCAATTTACTTGAACGTAGCAAAAATCTCCCAAAATGTTTGTTGCTGATCGTAACTTTTTATATTTTATATTCACGGTTCAAAATTAATGTTGTTTTGATGTCGTAAATATTTTATTCTCGATCGACCGTTCGGGAAACTTCCTTCTGCTCTTTCTGAAAACTCTGTATCAATAGTTATTTGCTTTTTCATCAATATTTGTTTTGCATAAAGCAAGCTAACAAGATCTGTACCTTGCTGAGTTCGCATTTGTTAGAGTTAGTAGTATTTTCGGTCCGATGCTTCTGTTTTCTGAGGGAAATGTTGTCTTGGTCTCCCATCCAAACACTAACCCCGCCCGGCAGGGCTTAACTTCAGTGAACTTTAGTATTAGAAAGCTGTCAGATGCTCAGAGGGCACACTTGTGGTAAACAGAAGTTGTGAGGGAACTTGAAAATTATCAACATGTCAGCCCAGAAGCCAATGTTTCTCGCTTCTCCTTTATTTGTTGTTCTTCAGAGACTGGAATGCTGTATTTCAATACCACACAATTCAGTGCCTTCTGATTTTCTGTAGCACGTACCACAGGCAACCCAGTGTATGCTTCACAGAAGCATCTCGTTTCATGAAAATCACTGTCGCTTCGGCTAACTTTGTCACTGCGATCAGTCGCACGAATTCAAACCAGTTTGAATTCGTGCAACTTATCGCAGCGACAAAATTAGCGAAAGCAGCGTTGTCGCATCGTGTGTACACTTCCGGAAACAAGTCGCTGCGACAAAATATAGATGAACCAATGAGAGAGCGTCATATGGTCAACCCTATTGAATTAGAAAACTAGTTCACATTCCCCCTCATACGAGATCACTGCGTGTGCACCAAACAGGCGTCGTGTCGCAGCGACTTGTTTTGCAAGTACTACACATGGAGCAACTTGTCGCAGAGACATGTCGCTGCGACTTGTCGCCTAGTTTGTCCCGGCCTTAATTAACACAGAAAACTCGTGCTTTTCAATTCAGGAACTGTCATGGGAAGTTCTTTTGTTCTTTTTTTATGTGGGGACGTAGAACACTGAAAAACGGTTGACCTACAATACACTGAACGGAACACGTCTTAAGTAAGAAGGGAACTGGGCGGCAGAAATCAACTAAGACCATACTAAGGCACGATACTTTGCCATGTTTCCTTTAGAACTCAAAGTGCTTCTAATATGTAGCAACATTGGTACGATATTGCGTAGGTTTTTAACTAAGTTTTGAATGCATGCAAAAGTACATAATAACTTTTGGGACGATTGGTCTAGCCATATTTAAAAGTTTGGTCTGGCCATACTTGTTATATTTTCCATAAAACAACAGGATGTAACAAGTGACTGTCTTTGGGTGTGTTAAAAAGAAGCTACGCGAATCGAGAATGTTCTTCAGCACTCGACGCACCCGTGAAAATGGGATACGGTTGTGGAACATGCCAATTGTTACAGGTTTAATTAACAAGTCATTGAATATTGACCAAGGAACATAACAGCCTCACAATCTCTGTTGACATGAGTTTTAATTGTTGCAGATAATACTTTACTCAAGGTTTTCATGCGCTTTAGATAAATGGTCTCAAGGTTTTTGACAAAACCTTACATCGATAGTTGTGTAAACGACAAAATTACTGAACTTAACTTTGCTTTGGTGATTATGAAAATTATAAACGTTCGCCCACTCAATTGCAAGCTTTGTCGGTCAAACGAACAATAACCGGACAACTTTAATTTGTGGTTAAACATGTAAACGAAACAGGATTTAGTATCACTGGCTTCATCCGGGCTCATTCTGTTAAAAAAATTCTTTTAAACTGTGTTATGTTTAAGGAATTAGTGGCAAAAATCTAGTTTCGCGGTCTAATGAGAAAAAAAGTTTACGATATGGCCCGCCTTCAGGCAACCATTACAGGCATCCGTGAGCTTCGAAGATGACCCCCTGTCGTGAAGTATTCATGTTGCTTAACAATTACACGGTTTTATTTTCGCCGACATCTCGACATTGACATTTTGCGACTGACATACTGTTTATTGTTAGTACCCCTTTCAAATATTACAGGATTTGTCTCGAAGGCCAGCGCCTTTCATCATTTAACCACTTTCTCGAGAACTGTGGCTAACAGGCGAGAAATAGAGTTTAAATCCTGCAGTGTCCTTAGATTTGGGCAAACAACATACTTCAACAGTTAACGTTTCCGCATTTCCGTCGGATTTTGATGTCTGTATTATCTATAACAGGGTTGTTTTGAAGATTCGATAAAAAAGGAAGACTTTAATAATTTACAATGTTACTGCTTTTACTCGTGTTCACCCTCTTGTTCAGCCTTTTTTGCAAGTTTTTTTTGCTTGGACAACTATACCCGTAAATTCAATATATTTGTTCATGCGAAACGTTCAGTGAAATTTGTATTGTCCCTAAAATGAACTAATGATCCATGATATTCAGTTTCGTGGTGTTCCTGCAATTGAATTTGTCAAAACAAATTCACTATTAGATACGGCCTTTTAGTGACGAGAAGCGTAGACTTTTTCGGACCGATGGCCCACGCAATTACTGACATACTCTTGTATTTACCGAAACCAAGTGAGTAAGTAAGTAAGTAAGTAAGTAAGTAAGTAAGTAAAAGGTTTATTTCACAACACTTCCACATGGTGGCTCTTCGTTTGTGAAAAAACTAATTATCTAAATTACAGATTTATAATAATCTACAAAATATTATTAAAGACATATATACATCTACACATTATCCTAAGACTACAAAACTAAAACTAAAATTGAAATTAACATTTAAACGACTTGTGTTTTGAGTTTCTGGAACAAATACTTCCTGGTGGCCTTTGGTGTATATTTAAGTAAGGAAATGAAGCTTCGCTGGCCCCGTGTTACACAATAATTGGCTTTCAGTTGTTTTGATCTAAGCGTTTCATAACCGCGCAGGGACAATTCAATATAACTATCTTTTCTTGAGCCCAAGCTGAACTCAATTCCACCTTAGAATCAGTATGGAAAATGCAGTAAATTTAGACAGCACTGAGATATTTAGACATGTAAGTTTAGCTCAGCGTCTGTTCTCAAAACCTATCACATCCTCTATGTACATACACCCAGTTAAAAGCTTCAAAGAATTTTTTATCAATACACCGTCAGTACATTTAATTTGGTACCCTCGCGCTGGGGCTATACGGCGTAGGGGCGCGTCTCCCGGGTGGCGGATAGGGGAGCCCTCCCTTTGGGGGATTGCACCTGAATAATACGGAATAGGGTGCTGCGGACCGACATAGCCTAGGAGAAGGACAACTCTGATTCCAAATCCCGGGTAGATGGAGCTCGATAACCTTGGTAGGCAGTCCATCTAGGAGAAGGAAAACTCTGATTCTAAACCACGGGTGGATGGAGCTCGTTAGCCTTAGTCGGCAATCCATCTACGAGAAGGAAAACTCAGACACCAAACCAACCGACTTTCCAGGTCTGGGGGTTAGGCGCTGGGCTAACACCCCAGTCTCGGAAAACAGACTTGTTACAGAAACCGCAACAACAAATCCAGAAAACAACTTGGCTCCGGGAGAGTCCTCTCCAGTAGAGCCTATGATGCGGGCTAGTGAAAGCCTTCGGGAAGCCAGTGCGCAGACAACTCTCTGACAGCCAAAATCAAGACCAGAATAGGGACCTGGAACATCCGAACCCTATATGAGGCAGGGAAATCTGCACAAGTGAGCAGGGAAATGCATCGCTACAACCTCAAGATGCTAGGGCTGTGTGAAACACGCTGGAATGGCACGAGTGGTGACACTATCATCTACTCTGGACATGAGGAAGGACACCCACACCTTCATGGAGTAGCCCTGCTTCTGACACCTGAGGCAGCACAGGCACTACTCTCCTGGGAGCCAGTATCACCGAGGCTCTTGACGGCAAGGTTCAACTCCAAGGGGAGGAAAGCCACCGTCATCCAGTGATACGCACCCACCAAAGCAGCAGAGACAGAGGAAAAGGAGGCATTCTATGAGCAGCTCCAGACAGTGATGGATAAGCTGCCAAGAAGAGACCTGAAGATCCTAATGGGTGACCTCAACTCTAAAGTGAGGGCAGACAACACCAACAGAGAACTCATCATGGGAAAACATGGAGTTGGCGTCCAGAACGAGAATGGAGAGCTACTCACTGAGTTCTGCACCTTCAACGACCTGGTCATTGGAGGCACCGTGTTCCAGCACAAGCAGATCCATAAGACGACATGGACATCATCAGATGGGAGGACTGTGAATCAAATCGATCACGTCACCATCGGAAGAAAGTGGAGGAGAAGCTTGCTGGACGTCAGAGTCAAACGAGGAGCAGACGCAGCCTCGGACCATCACTTGGTGGTGGCAGACCTGAAAGTCAAGCTGAAAGTCTACAGAGACCGAGCAGACAGGCCATCCCACAAATACAACATACACAGCCTGAAAGATAAAACAAAAGCTGAGGTCTACCAAAGTGAACTGAGAAACCGGTTCAGCGCACTCGCCCACCAACCAGAAGAATCAGTAGAGGAGACATGGTGTGGCCTTAGGGACACCTGGAAGGTCACATGTAATGAGGTAATGGGGAAGAAAACTAGACAACACAAAGTGGCTGTCAGCCAATACCTGGACACTCATCAAAGAGAGGAAACAGCTAAAGAACGACATCAACCAGACCCAAGACCTGCAACAGAAGCAAGATCTACAGGCCCAGTACTGGGAGCTGAGCCGACAGGTCAAGAAAAGCACCAGAGCGGACGAGAGGAGATTCATACACGACCTCACAGAAGAAGCAGAAACAGCAGCTGGCAAAAGAGACATGAAGAGGCTGTATGAGATCACAAGAACACTGTCAGGGAAAAGCAAGGCCCCCTCAAGACCAGTGAAAGACAAAAACGGCGAGACCATCACAGATGAAGCCAAAGAGAGAGCAAGATGGGCAGAACCCTTCCAATAGATTCTCAACAGACCCTCACCTCAAGTCCCACCTGACATCCCACCAGCAGCAAACCAGCTAGCGGTGAGCATGAATCCACCAACTAAGGCCGAGGTCAGCAAAGCTATCAAGTCCTTGAAGTCAGGCAAGGCAGCAGGCTCAGACGGCATTCCACTAGAAGCACTAAAGGCGGACATCCAGACCTCCACGGAGATGATCCATCCACTCCTGATGAAGATCTGGGAGAACGAGCAGATCCCAGTGGAATGGAAGAAAGGGTAACTGGTGAAACTGCCGAAGAAAGGGGACCTGTCATCATGCAACAACTGGCGGGGTATCATGCTGCTCTCCATCCCATGCAAGGTCCTGACAAGAATCATCCTGGAGAGAATCAAGAAGGCCCTGGACGAAACTCTACGAGAGGAGCAGGCAGGTTTTCGTCAAGACAGATCCTGCACAGACCATATCGCCACGCTGCGAATCATCATTGAGCAGTCGCTGGAATGGCAGATCCCACTGTACTCAGTATTCGTCGACTTCCAAATGGCATTCGACAGTGTGGATCGCGACGTCATCTGGAGGCTAATGCAACACTACGGCTTCCCCCCCCCCCCCCCTCCCCCAAGTTCATTTCCATCATACAGCAACTGTACGACAACTCCAGCTGCCAAGTCATACACGATGGGAAGTTGACGGACACATTCCAGGTACAGACCGGTGTTCGTCAAGGCTGCATACTGTCGCCGACCATCTTAGTTCTGGTAGTCGACTGGATTATGAAGCAGGCAACAGATAAGATAAGATAAGATAAGAAGACCGGCATCCAGTGGACTATCACCAAACAGCTGGAGGACCTGGACTTCGCTGACAACATTAGCCTCCTCTCACACAGACACCAGGACGCACAAGAGAAGCTGTCCCGGCTCGCCGAAGAAGCTGAGAAGACGGGCCTCAATATCAACGTTAAGAAGACGGTGGTGATGCGAAGAAACAACAAGAAACAAGACCCCATCACACCCCACGACGAAGACCTGAACGAGGTGGAGAAGTTTGTCTACCTGGGCAGTGTCGTCAACACAACAGCGTACAATTCTTTCTATGCTATAAATTTTATTAATGTGATAAGAAGCCAAAGACTTTCTTTCTAATGAATGAACAACAAGTGCAAATAACCACGATATCCTTAGGATACCCTTAATCGTAAGGGTATTTTTGTGAAAAGGCTGAGGGACTGAACCAGTCAAAGTTTGACTGGCTCCATCGCCGGATTTCTTGGTTTCGAAATCGCTAGTTACCTAAGGAAGCAGGACGTGTTTGCGAATTGTAAATTTAAGAATTTAATTAGTGAAATACTTGAAGAGAACTTAAGAGTGATTTAAAATCTGCCCTGTCTTGTCAGTGCAGCTATTGGCGGTGATGGTGTAGTGAAGATTATATTCTAGCTACTCAGTTCAAGTCGGAGTCAGCAATCACAGCCAATTCAAGCACTGCCCAACAGCATTGTTTGCGTATCGATATCGTGGTGCTTAAAAATGGATTTGCATTTGCTCATTCGTTACAAAGCAAATATTTAGCTTCTTATGAAAACACTGAAAAATGAAAACGTTTTCCTGTCTGCCCATTTCTTACATAACAAATACTTAATGTCCCCTTAAGCGAGCATGGATTAAATTTATCGAATAGCGAGACACTACGCAACCAGTTCATTACTGCTCGTGGAATGATACAATCAAGGCCAGATTTCTTTTGGGGCATGATCGAGCCAACTTGAGAAGCACGAGACTGACCCTCATCAAATGGCTGAAGCGGGGAGGGAGGAAAAAGTGAGAAAAACGTTCCTAGCCATATACTAAGTACTAGGCTAAGCTCTGCATGGTGTGCACTATTAACGTAGACTTTTGATCAGTTCTGAGCAATTTTTCATCATAGAAAATTCGCGACAAAGAAGTGCTTTTTTCATTGTTATCCTCGTAGCGAAACAAAAAAAAAAAAAAGAAAAGAAAGAAAAAGGAAAGGTCTTCCATGATTTCTTGTCAATGGAAATGTCAATGGGAATGTGGTGGAAATCGGGACTCATCGTCCGGATTTCAGTCTGTGATAGCTGTCATGCTAGTTAGTCGGTATTACACTCAATCATAACGTTTTGACTAGAGTTTAAGCAAATATTGAAAGTAGTATCGGTATTTTCCACGCATATATGGGAGGTTAGTACTTTGTCACGGGATGCAAAAAGAAAAAAGGTCAAGCGGCCTGGAGTTCATGCCGGACTAGAAGCGAAGAACTGGTACCTTATTTTGAAAAATCAGTTTTTCCAACCTGATTATCTTTAGATTCGTGTGTTCAGTCGTGTTTTTACATTAGGGCCCTCGCTAATGTCCCCTTAACAGCAAAGACATCGTTGATGTTATCTATTGTCATTGATGTCCAACCAGAGTCTCTCATTGGCTGTCGAAACAAAGGGCCCTCTTTCTTCCTACTATTAATGTGATCACTTTTTGTTTCTCAGACTGCCAACAGAGATAGCATTTCCTGTTTGTTACTTGTCTGCAAATATGTTCCAGTAACTACAAGATGAAACGACTGAGAAAAACAGCTATAGAAAAACAATGTTTTTTAAAACACTTATGTAAGTTAATCTGATGGTGTATTTAAGTCATTTGGTACATATTAGGTAATTGCAAGTCATATTTAGTGATTGTAAACCTTTTAGTTCATACTGATCACTTATTCCATACAAAGTTTGAAAGTATTACACTACGTTGTTCATACTTTAAGTATCTAAGAGTTTGAGGATGACTCTTACCATAAATGTCTCTAGCATGAGAGTCAAACACTTTAAAATGCCCATTATCTACATTTACATTTTCAAGCACTCGGCAAAGTCCTATTGACTTGTGGCTGTTTTTTGCTTAGGTGGCCTTATACACCACAAGCCTTTTCAGAGACATTACGCGAAGCCGGTCACTTCTGCTGGAAAGAACTTACTCACAGACGACAGCCACAACATCGAGTGTGTGGGTTCTTTATACAACGTCCCACAGAGAACTTATAAACATGGAAGATATTTATGAGACGGGAAGGCTACGGTTTATCATGGGTCCTTATCCGAGAAGACTTGAGAGTCTAACCATTTGCGGATGTAATTACAAAAGCAGCACTTTCTCCTCAGTTATTTTAAGACCCTGAGTGTTGGTCCGGCCGGAGTCGAAGTCACGACCTCCTGCATGGCAGCCTCGTGCTCAACCATGCAACTGAGCTACCAGTGCGCGGTCAGAACAGCAAACTATACCGACAGCAATGCAACTAACTGCCAAAATAATGGTAGTTTTCTTCTAATGATAAAAGCATTGTTGGTAGTTCTGTTAGCATAGTTGATTTCTAATATGCGTTATTGGGGAGTAGGGCTGGCGCAGTGCTGAGCAGTGGTGAGAGCACTGGCCTTTAACCAAGATAAATTTGCACTAAATTCTCATGTAAAAACTAGAATTGCTTTCTAAAGGAAGTTCGCGCCAAAATATTCCTATGGTGAAATTTTCTTCATTACTCGCCTAGAGTTAGATCACAAAGTACTTACTCCACAAATGAAAAAAATGGGGGTCACCGACCTTTTTTCGGAGAAAATGGCAGTGGAAAAATGCCTTAATTTCGATAAATGGGTCACCATAACGAGATTTAGCCTCATCTGCTCGTCCATCAGAAATCATAAAAATAAACTGTTAGAGTGGAGGTTTCTGTGCATAGGTTTCTAGGAGTAGGATTTTAGATAATTGCATGCCGCTACGGATGTCGTAAACAGTGATTAAGTTCATCCTCAACGAATGTTTCCGTAAGCGCTACCCCTTGCGACCACTTCCTAAATTCGATGGCACGAGGAAAGAAATTGTTTTAAAAAAGACAACTTCTTACGGTGAGATTTTGTAGATAGTAAGTAAAGTAAATGTCTCATGATTTAAAAAATAGGGGACACCGATAAACTAAACGAGTTAAATCGATGTGATTTTGCAAAGCGCTTGGAAAATTTCGTTTGTCACGTTTTTGCGTCACCTGTAGGGGAAGGACTGGAACCCAAGACAGCATCGATCGCTGAAGCAATGAAAGGTTTTTCTAAAGAAAGAGCTTTCTCGAGTATAGAAACGAAGTTATAAGCTGGCGTCATCTTCATTTGGTTAGTGTTTTGTATAATATCTCTCCATTGCCGTCATGCTCATCTCCAGGATTGTGGTTTTTGTGGAATTTAATCACTGGCTATTTCCCCGCAGGTCCGCACTATTCAAGCGGACGAGGACGATAATGTAATTGTGCTCTATCAGTCGTGCAGTAGTCTACTTGACTTTCATAAATATTTTTTAATAAATTTTGACTGATTACGATCTTCTCTGATTCAACGCTGTGCAAGACTTATGGTCCACGGTTTTTGCAAAGGTTTTCAACCTCATCTTCACTAATGCTCTGTTAGAAATAGATTTGACAGAAACTAGTAATAATCAAAGATTAGGGAGATACGTTCGACGATTTGGGAAAAGGAAATAACATCAATTGCGAAATATTTTTCAAACGTTCAACGACTCTAAATTATACCGACGCAGTATACGTAAACAGAATGCATATACACTGACGACCTCATTGACGAGAAGACAAAACAATACTTCATAGAACCTGACGTAAAACCATGAAACTAGGACGTTTTTACGTCCTTCCCAAAGTACACAAGCAAGGTAACCCAGGACGCCTCATTTTTTCATCCAATAGTAATCCCACTGAACGCATATCCCACTTTGTTGACCATCATCTTCAACCATCTTATGTTAAAGATGCTAATGGTTTTCTCAATTAATTTAACTCCTTACCATTGGCAAATTACCCTCTAATGCATTATTAGTAACACTTGACGTCTCATCTTTATACACCAATATTCCACATAATGACGGTAATTAATGCTTGTGGTCATTTTTTACATGCTGATCCTAACAACACCATTCCTACTCCTGGCACTATTTGCGACCTCATCCGCATGATTCTCAATCCATTAATAACTTCACTTTTAATTAATTTTAGCCACTACCTTTAAATACACGGCACAGCTATGGGCACTAAAAATGGCCCCCTCTTTTGCTAACCTTTTCCTTGGACATTGGACAAAACAACCCCATACTTGGTTAAGATACATCGATGACATTCTTATGATTTGACTGAAAGTCAGGAGAACCTAAGCCTAACTCTACCATAAAATTCACTAGCTCACTGTTCCTTTCCTTGACGTTGACGTCTCACTAACTAGTGAGGGAATCATAAATACAGACCTATACACGAAACCTACGGACAAACACCAACATTTACTTTATTCTTCCTGTCATCCTCTACACACAAAAAAAGCCATTCATTTCAGCCTAGCACTCCGTCTACGACGAAACGTTCAAGATTCGCTCTACTGAGCTAACGACATATACCTTAGCTTCCGAGTGAAAGGAGGTTACAAATACGACTTTGTTACTAAACAAATACAACGCGCCGCAGAAATTCCCTGCATACATACCCTACAACCTAAACAGATAAACAAACCTGAACGCATACCTTTTATAACGACTTAGAATCCATCATTTCCTTCCATCTTCAACGTTATAAAAAACACTACAATCTACTGCTTCCCTCTGACCGCTGCAAAAATGCATTCCTACATCTACCTGTTGTGGCTTTCAGACGCTCCCCTAACCTGCGAGACCGGTACGGGTCCACAAATGATCCCAGGACGGCAAATGATCCCTGAACCGCAAACGATCTCCAAACTGTACCGCTAATGATACCAGGACCGCAAATGACCCCCCAAAAAAATTAAGGAATGGCATGGAGGGTGGAATGGTCTGACTAGAGAATTAATGAGGGGAGCGCTTAATTTTATTAAAATCGCTTAAGATCATGGCTCAACAGGTTTCTGCCTCATTATAAATTAGGCCTGGCCAAACGCTCGCAACATTTCAACGCAACATCTTGCAACATTGTTGGGCACAACATGTTGCAACCGTTTGGCCACCGTGTTGCGATATGTTGCGATATGTTACAACATGTTGGATGATGCTGGATCAAATTTGAAAACGGTCAAATTTTTCGTGCAACATTTTGGTTGTTGCATGATGTTGTACTCGTTTGGCCAAGTTCACGCAACATTGTTGCGCTAAGGCATGCGCGTTAGGTCCACTTTTTGCGCGCCAGGGGCCTGTGGCACTTTAACATTGACATCTTGCGTTGAAAATGATGAAAATGTTGCGTGCGTTTGGCCACCCCGTGCAGCACATGTCGCAATATCATGCAACAATGTTGTGTTGAAATGTTGCGAGCGTTTGGCCAGGCCTTTACAATTTTCCAGAAAGACTGAATTTTGTTTCTTACCACGCTGTTATAAATTTGCCACATTTAATTATCGGATACAATCATCACAAACTAATTCGCACGCAATTCTCAACTGATTGTGACCAGGGGCCCTTTTCTTGAACCCTGCAAGCAGTCTCTTTCGGGTCTACCAGCGGCCTCGATTAAGGGACATTTCGTATTGATCATGCATGAGTTAAAAATGCAAATAAATTCTGGTGTCAGTCACACGTGACCAGTAACTGCAAAACAAGATGTCGGGATATTCGAACAACTCTGGCAAACACACGCAGGGTTCGAGAAACGGGCCCCTGATGTCAATCAGTTAAGAATTGTGTCAAAGATAGTTTTTGATGATTGCATGATCCGATAATTAAATGTTGCAAATTTATAACAGCGTGGAAAGAAACAAAATTGAGTCTTTCTGGAAAACTATAATTAGCCATAAATTAAAGTGATTGTAATAAAAATCAGCGCTCTTGGCATTAATTCTCTAGCCAGATCATTCCACCCTCCATGCCATTCCTTACTTTTTTTCGGGATCATTTGCGGTCCAATATGTGGATCATTGGCGGTCCTGGTATCATTTGCGGCACAGTTTAGGGATCGTTTGCTGTTCTGGGGATCATTTGTGATCCTGGGATCATTTGTGGAGCCGTACAGACCTGCTAGTAACAGGTAAACTGGCCCCGAATATAACTCATTCTAATTCCGCACTTCTTTCCGGTTCTGTCACGAGTTACATTTTCCATGGACTAACCAACTACACATTCTTCTCTACCTGCGAAACGGGCTCCATTAATTCCCACATACTTGCGAAACTAAAAAACTTCATATACATGATTCAATGTAACAGATGTCATCCACAGTACATAGGAGAAACAAAACGGCTTTTAAAAAACCATTTTAATGAGCACCGCCGCATTTTAGATATCGCTAACACCAAATCCAAACCTCAGGCTGACTATAGTCGCAGAAGATTTCCTCTCCTCTCCCCATAGGTGACCCAAGCTCTGTGTTTTGATTTAGGGAGCTTGTAAGGCGAGTTTTAGTCGATACAAATCAGAAGGCTTCATGAGAGAAATAAGCACTAATGTTGCACTTACTTGTCTGTTGTCTCTTTGTGATCGTTCTTTGGTAACTTGGTACCATTCTGTCCCCTATTTCGCGAGATATCCTCAACCGAACACCTATCTCTAAAAGAGAGAGAAGGTAGGAAACGCTCAGGGGTCGATCGGCCAAGCAAACCAAGAAATCGAGAAAAAAATGTAGCCAAAATCTTTCAATC
>NC_090876.1:42218090-42225590 GCF_036669935.1 Montipora foliosa
ACTGTGTAATCGTATTCCAAAAGGTATCATGAGACTTGAGCTGAACCAAACCCAAGCCATTTACCCTTTGGAAGCCCCCAAACCAAAGGTGTTTGTAACCACAGCTAATGCTTGTTACATAGGAGAAACACACAGTTGATATTTTTCCACGCGCGTCTTCCAACGCCTCTTCTTCCTCTGTCAGTTGCAAAGTTGATTGCCTCTTCATCAGACTTTCGCAAGATTTGCTTGTTGGAAAACTATAAAGGCCAGCATTCTTCGAAATCAGTACAAACTATACATATTAAAGTGGAAATCCCTGAATTAAATCAACAAATCACCAACGCCGGATCCATCACTTTTGATTCGTCTTCACATTCCAACACGTTAACAGACGCTCGCCTTGTGTTCGTCTCCGTTTTTTTTTTTAACAACATTACTACTCTATTGACGATTATCTTGACTGGTATAACATGAACACTTTGCTTTTGATTAGTGATTTATTGGCAATAAATAAGGAACTTACTTGCTTGGAGATCGTGTGTGCTTCTTCCATCGCATCTAGCGCTTCGTTGAGTCGTTTGGAGGTTGCCTTGCGATGGGCCAACTTTAACGAGATGATCCTTGTCCGCATCAGATCTAAATATTGAACTGATGGTGAAAAATTCGGCTTTGATTCTAACGGCGCCGCCCAACAGGACTATAACTGCAATCTAAAGCACAACGAAGGACATTTTTTCCTTTATGTTCAGCTCTCCACTTGGTATTATGCTTTTTAATCCTATAATGATATATGTATATTAAAATTCTTAAGATCCTTCAATGTCCTTACGACTCAGTAGAGATCGTAATCAGTGATATGAAACGTGCTGCAGAAAGAAACTTTTGGTGCCACGATAAGCCTAGACTTCGATTGGTCCCTGCGTAAATTATTCGAGCGGGCCGCTTTCTGAGGCAGTTGTGTTTTGCTACGCAAACAAACAAAAAGGGGAAGAGGAGAGAAAGAAGGGACTGCATCCTTTGTAGAATCACCAAATCTGCTAATCTAATTAGTGAAAGGAAATGACAGATGGTCTCGCCTTTTTTATTGCTAGTGTAAATAAACATGCACTCAAATAACTACAGTAACAGCTTGGAAATATTTATGTGCATGTCGAATTTAATCAACTATTCGGAAAAGAAACTGCAGAAAAACTACTGTATTTATTTTGAATTTAATAAACAACACTCGAAAGAAGCCCGGTAAAAGAGAGGTAGAAAAGCTAAACAGAGAGAGGCCTTAGATTTTTGCCGGATTTGCAGAACAATTGTTAAATTGAATTTTGGAGTGTTTTGGCAATTTTCGACGGTGTGTCGTCCGTCGACAACTGTCAAGGACAAATTCTTGCTTAGAACGAACGACTCGTCAGTCATAAATCTGAAGTCAGAAGACAAAGCTCATTCTGCAGAAATGATGACTCAATACTTGTTCAAACGCATTTCTTTTAACAAATTCCCTTCTTCTCAAAGGCAACTACCCATAGATAATTGTTCGACCGAAACTGGTCTTCGGTGAAGCTGCGACCAGGAACGATTACCAAGATCGATGGCGTTTGATTTCGGTCACCCGTATCCTTTTTAAAGAGGGCAAAGCTCTTATAAGTAATGGTCTTGCCGAAACCAATGGTAGAACAGTCATAACATACTTGCCCAATAGGAGAGCTTCGACCGCACGTCACTGCTCTTGTTTGGGTTCAATGTTTCCTATTTGAAGGGATAAATGATCGAAATCTACCGCCATATACCGCCATATCTACCGCCATATCGTGCTTATCTTTTCCCTGGGAAATCGAAGCACAATCTGACAAGAAGTAATTCACTCGTCCAAAAATATGACCGCGGTGACGGACCAATCCGAATTTCCCGTTGCTGGTGGAAGGGGAAGTTCTCAACGTGTCGGTTACAGAAAAAGGTGCAGTCCCTCGTCTTACCTACTGATAGGGCCTAAAACGAATTAACGGCAAAATTGTTTTCTTAACTTACTGTGAAACTAAGTTTGCACTCCATCACGATTGTCTGGATCCTTGCTGCAATTCAAATACCTATTCTTTGACCAAGGAGAGTTTGGCCATCTCAAGCCTAAAAGCTTATATTTATAGCATTTTGGATAAAACAGGAACAAACTTGTGTAATGGTTTAAGAATTTCTACATACCATAAAAATAATTGTACTTTTATTTTTGCAAGGTAATTGGAAGGCTTAAAATTCCAGAGATTCTTTCGGGAGTGTTTCTTTTAAGAAACATTTTTACTTTGTGGGATGAGCTAAAGGTTTTTGTGTGTAGCCGTCAGATAACCGAACGTTAACCACTACAATGCACACCACCCGTCAGTACGAAATGGAACAAGTATGCCCACGAGGTGTCCGCTTGACCTACAATACACTAAACGGAACACACGGCGGCAGAAATCAACTGAAACCATAGTAAAACAGGGTGTCTACCTTTAGAGCTCAAAGTGCTTCTAATATGTAGCAACATGCTACGATAAGTACACAACAACTTTTGGGACGATTGGTCTGCCGTATTTAACATTTTGGTCTAGCCGTATTTGTTATATTTTCCATATAACAACGGGATGTAACAAGTGACTGTCTTTGGGTGTGAAAAAAAGAAGCTACGCGAATCGAGAACATTCTTTAGCACTTGACGACGCACCCGTGAAAATGGGATACGGTTGTGGAACAAGCTAAATTTTTCACAGGGGATAGTTGCAGATAATATTTTACGCAGGGTTTTTCATGCGATGCGCTTTAGATAAATGGTATCAAGGTTTTTGACAAAACATCACATCCATTGTTGTGCAAACGAAAAAAATACTGAACTTAACTTTTCTTTGGTGATTATGATAATTATGAACGTTCCCCAATCAATTTATCGGTCAAGCGAAAAATAACCAGACATATAAACGAAACTGGATTAAGTAACCCTGGCTTCATCCGGGCTCATTCTGTCAAAAAAAGATTGTTGTATACTGTGTTGTGTTTAATTAATTAGTGATACAATGCTAGTTTCGCCGTCTAAAGATAAAAAAAGTTTACGATATGGACCGGCTTTAGGCAATCTTTGCAGGCATCGGTGAGCTTCGCAGATGACCCCCGGTCATGAAATATTAATGTTGCTTAACAATTACACGGTTCTATTTTCGCTAACATCTCGACATTAACCTTTTGCGACTGATATACTGTTTATTTTTAGTGCCTCGTTCAAAATACTACGGAATTTGTTCCTTTCATCGTTTCACTACTTTCTCGAGAACTGTGACTAACAGGCGAGAAATAGAGTTTAAATCCTGCAGTGCCCTTAGATTTGGGGAAACAACAAACTTCAACCGTTAACGTTTCCGCATTTCCGTCGGATTTTGACGTCGTTTTTATTATCTATAACAGGGTTGTTTTGAAGATTCGATAAAAAAGGAAGAGTTTAATAATTTACAATGTGGCTGCTTTTACTCGTGTTAACCCTCTTTTTCAGCCTTTTTTTCAAGTTTTGCGCGTGGACAACTATACCGTAAATTCAATATATTTGTTCATGTGAAACGTTCACTGAAATTTATATTGGCCCTAAACTGTCCTGATGATCCATGATATTCAATTTTGTTGTGTTCCTGCAATTGAATTTGTCAAAACAAATTAACTATTAGATACGCCCTTTTACTGACGAGAAGCGTAGACTTGTTGGACCGATGGCCCACGCAATTACTGACATACCCTTATATTTACCGAAACCAAGTATATTTAATTAAGGAAATGAAGCTTCGCTAGCCCTGTGTTACACAATAATTGGCTTTCAGTTGTTTGATCTAAGCGTTTCATAGCCGCGCAAGGACAATTCAAGCTAACTAACTTTTCTTGATCCACAAACTGAAATCAATTCCACCTCAGAATCATTATGGAAAATGCAGTAAATTTAGACAGCACTAAGATATTTAGACATGTAAGTTTAGCTCAGCGTCTGTTCTCAAATCCTATCACATCCTCTATGTACATACGCCCAGTTAAAAGCTTTCAAGAATTTTTTATCAATTACACCGTCAGTACATTTAGTATACCCCCAGCTCATCACGATGCATAACTCAAGATTACTGAAATGATTGCGTACAATTCTTGCTATGCTATAAATTTAATTAATGTGATAAGAAGCCAAAGATTTGCTTTCTAATGAATGAACAACAAGTGCAAATAACCACGATATCCTTAGGAATGATATCCTTAATCCTAAGGGTAATTTCGTGAAAAGGCTGAGGGACTGAACCAGTCAAAGTTTGACTGCGGGCTCCATCACCAGGATTTCTTGGTTTCGAAATCGCTAGTTACCTAAGGAAGCAGGACGTGTTTGCGAATTGTAAATTTAAGAATTTGATGAGTGAAATACTTAAAAAATTGAACTTGAGTGATTTAAACTCTGCTCTTTCTTTTCAGTGCAGCTATTGTTGGTGATGGTGTAATGAAGACTATATTCTAGCTACTCAGTTCAAGTCGGAGTCAGTAATCACAGCCAATTCAAGCTCTGCCCAACAACATTGTTTGCGTATCGATATCGTGGTGCTTAAAAATGAATTTGCATTTGCTCATTCGTTACAAAGCAAATATTTAGCTTCTTATGAAAACACTGAAAAATGAAAACGTTTTTATGCCCGTTTCTTACATAACAAAATACTTAATGTCCCCTTAAGCGAGCATGGATTAAATTTATCGAATAGCGAGATATTACATAACCAGTTCATACCTGCTCGTGGAATGATACAATCAAGACCAGAATTCTTTTTGGGGCATGATCGAGCCAACTTGAGAAGCACGAC
The DNA here is from genome assembly GCF_036669935.1 of Montipora foliosa. Taxonomy (NCBI): domain Eukaryota; kingdom Metazoa; phylum Cnidaria; class Anthozoa; order Scleractinia; family Acroporidae; genus Montipora; species Montipora foliosa. The sequence goes on from NC_090876.1 coordinate 42,222,908, forward strand.
ACTGGCCCTCATCAAATGGCTGAAGCGGGGCCGGAGGAAAAAGTGGGAAGACAATTCCTAGCCATATACTAAGTACTAGGCTAAGCCCTGGTGTGTGATATTAACGCAGACTTTTGATCAGTGCTGAACAAGTTTTCAACATAGAAAATTCGCGACAAAGTAGTGCTTTTTTCACTGTTATCCTCGTAGCAAAAAAAGAAAAAAAGAATCGTGCGGATTTCATGATGTGATAGCTGTCATGCGAAATAGTCGGTATTATGAACACGCAATCATAGCGTTTTGACTAAAATTTAAGCAAATATTGAAAATAGTATCGGTATTTTTCACGCATATATGCGAGGTTAGTACTTAAAGGGCTAATTAACACAGAAAACTCGTGCTTTTCAATTCAGGAACTGTCATGGGAAGTTCTTTTGTTCTTTTTTTATGTCGGGACGTAGAACACAGAAAAAGGGTTGACCTACAATACACTGAACGGAACACGTCTTAAGTAAAAAGGGAACTGGGCGGCAGAAATCAACTAAGACCATACTAATGCACGGTACTTTGCTTTAGAGCTCAAAGTGCTTCTAATATGTAGCAACATGGTACGATATTGCGTAGGTTTTTAACTAAGTTTTTGAATGCATGCACAAGTACACAATAACTTTGGGACGTGGTCTAGCCATATTTAACAGTTTGGTCTGGCCATACTTGTCATATTTTCCATAAAACAACGAGATGTAACAAGTGACTGTCTTGGGGTGTGAAAAAAAGAAGCTACGCGAATCGAGAATGTTCTTCAGCACTCCAATTGTTACAGGTTTAATTAACAAGTCAGTCAATATTGACCAAGGAACATAACAGCCTCACAATCTCTGTTGACATGAGTTTTAATTGTTGCAGATAATACTTTACACAAGGTTTTTCATGCGCTTTAGATAACTGGCCTAAAGGTTTTTGACAAAACCTTACATTGATAGTTGTGTAAACGACAAAATTGCTGAACTTAACTTTTCTTTGGTGATGATGAAAATTATATTTAAATGTTCGCCCACTCAATTGCAAGTTTTGTCGGTCAAGCGAACAATAACCGGACAACATTAATTTGTGGTTAAACATGTAAACGAAACTGGATTTAGTATCACTGGCTTCATCCGGGCTCATTCTGTTATAAAAAAAATTCTTTTAAACTGTCTTGTGTTTAATTAATTAGTGGCAAAAATCTAGTTTCGCCGTCTAATGATAAAAAAAGTTGACGATATGGTCCGCCTTTAGGCAATCTTTGCAGGCATCGGTGAGCTTCGCAAATGACCTCCTGTCATGAAGTATTGACGTTGCTTAACAATTACACGCTTCTATTTTCGCCAACATCTCAACATTGACATTTTTCGACTGATATACTGTTTATTTTTAGTACCTCTTTCAAATTATTGCGAGATTTGTCTCGAAGGCCAGCGCCTTTCATCATTTCACTACTTTCTCGACAACTGTGGCTAACAGGCGAGAAATAGAGTTTAAATCCTGCAGTGTCCTTAGATTTGTAGACTACGAGCAGTCCCTTTGTTTTCTTAATCCCCGTCGAGAGCGGAGCGAAAAAAACAGGCCGCGCGAAGGCGCGCGTCTGGGCGGAAGGCGCTTTTTTTAACACAGATAAAGCGTGCTTTTCAGTTCAGGAAATGTCATGGGAAGTTCTTTTGTTCTTTTTTAAATGTGGGGAAGTTGAACACAGAAAAGAGGTTTTGTCACGGAGTTGCCGAATATGCTAAATTAACCACCCTAATTAAGAAATTTAATTGAAGCGGGCGTTTGGAACGTTAGCCCCTCGTCAGAGTGATGTGGTTATTTAACCATATAAACTGAACTCCGCTGGTAAAACCGTTTTCTTCACGAATTAAAAGTGGTTTAAACAATATTATTCCAATGTAAAAAATATACAACATGTCTTTCATTTTTATCATCATCATTTAATTGTTTTGATAGTGTTTTCCTTTTTCGCTTTGCAAGTGTCATTGAAAGAAGTGTAGGCGTAGAGAATACTTCGTAGATACAAGGTTGGACCGCATTTTCTTGGCGTTGTATCATTCCGTTCCATGACCGCAGCATACACAAAAGCTGTCAACTCATCCGCAAAGTAAAGATTTGTGTTTGAAAAAAGCACTCCGGAAAGAATCCTTGGAATTTACGTTCCCGTTTTCCTTGCCAAAGGGTACATCTATCCTTAAGGCTTTTAGAAATTCTTGAACTAAGTTGTTTCCTGTTGCATCGTTGTTGGTGGTCCATCTCTATCTCGCTGACGTATTCTTTCACATTCATACGTGGGTTGGATGGATTCATGAGATCATTTAGGCACTGATAGCGGCTGCCAGAGGAACTTCTATTGGCTGACGTCCCATGTCACCCATGAGGAACAATCGTAAGCCAATTGATCAAGCTAAGTTGAGAAGCACGAGACTAACCCTCATCAAATGGCTGAAGCGGGGCCAAAGGAAAAGGTGGGAAGACAATTCCTAGCCATATACTAAGTACTAGGCTAAGTTCTGATGTGCGCTATTAACGTAGACTTTTGATCAGTTCTGAACAAGTTTTAATCATAGAAAATTCGCGACAAATTTGTGCTTTTTTCACTGTTATCCTCGTAGCAAAAAAAGAAAAAAAGAATCGTCCGGATTCCAGGATGTGATAGCTGTCATGCGAATCAGTC
>NC_090876.1:42233090-42238090 GCF_036669935.1 Montipora foliosa
TTGTCCATACTTGAAGTATCTAAGAGTTTGAGGATGACTCTTACTATAAATGTCTCTAGCATGAAAGTCAAACACTTTAAAATGCCCGTTATCTACATCTACATTTTCAAGCACTCGGCAAAGTCCTATTGACTTGTGGCTGTTTTTTGCTTAGGTGGCCTCATACACCACAAGCCTTTTCAGAGACAGTACGCCAAGCCGGTCACTTATGCTGGAAAGAACTTACTCACAGACGACAGCCACAACATCGGGTGTGTGGGTTCTTTAACGTCCCACACAGAACTTATAAACATGGAAGATATTTATGAGACGGGAAGGCTACGGTTTATCATGGTCCTTATCCGAGAAGACTTGAAAGTCTAACCATTTGCGGATGTAATTACAAAAGCAGCACTTTCTCCTCAATTATTTTAAGAACTTGAGTGTTGGTCCGGCTGGAGTCGAACTCTCGACCTCCTGCATGGCAGCCCCGTGCTCAACCATGCAACTGAGCTACCAGTGCGCGGTCAGAACAGCAAACTATACCGACAGCAATGCAACTAACTGCCAAAATAATGGTAGTTTTCTTCTAATGATAAAAGCATTGTTGGTAGTTCTGTTAGCATAGTTGATTTCTAATATGCGTTATTGGGGAGTAGGGCTGGCGCAGTGCTGAGCAGTGGTGAGAGCACTGGCCTTCAACCAAGATAAACTTGCACTAAATTCTCATGTAAAAACTAGAATTGCTTTCTAAAGGAAGTTCGCGCCAAAATATTCCTACGGTGAAATTTTTTTCATTTTTCGCCTAGAGTTAGGTCATAAAGTACTTACTCCAAAAATAAAAAGTAAAAATGGGGGTCACCGACCTTTTTTCGGAGAAAATGGCAGTGGAAAAATCCCTTCATTTCGATAAATGGGTCATCTGCTCGTCCATCAGAAATCATAAAATTAACTGTTAGAGTGGAGGTTTCTGTACATAGGTTTCTAGGAGTAGGATTTTAGATAATTGCATGCCGCTACGGATGTCGTAAACAGTGATTAAGTTCATCCTCAACGAATGTTTCCGTAAGCACTACCCCTTGCAACCACTTCCGGAATTCGATGACACGAGGAAAGAAATTGTTTTAAAAAAGACAACTTCTTACGATGAGATTTTGTAGATAGTAAGTAAAGTAAATGATTCATGATTAAAAAACTATGGGCCACCAATGAACTAAACGAGTAAAATCGATGTGATTTTGCAAAGCTCTTGGAAAATTTCGTTTGTCACGTTTTTGCGTCACCTGTCGTGGAAGGACTGGAACGCGAGACAGTATCGATCGTTGAAGCAATGAAAGGTTTTTCTAAGGAAAGAACTTTCTCGAGTATAGCAACGAAGTTATAAGCTGGCGTCATCTTCATTTGGTTAGTGTTTTGTATAATATCTCTCCATTGCCGACATGCTCATCTCCAGGAGTGTGGTTTTTGTGAAATTTAATCACTGTCTATTTCCCCGCAGGTCCGCACTATTCAAGCGAACGAGGACGAAAATGTAATTGTGCTCTATCAGTCGTGCAGTAGTCTAGTTGACTTCCATAAATATTTTAAAATAAATTTTGGCTGATTACGATCTTCTCTGATACAACGCTGTGCAAGACTTATCGTCCACGGTTTTTGCAAAGGTTTTAAAACCTCATCTTCACTAATACTCTGTTAGAAATAGATTTGACAGAAACTAGTAATAATCAAAGATTAGGGAGATACGTTCGACGATTAGGGAAAAGGAAATAACATCAACTGCCAAATATTTTTCAAATGTTTAACGACTCTAAATTATGCCGACGCAGTATACGTAAACAGAATGCATATACACTGACGACCTCATTGACGAGAAGAAAAAACAATACCTCATACAACCTGTCGTAAAACCATGAAACCAGGACGTTTTTACATCCTTCTCAAAATACACAAGCCAGGTAACCCAGGACGTCCCGTTGTTTCATCCAGTAGTAATCCCACTGAACGCATATCCCACTTTGTTGACCATCATCTTCAACCATATTATGTTAAAGATGCCAATGGTTTTCTCAATTAATTAATTTAACTCCTTACCATTGGCAAATTACCCTCTAATTCATTATTAGTAACACTTGACGTCTCATCTTTATACACCAATATTCCACATAATGACGGTAATTAATGCTTTTGGTCATTTTTTACATACTGATCCTCACAACACCATTCCTACTACTGGCACTATTAGCGACCTCATCCGCATGATTCTCACCCATGAATAACTTCACTTTTAATTAAGTTTAGCCAGTACCTTTAAATACACGGCACAGCTATGGGCACTAAAAATGGCCCCCTCTTTTGCTGACCTTTTCCTTGGGCATTGGGCCAAACAACCCCATACTTGTTAAGATACATCGATGACACTTTTATGATCTGACTGAAAGTCCCGCGAACCTAACCCTAACTCTACCATAAAATTCACTAGCTCACACTCTCCTACCAATGTTCCTTTCCTTGATTTAACTGAATAGAGTGTAATGTGAAGTGCTCGATTTCTATCCTATATGAACCATGTGAGCGTTAGCCCTACTGATGGAAATGGGCTCACACAAGGACAGAGAAAAACTCTTACCAGGGTGGGAATTGAGCCCACGACCTTCGCGTTAGATCTCCGCCGCTCTACCGACTGAGCTACAAGGTCAGACGGGAGCAGGCCGTGGGAACTGAATCGAAGAGTTAAAAGCAAGGCAATTAACATGTACAAGTACAAAGAAAGGTTACGTCTCCCGTCTGACCTTGTAGCACTTCACATTACACTCTATTCAGTTAACTCTGTTTAAAATATAAGTGCTACACGGCCAACGTTTGTATAAACGTAACCTTTCCTTCCTTTCCTTGACCTTGACGTCTCACTAACCGGTGAGGGAAGCATAAATACAGACCTATACACGAAACCTACGGACAGACACCAACATTTACTTTATTCTTCCTGTCATCCTCTACACACACAAAAAGCCATTCATTTCAGCCTAGCACTCCGTGGGTATTAAGTACCCATCATAGATTTCTTACATTACATTTCCCTCCAAAATAACGTTACCATGGCAAGGATATAAGGCATTTCTTTGAGCCTTAAAATCAAGATAAAAAATCAAGTGAAAAAACGGGACGGTGAAATCTTCCCATTCAGCGTTACCAAATAATGTTAAAAATCATCTCTAAAATATTTAGAATTCAACGAAATCTGTAGGTCAGTTTTTCAGAAAAATAAATTTTTTTGAAATGTGTCGCTAATTTCTTTTTCACCTACAGAATTTTTTTAAATTTGAAAGACAAACGTTTTAAATTAATCTATGCTAACATGCAAAAAATGACAAAAAATTCACCGTCCGGAAGCATAGATATAGGCGAGTAAAGGTGCAAAATCAGGAAAAATAAAATCTGTTTGTGAAAAGAAAAGTAGAGGTCACCTAACATCCAAGATCGTTAAATCCAAGCAAAGCTATAGCAATGGCCATCTGCCCTATCATTGTTCATTTTAGTACCTAGCGCGCGCGCTCGATGCATGACGTGGCATTTGAATTTGCGTGCGCTGTAAGGATGCGCATTAGGAATGGGCGCAAACGTCCTTAAGGACGGTGCCTACTAATTAAAGATATTTTTGCTCCGTTGTGTGATTATGCAGAAAATGTAGATCTTAACAAGTGTTATTGAAATCCAAAAAGAAAATTGGGGATAAAAACGCATTTTTTAAAGATAATTCATAAATAATATTTGTAAAAAGCTGTAAAATACAAAGCAATGTGTGGCGTTCTTTCTAAAATTGAAACTTAATTATCTCTCAAAAATGCATGGTTACCCCCGATTCTCTTTTTGAATACCAAGAGCACTTACTAAGATCTATGTTCTCCGGATAGTTTTAAACCGCGCAAAAATATCCCTGTATTAGTGAGCATCAGCGATAGGAAATCCGAGTATCTGGAGATGCGCAGAACGTATGCGCAATAACAATAGTAGGCACCGTCCTTAAGGTTTCATGGTTGTAGATCTTTGATAACTGACTCCTTACTCATTGTTGACTCGCAAAACAGCTTCGTCGAAACTCGCAAAATTTGAGTGGTAAGGATTTTCTTTTCGTATAGGGTCTTTTTTCTACAGTGTTAAAAGAGACTCTGAGTTTTTGTTTTTGTTTACTAAATACTCGAGATTACAGAGTCCATTCCGAGTTGCCGTGGCTCATGCGAAGCTAAAGTCACAAGCTTCACTTCATATAACGTGAACGTGAAATGGCAGTCTCACGTGAACGTGGTGCTAATAAACTACCACACAACGAGCATTTCTGGTTATTTGTAACAGGTGAATAAATTGACTTTTGAATCAACCCAGGAAATCTGATAGGGAAAATAATAGTTAAAGGTTTGAGAAAACGATCACTCAAACACGGGGTACTAGTTTTTCAGCCGTAGGCAAATGTTCCTTGGTCATTTACATGGCTCATTTCGTCTATATGTGTATACTCAAACGTGCTTTGGCAACATTCAGTAGCGAAACAAATATTTCAAATCGAGAGTACATTACCCAAGAGTAAGAATCTGGTATCAGGTTTGTCTTCATCAGCGTCAGAAAAGTGCCTAGCTATTTTCAATTAAACCAGGTTTCGCAGCAAAATAAACAATATACCAAATCGGCTATAGGTATTGTATGGTATTGTATTTACGTGGGATGCCCCCTGCAGGGCAGACCACGTTATAGAATGGGGACCCTTTTTTTCCTCCTATCCGCAAATTGTAACGTTTGTTATCATTGGCTAGTTCCTATAAGCTCTAGAAAGTGTAACTTATAGAAAAGAAATATATGTTATTTGCCAGCTGGGAGGTCGTCTGGCGAAAAACTGTGACCGACCGAGCTCACAGTTTTTTTTTGCTATACGGACCGACCCTTAGCTGGTAAATAACCTTTTTTTTTCCTCTATGTTCCTCTCAGAAATCACTTTTTAAATTGAAGACTCACACCGCGCTTGATGGCGA
>NC_090876.1:42240590-42248090 GCF_036669935.1 Montipora foliosa
CAATACACCTTTCTCGTCTCTTGGCAAATTGTATCCTAGTATCCTCTGAACCAGTTAAAGATAACGCACTATTATTTGTGTCACAAGAAAGGTACATTCTGACTCCTGAAGGGGTCTCCCAAGAATATTTATGTACTTTGCCATACAGCCACGTCTCAAGGAACCAAAATGAGCCATCAGCAGATGGGCAATTCTGCCTCTGTGAGTGATTTCAATAAAAAAAAGATTGCTCCGTTAGAGTTGGATCGATAAAAACGAAGGTTTTTCGATACATACGTATGATGAGATTTACGCTGAATAAGTAGACATCACGACACCCTGCCAGCAGAGCCTTTCTTTTGCTTGCTCGATTTTGGCGTTCTCCTCCTCAGTAAAGAAAAAGACAAAAGGAGGCTCTGCTCGCAGGGTGACATCACGATAGGAAATGGTTGAATCCCGAGTACAATTCTGTTCCAGTGATGCTTTGAAAGATTATCAGGTTCGTCCAATTTGAGACGAGAAAAAAAAAGTTCTCTATATGCGATGTTTGCTGACGTCATTGCTTACATTTTGTTTCTCATTTACATACGCGTTTGCTTACAGATTTACAAATTGACTTCAAAAGATAAAATGACTTGCCAATTAAACTTAGCTCAATCTCCAATTTTTTGAGCCCTTTAGCTTTGATAACGAGCTGGTTATTAGCCATCAAAACCCCATACGAACTCTTGGATGGCAAAGGCGAAATATCTGGAATGTCATATTTTCAGAGACAGTTATTTAATATGCGATGTACTTTCAATATTCAGTACTTGATTCTCGGCTGACTGGTTAGAAAATGATAGCCTTCTGCTAAATGAGGCAAAAAATGTAAACAGCTTAATTAAAATAAGACTCCCCTAGTTTTAATTAAGATCAGGCTTTTTTTTATGTGAATGAAAGTAAACAATATTCATTTTTGCAATTAAAAGAATTCACTGACCTCAAAAACAAGTTCCCATTTATTTGTGTTGTTGATGGCCTTGAGTGCATATTCTCCCCGTCGAATACACTTCATTTCAATTTGATTGCGTCTGACGCACTTGATTTGAAACCCTGGTTGGGAAAAGATGCAATGCAATAACACAAATAAGAATAAAATCACGGCTACAAGACAAGTCCATAGGATTGGTAATGTGCTAAGTATGAACGGCTCCACGAGAGTTCCGTTCCTGAATTAATTTACATGTCCATGTTGCAATACCTGTGGTTACACTAGCCATTGTACCCATGCAGCCCATGGGTACCGCTTGCCCTAGGTAGACCGAAACTGCCTTAAGGTTATTTCCATGGATACATCAAAAAGAACAAAAGAACTTCCCATGACATCTCCTGAACTGAAAAGTATGAAAGCAGGACGTAGCTAATACAGTAAATCGTCTGCAGTTCTCTGAGTTGACCTCTGATACGCTTGGCCGATTTAGCGCCTACTTGTAGCACGAGGTAACATGGCAAGGTTTCGTGCATCAATGTGAGTATTTCTTTCTTTATTTTCATCAGTTACGTTTGTCCTTCAGACTGTCAGTTACGAAGTCGATTGAGTTATAATTTTTTTTTTTCTCTGTTCATAATTTGCATGGTCAGTGAACTCATAAGGATGGCCCAGTGGTAACGATTGTGCATTCCACCTCTTCGGATCCGGGATCACATCCTAGATTCGGTGATGTGAGCTGTTTTCAGTCACTATCAACTATCAATCTTACTCCCAGGGTTTTTCTCCGGGCATTCCGGTTTTTCCTCCCTCAGCAAAATCGAATCCCATCTAATAGCCCTTTTCACGGTTAGCTTTTCTCATTTGTATTACAATGTAATCTAACGTGGATGCGAGGCAATTTCGGGTTAACACTACAAAATAGCTCGAAATTGTCTCACATACATGCTAAATTACATTGTAATGCAAATGAGAAAAACTAACCGTGAACAGGGCTATTGTGGTGCTGTGCTCCGAGGTCATACATGGGTCGTGTTCAGGGGCCGAGGGACTAGCCGGCTGCATAGCTCCTTCGGTCCGACCTCGTTGAGCTGCGCCCTTAGCAATTCAGTTTCCGACTGCCCAAAAAAGGGCGATTAGCAGGCCAGCAATAACTATACTTGAGGGATTCTTTATGTAACAGCATCCCCAACGGTACCATGAAACCTGAGCTTAACCAAACCCAAGCCATTTACAGTTCGGAAGGCCCCAAACCCAAGGTATGTGTAACCACAGCTAATGCCTGTTACATAGGAGAAACACGCAGTTGAAATTTTTCCCAGGCGCGTCTTTCAACGCCTCTTCATCAGACTTTCGCAGGATTTGCTTGCTGGAAAACTATAAAGGCCAGAATTCTTTGAAATCAGTACAAACTATACATATTAAAGTGGAAATCCTTGAATTAAATTAACAAATGGTCAACTCCAGCACTTCTGATTCATCTTCACATTCCAACAGACGCTCGTGTACATGTTCGTCACAGCGTTTTTAACAACATTACTGCTTTATTGACGATTATCTTGACCGGTATAAAATGAACTATTTGCTTTGGATTAGTGATTTATTGGCAATAAATAAAGAACTTACTTGCTTCGGGATCCGTTGTGAATTTTCCATCGCATCTCGCATGTCGTTGTTCCGTTGCCCCGTTGCCTAGCGATGAGCCAACTTTAACGAGATGATCCGAGTTCTCAAAATCTCTAAATTTTGAACTGATGGTTACATTTGTTTCTTTGATTCCAACGGCGCCGCCCAACAGGACTATAACTGCAATCTAAAGCACAACGAAAGAAATTTCCTCCTTTATATTCAGCTTTCCCCTTAGTTTTATGCCTTTTAATCCTATAATGATATACGTATATTAAATCTCTTTCGATCCTTCAATGTTCTTACGACTCAGTGGAGATCGTAATCAGTGATATGAAACGTGCTTCGGAAAGAAACTTTTGGTGTCACGGTAAGACTAGACTGCGATTAGTCCCTGCGTAAATTATTCGAGCGGCCCGCTTTCTGAGGCAGTCGTGTTTTGCTACGTAAACAAACAAGAAGACCGAGGGAGGCTTGGGAAGAGGAGGGAAAGAAGGGACTGCATCCTTTTCTGTAGAATCAACAAATCTGCTAATCTAATAAGTGAAAGTAAATGACAGATGGTTCCACCTTTTTTATTGCTAGTGTAAATAAATACTCAAATAACTACAGTAACGGCGTATGTTGAATTTAATCAACTATTCGGAAAAGAAACCGCAGAAAAACTACTGTATTTATTTTGAATTTAATGAACAACACTCGAAAGAAGCCCGGTACGTAAAAGAGAGGTAGAAAAGCTAAGCAGAGAGAGGCCTTAGATTTTTGCCGGATTTGCAGAAGAAATGTTAAATTGAATTTTGGAGTGTTTTGGCAAGTTTCGACGGTGCATAGTTAATAGAGCGGAATGGTTATGAAACCCGACAACTTTCTTCGTTGTAGGTTTTTGTTGTCTTTTTTGGCCTGGACCGTGCACAAAACACAATAGTTGTTTACTCCGTACTGAGGAACTAACCAATGGAAACGTGTTGATTACGTAAATCATGCATAGTGTACGAACACAAAACAAAAGATTGTGCACGGTCGTGGACTTTCCGACTTAAATCTTGGCATCTTTGTTTGCTCCTTTGATGTTTGCCTAGCTTCCAAACCATTCCCCTCTATTAACTATGGACGGTGTGACGTTCGTTCACAATTATCAAGGACCAAGAGAAAATGAGGGGACAGAGAGGGAGGCTCAAGGCGTTGGCCGGGATATGTTATGTCCACGAAAGTTATTTTTAGACGAGCGGAAGTCTTTGTTCTAGGGGAAGTCTGTCTTCCGAGACGTCCGCATGCAGTCTTGCTTCGCTCTCAGGTTCTTAGTGAAAAGAGAAAATGATGGCGCACGTGGAAGGCTTATGAATATATATTTTCTTTCAAACATCGGACCGAGGTTTGCCTGCATGCGGACGTCTCGGAAGACTTCCGCTCGTCTAAAAATAACTTTCGTGGACATGACATATCCCAAGGGCTGGACCGGGAGCCTCCTTCTCTGTCCCCTCATTTTCTCTTGCAAGGACAAATTCTTGTTTAGAATGGACGACTCGTCAATCATAAATCTGAAGTCAGAAGACAGAGCTCATTCTGCAGAAATGCATCAAACTCATTGTTCAAACTCATTTCCTTTAACAAATTCCCCTCTTCTCGAAAGTAACTACCCACTATAATTATAGTATTATAGTAACTATAGTATATAGTATATAGTATATAGTAACTATAATTGTTCGACCGAAACTGGTCTTCGGTGAAGCTGCGACGAGGAACGATTACCAAGATCGATGGCGTTTGATTTCGGTCACCCGTATCCTTTTTAAACAGGACAAAGCTTTCATAAGTAATGGTCTTGCCGAAACCAATGGTAGAACAGCCATAACATAATTGCCCAATAGGAGAGCTTCGACCGCACGTCACTGCTCTTGTTTGGGTTCAATGTTTCCTATTTGAAGGGATAAATGATCGAAATCTACCGCCATATACCGCCATATCTACCGCCATATCGTGCTTATCTTTTCCCTGGGAAATCGATGCACAATCTGACAAGAAGTAATTCACTCGTCCAAAAAACCTGACCGCGGTGCATTGTCAACGGACCAATCCGAATTTCCCGTTGCTGGTGCAAGGGGAAGTTCGCAACGCGTCGGTCACAGAAATCTTTTTCTCTTCTTCCCAAGCCTCCCTCGGTCTTTTTATTCGTTTGCGTGACAAAACACGAATGCGTCAAAAAAGTGTGCCGCTCGACTGATTTATGAAGGGACTGTCTAAGGTAATCTGAATAGTAGACCGTGGCCAAGTGGTTTAAAAATCATACTTGAATACGCATATTCCGCTAAGAGGACCAACTGGACTGGCATCAAAGTCGTCCCCAGAGCCCTCGTGTCTTTTGGTCAGCGCCCAGACACGGAGTTCTGGATTAATCAATTTCCGAAACTCCAAGATTTTAGGAGTTTCGGTTTCACCAAAAGTGAAAAAAGGCGATCATTAGAACTCAAGCGTTTACAACAGCAGCACGAAATCTTCGAGTTTACAAGTTTAGTTGGAGATTTTTGTGTGCCATATTCGCAAATTAAAAGCTATTTTACACTCGGTAGTTTACGCATAAGCAGTTTGATAAATCAATAAGCCAATCAACGCAGTTCTGAAAATTGATTATTCCAGAGCTCCGTGTCTTGGCGCTGACTAAAAGACACGGGAGTTCTGGGGACGAGATTGGACTGGCATTAGCCACGCCCTTTAAATAGTGCAGCTGGTTGCCCAAACTGATTTTAGTTTTCTACACCCTTTTTTTCAATTCTTCCTATACAAATCCCTAGAAATTCAGATGAAAAAAGATAAACGTTCCGCTGAATTTTCCGCTGAACCACTTGCTATTTATTTTATAACATAACCAAAACATCTTGTTACAGTTTGTGACATCTTTTTCATTCTTCGAATGCCTCTTGCTCACTAACGCAAATCGCTTTGCTAGAAGCTCGGGGGAGGGGAAGGGGGGGGGAAACCACTAATGGGGGTAAAAAACGACATTTCTGAGTCTTGTTTTCATAAAACTGGGAAGAAATTTCATCATTTTCAGGGGTGCACATGTCGATCTTTATTATGATAGTTTGAGGAAAAAAGCACCTTTTTTCCCGGCGCACCTGTCAGTGTTTTCGTCATAACCATTCACCCATGGGAAAATAGTAAACGGGTAATTAACCAATCCGTGCGCTCTTTACTTTTGTTATGTTATAATAAGTCGTAGCAAGCCAGCAATATTTAACGGTTTAAAACTTCAGTAATTTCAGGATAAGAAGAGCTGAATTAATGTTACAAAAATTTTTTAGCATTAGTAATCTAGGTCAAGATAATTATATTTAGAGACTAATACGCAAACTAAAATAAATAACGTGGTCTCTTCTTCAATTAAAATGTATTGAGGAGTTTTAACGAGTTCACTTTTGCGATTGATGGCGAAGTGGTGAGAGAACTCACCTTCCACCAATGTGGCTCGGGATCGATTCGCAGATTCGACGCCATATGTGAGTTGAGATTGTTGGTTCTCTACTCTGCTACTCTGCGAGGTTTCACCCCGGGTACTCCGGTTTTCCCCTCCACTCTAAAACCAACATTTGATTTGATTTGTTCTGATTTCAGTTGATTTGTAGACTCCCCAATTAGTAGAGCATTCCTGCTCAGGTAAACAACCTTTAGACTTGTTATTATTATTATTAATGAACACATTGGGGGTTAAATAAGCACAGGAGAACATGACGAGACTCGTATTCGGCAAAATCTACACGGCTTTCCACGAAAGCAAAAGCACACTGAATCAAACTAAAAGCCTTATAACGTTTTTGCCAGTAAAAACGCTTGTTTAGTCACTTATAAACAACAAATTGTTTGCTCCTGTGTCAGGCTTACACCTCTGCTTGAGTCCTAAGTGTTCAATGTTCTTTAGGTGTTTTCCACTCAGTACGCTCAAGCATCCACTTGTAATATTGATTAATAGAAAAGCAGAGAAGTAAATTTCATTGTCTTTCTGCTGGCAAGTCATTCAGGCTGCATTTGATCTGGTTACTTTTCCTCGTCTTACCTACTGATAGGGCCTAAAACGAATTAACGGCAAAATTGTTTTCTTAACTTACTGTGAAACTAAGTTTGCACTCCATCACGATTGTCTGGATCCTTGCTGAAATTCAAATACCTATTCTTTGACCAAGGAGAGTTTGGCCATCTCAAGCCTAAGAGCTTATATTTATATCATTTTGGATACAACGAGAACAAACTTGTGTAATGGTTTAAGAATTTCTACATCCCATAAAAATAATTGTACTTTTATTTTTGCAAGGTAATTGGAAGGCTTAAAATTCCAGAGATTCTTTCGGGAGTGTCTCTTTTAAGAAAAATTTTACTTTGTGGGATGAGCTAAAGGCTTTTGCGTGTAGCCGCCAGATAACCGAACTTTAACCACTACAATGGGCACCACCCGTCAGTACGAAATGATACAAGTATGCCCACGAAGTGTCCGCTTGACCTACAATACACTAAACGCAACACGTCTTACGTAAAAACGGAACTGGGCGGCAGAAATCAACTAAGACCATAGTAAAACAGGGTGCCTACCTTTAGAGCTCAAAGTGCTTCTAATATGTAGCAACATGTTACGATATTCCGTAGGTTTTTAATTAAGGTTTTGAATGCATGCACAAGTACACAATAAGGTTTGGAACGATTGGTCTAGCCATATTTAACATTTTGGTCTAGCCATATTTGTTATCTTTTCCATATAACAACGGGATGTAACACGTGACTGTCTTTGGGTGTGAAAAACAGAAGCTACGCGAATCGAGAATATTCTTTAGCACTCGACAACACACCCGTGAAAATGGGATACGGTTGTGGAACAAGCTAAATTTTTCACAGGGGATCAATTGCAGATAATATTTTACGCAGGGTTTTTCATGCGCTTT
>NC_090876.1:42250590-42263090 GCF_036669935.1 Montipora foliosa
AAATTCGCGACAAAGTAGTGCTTTTTTCACTGTTATCCTCGTAGCAAAAAAAGAAAAAAAGAATCGTCCGGATTCCAGGATGTGATAGCTGTCATGCGAATCAGTCGGTATAATGAACACGCATTTATAGCGTTTTGACTAAAATTTAAGCAAATATTGAAAATAGTATCGGTATTTTCCACGCTTATATGCGAGGTTAGTACTTAAAGGGCTAAAGGCCGAGACACACTAGGTGATAAGTCGCTGCGACACGTCGCGGGGACAAGTCACCGCAACAATTCGCCTTTTGTGACACGATTATTTTCATGAAAATCACTGTCGCTGCGGCTAACTTTGTCGCTGCGATCAGTCGCACGAATTCAAACCAGTTGGAATTCGTGCAACTTATCGCAGCGACAAAATTAGCGAAAGCAGCGTTCTCGCATCGTGTGTACACTTCCGGAAACAAGTCGCTGCAACAAAATATAGATGAACCAATGAGAGAGCGCCATATGGTCAGCACCATTGAATTAGAAAACTAGTTCACATTCCCCCTCATACGAGATCACTGCGTGTGCACCAAACAGGCGTCGTGTCGCAGCGACTTGTTTTGCCAGTAGTACACATGGAGCAACTTGTCGCAGAGACATGTCGCTGCGACTTGTCGCCTAGTGTGTCCCGGCCTTAATTAACACAGAAAACTCGTGCTTTTCAATTCAGGAACTGTCATGGGAAGTTCTTTTGTTCTTTTTTTATGTGGGGACGTAGAACACAGAAAAAGGGTTGACCTACAATACACTGAACGGAACACGTCTTAAGTAAGAAGGGAACTGGGCGGCAGAAATCAACTAAGACCATACTAAGGCACGATACTTTGCCATGTTTGCTTTAGAGTTCAAAGTGCTTCTAATATGTAGCAACATTGGTACGATATTGCGTATGTTTTAAACTAAGTTTTGAATGCATGCACAAGTACATAATAACTTTTGGGACGATTGGTCTAGCCATATTTAACAGTTTGGTCTGGCCATACTTGTTATATTTTCCATAAAACAACGGGATGTAACAAGTGACTGTCTTTGGGTGTGTTAAAAAGAAGCTACGCGAATCGAGAATGTTCTTCAGCACTCGACGCACCCGTGAAAATGGGATACGGTTGTGGAACATGCCAATTGTTACAGGTTTAATTAAAAAGTCATTGAATATTGACCAAGGAACATAACAGCCTCACAATCTCTGTTGACATGAGTTTTAATTGTTGCAGATAATACTTTACACAAAGTTTTCATGCGCTTTAGATAAATGGTCTCAAGGTTTTTGACAAAACCTTACATCGATAGTTGTGTAAACGACAAAATTACTGAATTTAACTTTTCTTTGGTGATTATGAAAATTATAAACGTTCGCCCACTCAATTGCAAGCTTTGTCGGTCAAGGGAACAATAACTGGACAACATTAATTTGTGGTTAAACATGTAGACGAAACAGGATTTAGTATCACTGGCTTCATCCGGGCTCATTCTGTTAAAAAATTCTTTTAAACTGTGTTATGTTTAAGGAATTAGTGGCAAAAATCTAGTTTCGCGGTCTAATGAGAAAAAAAGTTCACGATATGGCCCGCCTTTAGGCAACCATTGCAGGCATCGGTGAGCTTCGCAGATGACCCCCTGTCCTGAAGTATTCATGTTGCTTAACAATTACACGGTTCTATTATCGCCGACATCTCGACATTGACATTTTGCGACTGACATACTGTTTATTGTTAGTACCCCTTTCAAAATATTACAGGATTTTTCTCGAAGGCCAGCGCCTTTCATCATTTAACCACTTTCTCGAGAACTGTGGCTAACAGGCGAGAAATAGAATTTAAATCCTGCAGTGTCCTTAGATTTGGGCAAACAACATACTTCAACAGTTAACGTTTCCGCATTTCCGTCGGATTTTGATGTCTGTATTATTTATAACAGGGTTGTTTTGAAGATTCGATAAAAAAGGAAGACTTTAATAATTTACAATGTTACTGCTTTTACTAGTGTTCACCCTCTTGTTCAGCCTTTTTTGCAAGTTTTTTTTGCTTGGACAACTATACCCGTAAATTCAATATATTTGTTTATGCGAAAAGTTCAGTGAAATTTGTATTGGCCCTAAAATGAACTAATGATCCAAGATATTCAGTTTTGTGGTGTTCCTGCAATTGAATTTGTCAAAACAAATTCACTATTAGATACGTCCTTTTAGTTAAGAGAAGCGTAGACTT
Source organism: Montipora foliosa (assembly GCF_036669935.1). Lineage (NCBI taxonomy): Eukaryota > Metazoa > Cnidaria > Anthozoa > Scleractinia > Acroporidae > Montipora > Montipora foliosa. The sequence goes on from NC_090876.1 coordinate 42,252,827, forward strand.
TTTTGGACCGATGGCACACACAATTACTGACATACCCTTGTATTTACCGAAACCAAGTAAGTAAGTAAGTAAGTAAAAGGTTTATTTCACAACACTTCCACATAGTGGCTCTTCGTTTGTGAAAAAACTAATTATCTAAATTAATCTAATTATCTAAATTAATCAAAATATTATTAAAGACATATATACATCTATACATTATCCTAAGACTACAAAACTAAAACTAAAATTGAAATTAACATTTAAACGACTTGTGTTTTGAGTTTCTGGAACAAATACTTCCTGGTGGCCTTTGCAAATGTATATTTAAGTAAGGAAATGAAGCTTCGCTAGCCCTGTGTTACACAATAATTGGCTTTCAGTTGTTTGATCTAAGCGTTTCATAACCGCGCAGGGACAATTCAATATAACTATCTTTTCTTGAGCCCAAGCTGAACTCAATTCCACCTTAGAATCAGTATGGAAAATGAGAGTAAATTTAGACAGCACTAAGATATTTAGACATGTAAGTTTAGCTCAGCGTCTGTTCTCAAAACCTATCACATCCTCTATGTACATACACCCAGTTAAAAGCTTCAAAGAATTTTTTATCAATTACACCGTCAGTACATTTGGTACCCTCGCGCTGGGGCTATACGGCGTAGGGGCGCGTCCCCCGGGTGGCGGATAGGGGAGCCCTCCCTTTGGGGGTTTGCACCTGAATAATACGGAATAGGGTGCTGCGGACCGACATAGCCTAGGAGAAGGACAACTCTGATTCCAAATCCCGGGTAGATGGAGCTCGATAACCTTGGTAGGCAGTCCATCTAGGAGAAGGAAAACTCTGATTCTAAACCACGGGTGGATGGAGCTCGTTAGCCTTGGTCGGCAATCCATCTACGAGAAGGAAAACTCAGACACCAAACCAACCGGCCCTCCAGGTCTGGGGGTTGGGCGCTGGGCTAACACCCCAGTCCCGGAAAACAGACTTGTTACAGAAACCGCAACAACAAATCCAGAAAACAACTTGGCTCCGGAAGAGTCCTCTCCAGTAGAGCCTATGATGCGGGCTGGTGAAAGCCTACGGGAAGCCAGTGCGCAGACAACTCTTCTGACAGCCAAAATCAAGACCAGAATAGGGACCTGGAACATCCGAATCCTATATGAGGCAGGGAAATCTGCACAAGTGAGCAGGGAAATGCATCGCTACAACCTCAAGATGCTAGGGCTGTGTGACACACCCTGGAACGGCACTGGACGAACGCGACCAACGAGTGGTGACACTATCATCTACTCTGGACATGAGGAAGGACACCCACACCTTCATGGAGTAGCCCTGCTTCTGACACCTGAGGCAGCACAGGCACTACTCTCCTGGGAGCCAGTATCACCGAGGCTCTTGACTGCAAGGTTCAACTCCAAGGGGAGGAAAGCCACCGTCATCCAGTGCTACGCACCCACCAACGCAGCAGAGACAGAGGAAAAGGAGGCATTCTATGAGCAGCTCCAGACAGTGATGGATAAGCTGCCAAGAAGAGACCTGAAGATCCTAATGGGTGACCTCAACGCTAAAGTGAGGGCAGACAACACCAACAGAGAACTCATCATGGGAAAACATGGAGTTGGCGTCCAGAACGAGAATGGAGAGCTACTCACTGAGTTCCACTCCTTCAACGACCTGGTCATTGGAGGCACCGTGTTCCAGCACAAGCAGATCCATAAGACGACATGGACATCATCAGATGAGAGGACTGTGAATCAAATCGATCACGTCACCATCGGAAGAAAGTGGAGGAGAAGCTTGCTGGACGTCAGAGTCAAACGAGGAGCAGACGCAGCCTCGGACCATCACTTGGTGGTGGCAGACCTGAAAGTCAAGCTGAAAGTCTACAGAGACCGAGCAGACAGGCCATCCCACAAATACAACATACACAGCCTGAAAGATAAAACAAAAGCTGAGGTCTACCAAAGTGAACTGAGAAACCGGTTCAGCGCACTCGCCCACCAACCAGAAGAATCAGTAGAGGAGACATGGTGTGGCCTTAGGGACACCTGGAAGGTCACATGTAATGAGGTAATGGGGAAGAAAACTAGACAACACAAAGTGGCTGTCAGCCCATATCTGAACACTCATCAAAGAGAGGAAACAGCTAAAGAACGACATCAACCAGACCCAAGACCTGCAACAGAAGCAAGATCTACAGGCCCAGTACTGGGAGCTGAGCCGACAGGTCAAGAAAAGCACCAGAGCGGACGAGAGGAGATTCATACACGACCTCACAGAAGAAGCAGAAACAGCAGCTGGCAAAAGAGACATGAAGAGGCTGTATGAGATCACAAGAACACTGTCAGGGAAAAGCAAGGCCCCCTCAAGACCAGTGAAAGACAAGAACGGCGAGACCATCACAGATGAAGCCAAAGAGAGAGCAAGATGGGCAGAACCCTTCCAATAGATTCTCAACAGACCCTCACCTCAAGTCCCACCTGACATCCCACCAGCAGCAAACCAGCTAGCGGTGAGCATGAATCCACCAACCAAGGCCGAGGTCAGCAAAGCTATCAAGTCCTTGAAGTCAGGCAAGGCAGCAGGCTCAGACGGCATTCCACTAGAAGCACTAAAGGCGGACGTCCAGACCTCCACGGAGATGATCCATCCACTCCTGATGAAGATCTGGGAGAACGAGCAGATCCTAGTGGAATGGAAGAAAGGGTAACTGGTGAAACTGCCAAAGAAAGGGGACCTGTCATCATGCAACAACTGGCGGGGTATCATGCTGCTCTCCATCCCATGCAAGGTCCTGACAAGAATCATCCTGGAGAGAATCAAGAAGGCCCTGGACGAAACTCTACGAGAGGAGCAGGCAGGTTTTCGTCAAGACAGATCCTGCACAGACCATATCGCCACGATGCGAATCATCATTGAGCAGTCGCTGGAATGGCAGATCCCACTGTATTCAGTTTTCGTCGACTTCCAAATGGCATTCGACAGTGTGGATCGTGACGTCATCTGGAGGCTAATGGAACACTACGGCTTCCCCCCCCCCCCCTCCCCCAAGTTCGTTTCCATCATACAGCAACTGTACGACAACTCCAGCTGCCAAGTCATACACGATGGGAAGTTGACGGACACATTCCAGGTACAGACCGGTGTTCGTCAAGGCTGCATACTGTCGCCGACCATCTTACTTCTGGTAGTCGACTGGATTATGAAGCAGGCAACATCAGATAAGAAGACCGGCATCCAGTGGACTTTCACCAAACAGCTGGAGGACCTGGACTTCGCTGACGACATTAGCCTCCTCTCACACAGACACCAGGACGAACAAGAGAAGCTGTCCCGCCTCGCCGAAGAAGCTGAGAAGACGGGCCTCAAGAAGACGGTGGTTATGCGAAAAAACAACAAGAAACAAGACCCCATCACACTCCACGACGAAGACCTGAACGAGGTGGAGAAGTTTGTCTACCTGGGCAGTGTCGTCAACACAGCCGGAGGAACAGACGAAGACATCAAGAGCCGGATCAACAAGGCCAGACATGCATTCAACACCCTCCGCCCCATTTGGCATTCTTCAGCTCTCTCCCTCCACAACAAGATCAGAATCTTCAACACCAACGTCAAGTCTGTCTTACTGTATGGCTCCGAAACATGGAGAACTACTAAATCAAACACCCAAAAGCTGCAGACCTTTATCAACACATGCTTCAAAAACATCGTCAACATCAGATGGCCAGACGTCATTTCCAACGCCGACCTCTGGGACAAGACTGGTCAAAGCCCCATTGAAGTGAAGATCAAAGAAAGGAAGTGGGGTAGATCGGCCACACACTCAGGAAGTCCCCCTCAAACGTCACCAAGCAAGCCCTCGACTGGAATCCTCAAGGAAAGCGTAAAGTAGGAAGACCGAAACAGACCTGGCGCAGGAGCACTGATGCAGACGTGAATGCCATTGGTACGACATGGGCACAGCTGAGGAGGACCTCACAGAATCGAGTGCGTTGGAGGAGTGTTGTTGCGGCCCTATGTTCCACAGGGAACTTAAAGGCTTAAGTCAAGTCACATTTGGTACCCCCAGCTCATCACGATGCATAACTCAAGATTACTGAATTGATTGCGTACAATTCTTGCTATGCTATAAATTTCATTAATGTGATAAGAAGCCAAAGACTTTCTTTCTAATGAATGAACAACAAGTGCAAATAACCACGATATCCTTAGGATACCCTTAATCGTAAGGGTATTTTTGTGAAAAGGCTGAGGGACTGAACCAGTCAAAGTTTGACTGGCGCCATCCCCGGATTTCTTGGTTTCGAAATCGCTAGTTACCTAAGGAAGCAGGACGTGTTTGCGAATTGTAAATTTAAGAATTTGATGAGTGAATACTTGAAGAGAACTTAAGAGTGATTTAAAATCTGCCCTGTCTTGTCAGTGCAGCTATTATTGGTGATGTTGTAATGAAGACTACATTCTAGCTACTCAGTTCAAGTCGGAGTCAGCAATCACAGCCAATTCAAGCTCTGCCCAACAGCATTGTTTGCGTATCGATATCGTGGTGCTTAAAAATGGATTTGCATTTGCTCATTTGTTACAAAGCAAATATTTAGCTTCTTATGAAAACACTAAAAAATGAAAACGTTTTCCTGTCTGCCCATTTCTTACATAACAAATACTTAATGTCCCCTTAAGCGAGCATGGATTAAATTTATCGAATAGCGAGACACTACGCAACCAGTTCATTACTGCTCGTGGAATGATACAATCAAGGCCAGATTTCTTTTGGGGCATGATCGAGCCAACTTGAGAAGCACGAGACTGACCCTCATCAAATGGCTGAAGCGGGGAGGGAGGAAAAAGTGATAAAAACGTTCCTAGCCATATACTAAGTACTAGGCTAAGCTCTGCATGGTGTGCACTATTAACGTAGACTTCTGATCAGTTCTGAGCAATTTTTCGTTATAGAAAATTCACGACAAAGAAGTGCTTTTTTCATTGTTATCCTCGTAGCGAAACAAAAAAAAAAAAAAAAAAAAAAAAGAAAAAGGAAAGGTCTTCCATGATTTCTTGTATATATGTATATATAGGTATAATGTGGTGGAAATCCGGACTCATTGTCCGGATTTCACCCTTTGATAGCTGTGATGCTAGTCAGTCGGTATTACACTCAATCATAACGTTTTGACTAAAGTTTAAGCAAATATTGAAAGTAGTATCGGTATTTTCCACGCATATATGGGAGGTTAGTACTTCGTCAAGGGAGGCAAAAAGAAAAAAGGTCAAGCGGCCTGGAGTTCATGCCGGACTAGAAGCGAACAACTGGTACCTTATTTTGAAAAATCAGTTTTTCCAACCCGATTATCTTTAGATTCGTGTGTTCATTCGTGTTTTTACATTAGGGCCCTCGCTAATGTCCCCTTAACAGCAAAGATATCGTTGACGTTATCTATTGTCATTGATGTCCAACCAGAGTCTCTCATTGGCTGTCGAAACAAAGGGTCCGTTTGTTTCTGTGGCTGGCAATTTGAATAACAAAAACATTGTTTGTAAACAGATCTCCTCCCTTTTCACAATCTTCTTGCCAGGGCCCTCTTTCTTCCTACTATTAATTTGATCACTTTTTGTTTCTCAGACTGCCAACAGAGATAGCATTTCCTGTTTGTTACTTGTCTGCAAATATCTTCCAGCAACTACAAGATGAAACGACTGAGAAAAAGAGCTATAGAAAAACAATGTTTTTTAAAACACTTATGTAAGTTGATCTCATGGTGTATTTAAGTCATTTGGTACATATTAGGTAATTGCAAGTCATATTTAGTGATTTGTAAACCTTTTAGTTCATACTGATCACTTATTCCATACAAAGTTTGAAAGTATTACACTACGTTATCCACACTTGAAGTATCTAAGAGTTTGAGGATGACTCTTACCATAAATGTCTCTAGCATGACAGTCAAACACTTTAAAATGCAGGTTATCTACATCTACATTTTCAAGCACTCGGCAAAGTCCTATTGACTTGTGGCTGTTTTTTGCTTAGGTGGCCTCATACACCACAAGCCTTTTCAGAGACATTACGCGAGGCCGGTCACTTCTGCTGGAAAGAACTTACTCAAAGACGACAGCCACAACATCGGGTGTGTGGGTTCTTTAACGTCCCACAGAGAACTTATAAACATGGAAAATATTCATGAGACGGGAAGGCTACGGTTTATCATGGTCCTTATCCGAGAAGACTTGAAAGTCTAACCATTTGCGGATGTAATTACAAAAGCAGCACTTTCTCCTCAATTATTTTAAGAACTTGAGTGTTGGTCCGGCCGGAGTCGAACTCACGACCTCCCGCGTGCTCGACCAACTGAGCTACCAGTGCGCGGTCAGAACAGCAAACTATACCGACAGCAATACAACCAACTGCCAAAATAATGGTAGTTTTCTTCTAATGATAAAAGCATTGTTGGTAGTTCTGTTAGCATAGTTGATTTCTAATATGCGTTATTGGGGAGTAGGGCTGGCGCAGTGCTGAGCAGTGGTGAGAGCACTGGCCTTTAACCAAGATAAATTTGCACTAAATTCTCATGTAAAAACTAGAATTGCTTTCTAAAGGAAGTTCGCGCCAAAATATTCCTACGGTGAAATTTTCTTCATTTCTCGCCTAGAGTTAGGTCACAAAGTACTTACTCCACAAATGAAAAAAATGGGGGTCACCGACCTTTTTTCGGAGAAAATGGCAGTGGAAAAATGCCTTAATTTCGATAAATGGGTCACCATAACGAGATGTAGCCTCATCTGATCGTCCATCAAAAATCATAAAAATAAACTGTTAGAGTGGAGGTTTCTGTGCATAGGTTTCTAGGAGTAGGATTTTAGATAATTGGATGCCGCTACGGATGTCGAAAACAGTGATTAAGTTCATCCTCAACGAATGTTTCCGTAAGCGCTACCCCTTGCGACCAATTCCGGAATTCGATGGCACGAGGAAAGAAATTGTTTTAAAAAAGACAACTTCTTACGGTGAGATTTTGTAGATAGTAAGTAAAGTAAATGTCTCATGATTTAAAAAATAGGGGACACCCATAAACTAAACGAGTAAAATCGATGTGATTTTGCAAAGCTCTTGGAAAATTTCGTTTGTCACGTTTTTGCGTCACCTGTAGGGGAAGGACTGGAACCCAAGACAGTATCGATCGCTGAAGCAATGAAAGGTTTTTCTAAAGAAAGAGCTTTCTCGAGTATAGCAACGAAGTTATAAGCTGGCGTCATCTTCATTTGGTTAGTGTTTTGTATAATATCTCTCCATTGCCGTCATGCTCATCTCCAGGAGTGTGGTTTTTTGTGAAATTTAATCACTGGCTATTTCCCCGCAGGTCCGCACTATTCAAGCGTACGAGGACGATAATGTAATTGTGCTCTATCAGTCGGGCAGTAGTCTACTTGACTTTCATAAATATTTTTTAATAAATTTTGACTGATTACGATCTTCTCTGATCCAACGCTGTGCAAGACGTTTCGTCCACGGTTTTTGCAAAGGTTTTAAACCTCATCTTCACTAATGCTCTGTTAGAAATAGATTTGACAGAAACTAGTAATAATCAAAGATTAGGGAGATACGTTCGACGATTTGAGAAAAGGAAATAACATCAATTGCCAAATATTTTTCAAATGTTTAACGACTCTAAATTATACCGACGCAGTATACGTAAACAGAATGCATATACACTGACGACCTCATTGACGAGAAGACAAAACAATACTTCATAGAACCTGACGTAAAACCATGAAACCAGGACGTTTTTACGTCCTTCCCAAAGTACACAAGCAAGGTAATCCAGGACGCCTCATTTTTTCATCCAATAGTAATCCCACTGAACGCATATCCCACTTTGTTGACCATCATCTTCAACCATCTTATGTTAAAGATGCTAATGGTTTTCTCAATTAATTTAACTCCTTACCATTGGCAAATTACCCTCTAATTTATTATTAGTAACACTTGACGTCTCATTTTTATGCACCAATATTCCACATAATGACGGTAATTAATGCTTGTGGTCATTTTTTACATGCTAATCCTAACAACACCATTCCTACTCCTGGCACTATTTTTGACCTCATCCGCATGATTCTCAACCCATTAATAACTTCACTTTTAATTAATTTTAGCCACTACCTTTAAATACACGGCACAGCTATGGGCACTAAAAATGTCCCCCTCTTTTGCTAACCTTTTCCTTGGACATTGGACAAAACAACCCCATACTTGGTTAAGATACATCGATGACATTTTTATGATTTGACTGAAAGTCAGGAGAACCTAACCCTAACTCTACCATAAAATTCACTAGCTCACACTCTCCTACCAATGTTCCTTTCCTTGACGTCTCACTAACTAGTGAGGAAATCATAAATACAGACCTAAACACGAAACCTACGGACAAACACCAACATTTACTTTATTCTTCGTGTCATCCTCTACACACAAAAAAGCCATTCATTTCAGCCTAGCACTCCGTCTACGACGAAACGTTCAAGATTCGCTCTACTGAGCTAACGACAAATACCTTAGCTTCCGAGTGAAAGGAGGTTACAAATGCGACTTAGTTACTAAACAAATACAACGCGCCGCAGAAATTCCCTGCATACATACCCTACAATCTAAACAGATAAACAAACCTGAACGCAAACCTTTTATAACGACTTAGAATCCATCATTTCCTTCCATCTTCAACGTTATAAAAATCACTACAATCTACTGCTTCCCTCTGACCGCTGCAAAAATGCTTTCCTACATCTACCTGTTGTGGCTTTCAGACGCTCCCCTAACCTGCGAGACCGATTCGGGTCCACAAATGATCCCAGGACGGCAAATGATCCCTGAACCGCAAACGATCCCCAAACTGTACCGCTAATGATACCAGGACCGCAAATGACCTCCAAAAACAATTAAGGAATGGCATGGAGGGTGGAATGGTGTGACTGGAGAATTAATGAGGAGAGCGCTTAATTTTATTAAAATCGCTTAAGATCATGGCTCAACAGGTTTCTGCCTCATTATAAAGGCCTGGCCAATCGCTCGCAACATTTCAACGCAACATCTTGCAACATTGTTGGGCACAACATGTTGCAACCGTTTGGCCACCGTGTTGCGATATGTTGCGATATGTTGCAACATGTTGGATGATGTTGGATCAAATTTGAAAACGGTCAAATTTTTCGTGCAACATTTTGGTTGTTGCATGATGTTGTACTCGTTTGGTCAAGTTCACGCAACATTGTTGCGCTAAGGCATGCGCGTTAGGTCCACTTCTTGCGCGGCAGGGGCCTGGGGCACGTCAACATTGACATGTTGCGTTGAAAATGATGAAAATGTTGCGTGCGTTTGGCCACCCCGTGCAGCACATGTCGCAATATCATGCAACAATGTTGCAAGATGTTGTGTTGAAATGTTGCGAGCGTTTGGCCAGGCCTTTACAATTTTCCAGAAAGACTGAATTTTGTTTCTTACCACGCTTTTATAAAATTGCCACATTTAATTATCGGATACAATCATCACAGACTAATTCGCACGCAATTCTCAACTGATTGTGACCAGGGGCCCTTTTCTTGAACCCTGCAAGCAGAGTCTCTTTCGGGTCTGCCAGCGGCCTCGATTAAGGAACATTTCGTATTGATCATGCATGAGTTAAAAATGCAAATAAATTCTGGTGTCAGTCACACGTGACCAGTAACTGCAAAACAAGATGTCGGGATATTCGAACAACTCTGGCAAACACACGCAGGGTTCGAGAAACGGGCCCCTGGTGTCAATAAGTTAAGAATTGTGTCAAAGATAGTTTTTGATGATTGTATGATCCGATGATTAAATGTTGCAAATTTATAACAGCGTGGAAAGAAACAAAATTGAGTCTTTCTGGAAAACTATAATTAGCCATGAATTAAAGTGATTGTAATAAAAATCAGCGCTCTTGGCATTAATTCTCTAGCCAGATCATTCCACCCTCCATGCCATTCCTTACTTTTTTTCGGGATCATTTGCGGTCCAATATGTGGATAATTGGCGGTCCTGGTATCATTTGCGGCAAAGTTTGGGGATCGTTTGCTGTTCTGGGGATCATTTGTGATCCTGGGATCATTTGTGGAGCCGTACAGACCTGCTAGTAACAGGTAAACTGGCCCCGAATATAACTCATTCTAATTCCGCACTTCTTTCCGGTTCTGTCACGAGTTACATTTTCCATGGGCTAACCAACTACACAATCTTCTCTACCTGCGAAACGCGCGCCATTAATTCCC
>NC_090876.1:42285590-42288090 GCF_036669935.1 Montipora foliosa
TAGTTTGCAACTAAACTGAACGCAGGGTTGTCGGAACAACAACAAGAAGATTTATTCCAAAGTGAACGTAGTTTCCACGAAGTAAAACTCTGAATAACACGTACTGAATAAACTTACACGGCCTCCGCCAACTTGAATAAACACAGCTTCTGTCACACTTGACTAAACACGGCCAACGCCAACTCTCTTCGCTTGGGAAAAACTAGTTAGAAAAACACTCCGCTTGGACTCGTCTACTTATATACTCTGACAAGAAACTTCTAGAACTTTCTAAATTAGTAATCAATCTAATTATAGAAAGGTTACAAAACACACCGATTTAGAAACGCTTACGTACAAACCTAAATATAAACAAACTACGAACTCTCGCGAAGCGTCTAGAAAGTAACGCTTGTCACGCAATACTATTTTTCGTAACAATTTGGCATATCATTGACATATGTGAGAAATAGGATCGGTCCAAACAAGGACCCCTGAGGAACTCCAGATTTGACATCTTTAATTTCCAAACCGAGCACAGTCCATTGATGACTACACGCTGAAGACGGCCATGAAGATAACTTTTAAACCACTTTAGCAAGGGGTCGCTAATACCGTAGCACTCTAGTTTCGTCAGCAATTTCGTGTGGCATACAGAGTCAAAAGCTTTTCTGAATTCTAAGTAGATAAGATCAGATTCAAGGCCTTTATCTAAAGCTTGACCAATTTCATGGATTTGAAATTGAGACGTACAAGATGCCATGTTGAAGCGAGTAAATAGAGTCCTTGATGAACGGAACCAGACGGGAAGCAACGCAGTGTTCCTGGATCTTAGCTACCACTGGTACCACGTACCACGTACCACGTACCACGTACCACGAGCTTAAAAGCTCGAACATTACACAACATGATGAATACACAAAGGCCGGAAAATCTCATAAAAACCTTTTCCAGCAAAAATTTTTATTGAAACAAACAACATATTTGCTGTTAGCATAAAGCGGTAAAAACGAACAAAAGAAAGATAAAATCCGAACTTTCGGTGTAGTCATGATTCCATTATCAAGGAAGAAAAAATATATATCAGATAATGTAAATTACAGCATTTAATTAAAGCGATTTTTGGCTTGAAGAATTAGTAAAGTGGTGTAATTGTGTCGATTTATATAGAGCTTGTGCTCTTCAAGGATAACTTGTTGCTCCACATCTACAACTTGTTTTCTGCAAGTAAAACTTGTTGCTGCATACATCTAACTTTTAGCCAATTGTGTACAACAAGTTGTATGTTGGAAAACAAGTTGTGTATGTTTTAACTAACGTAGCGGAAACGTTAACACAAGTACACTATACATGTTTATGTCCGACATTTACATAATCGTGTAAAATTAAAGGATATAAACAACATGACATGACTACTCCGAAACGTCGGATTTTATGCTTTTATGCTTTATGCTTAAAGAAATCTCTTTTTACACGAATATTTGCTATTAGAGGTTAAAAAAAACCTTCCTATTTCATTGCGTGCGCGAAAACAAGAAACCCACTCGTGTCAAAATAAATTTCTCACCGGAGTTAGGATCAAACCCTTTTCTGAAGAACCTTTTCTGAAAACCTTTTCCTTGAATAACAGACAAGAAGCTCTCTTTCAAATAATTCTTGATTGTCACATTTCCAATTATTATTTTTTACCTGAAGACTGTGCAGAGATGAGCACAAAATAAATGTAAATAGCACTGTAAATAGACAGACAACAGAGATGCGACTTCGGTAGACACATGCATTCAAGGCGTTCGATTCCTTCAATGTTTGTTAAACTCTTACAGAATTTGTCATTTGCTTTCAATGTTTTACATAACAGCACAGTTAGTAAAATAGAAACAAAGGTCACTTTGATATCCGACGGCGAAAGAAGCAATTGTTGTCGAAGACCATTACTTGTCCCTTTTAAGAATCTATCTCTTTATTTTTTACTGCTTGTGTTGTTTATCCAATTGACGTTCCATTCTTGAGCTCCATAAGGGTATATTTTGTCACAAACCATATGCAATTAAATAAATTTCTCACAGTTCAGGATCAAACCCTTTTCTCAAGAACCTTTTCCGTGAATAATGAAGCAAAAAATAGACAACAAGCTATCTTTCAAATAATTCTTCACTGCCACATTTCCATCTATTTTTTTTTCTACCTGAAGACTGTGCACAGCTGAACACAAAATAAATGTAACTAGCCAGACAACAAATCGAAATGTGACTTCTATAAAAGCAGATGCATTCAAGGCGTTCGATTCCTTCAATGTTTGTTAAACTCATACAGAATTTGCCATTTGGTTTTAGTGTTGCACATAACATCACAGTTAGTAAAATATTATAAACGAAGGTTACTTTGATAATCCGGCGGCGAAAGATGCAATTGTCACTGAAGACCATTACTCGTCGCTTTTAACCATCTACCTCTCTTTTTCACCGCTTGTCTTGTTTATCAAACTGACGTTCCATTCTTGAGTTCCATACAGGTATATTTT
>NC_090876.1:42290590-42308090 GCF_036669935.1 Montipora foliosa
TGGGCCAAACCTTTGATGCCACTGAAATCATCCCTTGAATTTTGCTCAGGCTAATTAAGGCATAGTTTTTAAGCCCAGCAGAATTTAAGTAGATCATCTTAAAAGAAACCAGTAACCCGCCTTGAGAGATTTAAATAAATTTCGTAGTCTCTAACTCACTAAAACAACATGTCAAAAGGGATTGCAACTGACAAGTCACATTGCTTTGCAATGTCGTCACAAAACGTTTTCCTAAACGGGGAACAGTTGCAAACCATAATTTAAGGAATTCAGATTTGAAAAATGTTACCTGGACAATGTTAAGTTTAACTGTGTCTTGTGATTAATAGCTATTTAACTGTCTAATAAGTCACGTGAATTACCCGTTCCTATTGAACATAAGCACACATACGAGAGTAATTATCTAGAACCATCTCAAGAGTAAGAAAACATTTTCCTCTTTTAATTATCCCGACCCCGCTTTAGCGTGAATATTTTGACAGATAATAATGAATTGCTGGTCACATGAGGAAAATTTGAACTTCAAAAATTGCAAACATCGCTAATGCCGTCAAGCCTTGTTTGAGGTTCATTTTTCAAGAGGACTGATAGAAGGAATCGGTTGTAAACAGCATTTAACAAAACATGCATTTTTAATTAGGTGGTCATGCCTTAACTGGCCCGAGGGTTTTTATTTATTAAGCGACAGGGTTAAAGTACACGGTTAGCAGACCTAAACTAGTATTAGTTAACTGATCTTTTTTTTCCTTTTCTCAGTGTTGATCTCAGTGAAGATGTTTAGTTTCATGGCCCTGAGTGTCCTTATCTGTATAAAGGCAAGAGAGATCTCAATTTTGAGGAAAGCTTTGATGTGTTAGTTGCAAACGTCGATTCAAGAAAAATATGCACAAAACAACCACTGCGTGTGCAGGAAAACGCGGCATTTGTCCTTCAGAGGTCCGCATTAAAAGATAAAGGTGACTGGTTGGTGACCGATCGTGGCTCTTTCACCAATTACGGTCATGGTGGAAAAGTCTTCCAAGTTGAAGATGGAAACATACTATCAAGTAGACGGTGGCCTAGACGTGTACGAGGTAGGTTTGACTTGGAGGAAGATGAATACCTCGTTCTCAGTACCTATTGGAAACATGCAAAATACAGTGATTTCTCAAGAATCACCACAGTCGTTTCTCAGAAGGATGGCCAGGGGCTTGACCTTGCTTTGGTGCAGTACCAGTATGAAGGAGAGGAACACCATATAAGTCCGAAGAAAAACCCACGAACGAAGAAGCCATTCATCCCGACTGCTTCAAGTACAAGACGGTCAAATGAAGCTAAAGTTAAACATTCCATGGGGCCTTCGACCATATACGATAAAGTATTTGAGGAGGCTGCTGGGATAATCGAAGTTGAAGCAGTTTCAAACGCACCACGGAACATAAAACAAGTAAAGAACGCGAAAGCCAAGCTGAAAAGAATAAGTAGTGATGAAGATGAATTCTACTCCCTTCTTGCACTGGGAAGAGACATAGCTGGATCGTGTATTAAAGGTCTTCAGTGGACACCGTCGCCAAAGGTCGTGTATGTAGCAGAGTGGCAGATGGCTGAAATTGTCGAAAATTGCTGTAAGCCAGACTCGGCATCTGTGCTATCAATAGACACCACATTTAATGTTGGACAATTTTACGTTACTTCCACAACGTACCAGAATCCCAAGTTCATTAACCAACGTAAAGGGAAGTCTGTCAATATACCTGGTCCTGCGCTCTTCCATGTTCGGCAAGACGAAACACAATTCCTCTTCTTTTGCAATACCCTGCTTGAGGCTAACTACGGCTTTGAAAAAGTTCGATTTGTTGGCGGAGATCGTGACAAGGGACAGAAGGGGTTTCTGAAACCACTGAAAGGAGCGACTTACTTGCCATGTAAGAAACACATCGAACATAACATGAAGTCGAAAATGCACAGCCTTCAGTTGGATGGATCCGAGCGAAGTATGATCCTTGAAGACGTTTTTGGCAGTACAATCCCACCCAAAAGAGGGTTAGTAGATTGCAGTACAACTGAGGAATTTGAAACCACTTTGGCAGAAGTTTCACGAAAGTGGGATCGGCGGTTCACATTGTACTTTATCCAGTGTATCGCAGACGACATACAAAGAGGTATGGCACCTGGAATTCGAAGAGAATTGGGACTAAAGGACGACGTTTCCTACAATAACGCTGCAGAATGCCACAATTTCCGGTACAAGCTGAAGGTTGAAGAGGATAAGGCAGCAACAGCCGTTGCAGGCTTTCCAAAAAAGTCATGTTCCTGGGTTAAGGCGATCGAGAGTTACAGACGGATGGTCTAGGAATGCAGAAACAACATACAGAGAGCCTTTATTGGAGAAGGACCATTCACTCTTGCTCCGGACTGGAAAAGCCTCGAGGTCCCTGCTGCCGAATGGATGTCTAAAACACCCGAGGAAAGAAAAAGACACATGGCTAAAATAGACCCCTATGCAAAGCAAAGTGCTGCTTCTTTTGGCCCGGTAAGCCTACCTTCTGGCACAAATGAAGACTCCAAGGACGACGATGTTGTAATTGTGGAGGATATATGCGAGACAACTGTTGCTGCAAGTCCGGATCCTGCTACCTGTCTCTGCAGCTTTCATGATTCCGGATTACCGAATCATTTGCGTGGTTCCTGGAACAACGCCAAACAGATTTTGGAGCTGAATGGAGTAGGACGGTTTCCGGGAAATGACTCCAGAATGGCTGTTATTTCTTTGACAAGTGGTACCTGCCATAATGTTTCATGCAGTGGAGTATCCAAGAAACCACTTTCGGGCGATGATCAGTGCCCAGGTTTTAAATCACAGCATATCTGTGCTCATACTATAGCTGCTGCATGCTTCAATGGCTGCCTGGAATCCTACTTGTGCTCGTACACACCTCGCCTTTCGACATTAGTGAACAGCTCTATTCCTATCCATACTGGGAGAAAGGACAACGAAAAAAGGCAGAGGAAAAGAACAAGTAATGGGTTGAGGGGCGTATCTGGCGACAGTGTTCAACACATTCCTGAAGACTTTGGAACTGAACAGAGGACCGATGACCTGGAAGTAATATTCATCAGGGACACTGCAGCCTGCAAATGTTATGGTTGCAATGGAGCGGTACGGTCAAAGCCCTCTGAAGATCCTCCGGCAGCTCCTTACGACATATTTCTACGAAGGAAGGAATACAGAGTATACAGAAAGAAAGGATCAACAAAGATGTGCATAGCCAAAACCAAAGAATTTGTTTATTACCACCCACTTAAGACATGCTTACCAAAGGAGATAACGCGTGATGAACTCATTATTTCAGCGAACACTAGAAGTCAACTTGAGGCCAGCCATCGCGAGGTCATCTGGAGGGAATTTGGACTCTCTCTGTGAACTAAGACATTTTAGAAAGTTAAGGGATTGGACTCTTCGTACAATGAAAAACTAAGTTTTTACTTTACATGTTTCAGTTGATGATTTCGTAAACCATTGAACCCTTTTTTCTCGATAAAGAACTATTTCAGCCTGGATGTTTGACTTTTGTGTTGCTGTTCACATTTGTCACGATGTTGAGTATTTTCAATTTTGATCATGAATATTTTGTCTTTTCAAAACTTTCTTCTGGTAAGCATTGAACACTATTTCAAGTAAAAGTTAATCTAATGTTATAAAATTGTTTTCTTCTAACAAGACTTTTAAATAGTAGTGTTCCTATTTGTAATTTCAAGTTAGCAAAATAAATAATACGGTGTTGTGTTACTGTGCACCAGAGGTTAAATTTCGACTCTTACATAAAATCGACATACCTACACATCGGAATCATTCAAAATTCTAAAACAAAAACACTCGGATACTTTTATACGGTCCAGGCTTCTTTCGCACACCATTTTCAGTAATTTTTCTTATATACCTATGGAATACCATTTGGGGATTTACGGAGTACCGTAAGGGTTTAAAGAACAGACAATATACTAAGAAAGATACTCACTTTTAAGGTGCCTTGAGTCTCTATTTCAAGATTCTATCGCCTTCTTGGTGCTTAATCGCCGTAAACAACACAGTCTTTGTTCATAAAATACGCGTGTGCATGAACTGATCGCGTGGTAATAAAACGTACACGATGCTATTTCACTAAGCGATAGCTTTATGTGGATAAAGAATGGTAATAAAAGGACTAATCCTCGAAAAAACAAAAAGAAAGTGGCAACTCACCTCGTAGTCGGCCATCTTTGCAACCATGTGCTTTACTACTAATCACGTGATCTCTTAGCTTTGTCCCTTCTGGGGTAGGGTGGATTTCATTACTATTGGAGACCATTAGTAACGTCCCAGTAAAGCATTAACAAAGCATTATTACTGGAACAAGTAGGGCTAAAGAAACTTTGGATGAATGCGGATTTCAAGGTCATGAGTACCTGAACATGATCGTCGATCACCAGTAAAGCCTCCCTTGCACTTGCAAACAAAGTGTCCAGGGGTATTTCACAAGTTGCATTTTCGTTGCAGTCATGGATGCCGCTGCTGCAGTCATCTACATCCGATAGCAAACATGAAAACTAGCTAGCCGTCGATTTCCTGTGTGATTTAGGATAACCTATGTTTGGGGCCAAGAAAAATTAGGTCCCCACATTTCTGCAATAACAATTCATAATTTCTCTGCATTCGGTAATTTTTGGTATGTCAAACCTTTAAGTCACTGATTTGTGTGTTTTCCTCAAAGGAAGTGAACAAAACATGTAATTGTTGAAAAGCCTTAAATAACAATGACCACAACCCAGGTTTTCTGAGCCCGCGAAACTGAGCACTCCCAGCAAACCATTTTAACGAAAACCGCTGGTCAGCAACCTGGTTCTGGTCATTGCTGTCTAAGGTCTTCCATAATTGTTTGATACTGAATTGTGTAGAATGGGGAAAAGCAGAGAAGTCGTGACCGACGGTAATATTAACGTCTATCTTGTTTTGTGTTATGGAAATTTTCTATTTTATGTTTCGAAATCTAAATGGTTTTTAAAACATTTTTTTATACAGCTCACGTTCAGGTCACCCAAAAGGAGGCGGCGTTCAAAGCGGTCGACCAGCAAGTCAGCTAGTATCAATCTAGCGAGAACCAAGCACTTAAATACCAATTTTTATCATGCATGAAATAACATGAATTTAGGATAAACTCAGTGAATAATACGGATTTTTAACGTGATTTTTATTTTTGCTCTTTTTAAATAGTGACATTATTCTCTAAAACTGTAAAATACATACGTAAAGTGGTCTCTGCGCCAAAAAATCCATTTTGAAGTTTAAAAGTTTGAGAAAAAAACCTGCCTACGGGCCTGAGTTACCTGTAAGTATAGGCACATTAAAAAACAACAACAACAACAACTTGATGTCGGTTCTGGGAACTTAGAAAGTTCCGCAACAGCAACCAGGCTATGCCGTGCAGGCCAGGCTCTCAATTCAATGTAGTGAAAATAGCCACTGGCAATAGACCTTTTTCGCTTGTACATTTTGTTTTCCCAATACAGATCATGTGATAATACTCAGGAGGTTTGGTCCATTGTTGTGTTCATTAAAATGAGTGCATGCAAGCATGAATATGCCTGCATGCACTCTTTTTAATGAACAAAAAAAAGGACCAAGCCTCCTGAGTATTATCACATGATCTGTATTGGGAAAACAAAATGTACAAGCGAAGAAGGTCTATAGCAATGCTTTTGGAGACACATCGTCCTGTTGAGAAATGATTATACATTCGAATGTAGGGAATTTATTTTTGTTTAGTGCAATGTCTTATATCATCACTTAACCACGTTATGGTGTTATTGTGGAGTTTTCGGATAATGTTCTAAAAATTGGTGTTAGCTATGAGTAATCAAAAAGAACTTTACAAGAATAATGAATAATTGAAAGAAACATCCAAAGAATAATGAATAACCGAGATCCAATAGGCCATTTCCGAGTTCAAGTCTGCCTCCTCTTCAAAGCGAGTCTAAGTGCGAAGT
Source organism: Montipora foliosa (assembly GCF_036669935.1). NCBI lineage: Eukaryota > Metazoa > Cnidaria > Anthozoa > Scleractinia > Acroporidae > Montipora > Montipora foliosa. Next base: position 42,296,594 of record NC_090876.1, read on the forward strand.
TTTTCTTATGAAAATTATTTTCATTCATATGTAAAGTAGAACTAATTACCATCACAAAAACTTCGCACCTAGACTCGCTTTGAAGAGGAGGCAGACTTGAACTCGGAAATGGCCTATTATTCAGCTTCCACCACCGAGCCAGATGTAAATGAGATGTTCACTTCAAGCAACAAACAACAATTTGAACGCACTTTAATATATATCGTAGAACACGCATTCCAGTATTGGAGTAATTCAAGTGATCGATCGGTGATTAAGCGTGAGTGGTTCAACTACTGTAAAAAGAGACAAAATTTCGGTTACAAACTAAATCTACATGAAATGAAACCTAAACAGAAATTAATACTTACAAACTATTGATAGGCTTTCTAAAAGGACGAGAGTACAACCGAAAACCCAACTAGCATAATCATTTTTTTCGAGTCACACCTGCTGAAGATTCCCTGCGTGGCATCGTTGGTAACGGAAGTACATGATATCGGACGTATAACATGAGAAGTACTCTCTATGTATACTGACATGAATTATTTGGCTTTAAATGATCATACAACAATGGTGCGTCGCGCGATCTGATAGTTGTAAGCTATTGTTGTGCATCTTTCTCATTTTGGTGATAATGTTACGTTTGAGACTTGGATTCACAACAGCTCATCAATGGCTTCATCATCCGAGTTTCTCCTTTGCCGTCGGTAAGTGTTTGTTGTATTATTACCGAAATGAAATGAGGCGTCGCAGAAACTTCGCCGTTGCCAATGATTGCTGTACATGCGATTCAGGCTGGTTTCACGCGCCGCGATCGCTTGTTTTCGATCCTTTCATCACGGAAAGCTTTCGAAAATGTGCTGGAATGAGAATTATCGCCAAGAAAAGTCTCAGCATGTTGTTGCCAGCTAAAATACTAGGAAATGTTCCCGGAAGTGACAGACTTACAGGTTGTTTTCTAAGAAGGAATACTTGGATCTTTAAAGAAGTTCGAAGATCCAAACAGCGACCCATCTCCGTTTGAAAACCAGAAAACCGTAATTCATCCCTGCTTACTCCACGACAATGCACAAAAGTAAATTTGTCTTTAACACAGTAAAATGTGTTATATCCCGAAATTGCTTTCAACTTAATTTGTTGTTTGTTCGTGACCGAATAGATCCATATCACTCAATGTCCAAACAAATGATTTTGCCCGTCGAACCTCTCATTCAGTGTGAGGCTGGACGGGCAAAGACAATGGAAAGACAAAGTCTTTATTCCCCACGGACTCCAAAATGGCTGCCGAGTGATAAAGGTGAATAGACCTTTCTCGCTTGTACATTTTGTTTTCCCAATACAGGTCATGTGATAATACTCAGGAGGGTTGGTCCTTTCTTTTGTTCATTAAAAAGAGTGCATGCAGACATATTCATGCTTGCATGCACTGCCCTTAACATTGATAGGTGCATTATTTCATCAAATAATGACTTACTCACGAAAACTGAAGTTATTTACTGTGTTAACGCATAGCGGATGATTTGAAATATCTTCCGGAAAAAAAAAAAAACTCTTCGTACTCCCCCACCCCCACCCCTTCTCTCTCTTTCTCTTTCTCTTGTGGAGATGTTTAAAAACTTACAGTGTGGACTATACATTGCAGATTGCAATGAACTAAAGATAAGTTTAAAGCAAAACGATTATAATAATAGTCATAAATATCACATGACCATTTTATTTGGCTCTATTTTAACTACCCAATTAATGATGTTAATGATCAACCCTTAGCTTTGGAAAATTCCATTCAACTTTCAAATGTGTTATCGACGAGATGTCTGGACAAGTACTTCATTGAGTTTTGCGTCGTAAGCTCATTACTCCTAACGTCATAGTAATAGTTCGGCCATTTTCTTAGCTTATATATACTTTGGGTCGTGAACAATTTGTATAAATATATTTTTATTTTATTGTATGGAATTTGCGCTATACAATTTATTGTTATTATTGCACCTAATCTCCCCGTATGATTCCAAAAATACTTATTTGTTAATTCCATGTCATTACCTTACGTCGAGGTAAGAAACAATATTCATTTAGGGAAGGAAGGATCGTTCCTCAGTTCAACTATCGGACGTATGCCGCGGAAAATCTTCAGTCAGTAGTCATACGGTATTTGATGAAATGATGTGAATGTGACGTCATAGTAATAAAACGGAGATATTTTGATTCAGTCTCACTCGTGGTCAGTCGTGGACACTCGTGAGTACTTTTAGACCCTATCTCGACCTATCGTACAGAATCAGAAACATTAATTTTGTTTCCTGGGTGCGTTATGCATTTGCACTCTCGCGAGTCTAAATGTGAGTGCTTAGCAAGGGTATGGTGTCGTTTCATTGAAAGCGCCGTGGAAATATATAAATAGGTATTTAAAATATTTAGTACTGCGAGTGTATTTGAACTGCCCGAGAACCATTACCTTCAAGCGCAATGAACGCAACTAGGACAGTAGCGAAAAGAAAGCTTGAAGAAAATCCATAACTTGAAATTTTCAGGCTGCTTTTGTCGATGACCGTCTCTAATAATTAATTTAATGTTTTTGTGTTGCGAACCGATCGTTCGTACTCAGTGTTTCTTCGATTTGAAAAATAAAGCAAACCTAAAATCAGTTCAACCGAAGGACTACAAGAAATGGGGTTATTCAAATGAAACGACTCCATTGATTTGTGAGAAATAGCGCGGAAAGAAATGTACATGTAAAATATGATATCAATGACAAATAAATTTGAATTGCACGGGATGTTTCAGCCATACAAATTATACCTTACTCATTCTGTGAAGAATCGCAAACATCTAAGCAAAAGCATGAAATTTATACGCTCCAGTTTCTCTTTGATAAGAATTTAAATCAGCGATTTTACATGTAAATGCCCAACACACGAAGCCCAACGTCTAAAGTGCACTTCCAGAATCTGGAAGTCGGTTGTGATTGGTCTATGTAAATTCCGGCTGAAGAGTTTACACGAAGGGATTGGTCGCAGGGACTAGTCCCTAGCAGTGTTTACACGTGGGGACCAATAGGCCTTATTCACGATAGCCGCCATGTTGGTTTTCAAATTGTCATGCAAATTAGCCATTTGTTATGCTGGGGGGCAAACATTGGAAAAAAGGTAAATTGCGGAAAATCGGCTCGTCGAAATATTGAAATAACATTGCTAAAAGTCCATTTTAGTATTTAGAATTAAGAACCTTTTATAATAATTTTACATCTTTTGATTGCTTTTGACAGTTTGACTTTCTACTTCGTTATCTGCTCATTTTTCACGAAAAAAAACATCGAAGTAACTTGTGTAGTCATTCTATTTTACTGCTTAGGTGATAAACATTCAATGAACGTGAAACAAATCATCTGTGTGGCTAAAATGTTCGTTATAACCTCTCGAAATTGTGTTGTTTGCCCCCTCAGAAGTGTGCAGCTAATTTGCATGATAATAGCAAATCCAACATGGCGGCCATCGTGAATAAGGTCTATTGCACAGGAAAGTAGCAGAAACTGGGGGCAAACGGTATCATCCTTTCACTCTGCAGCTTTCTTAAGAAACCAAAATAATTAAAATAGCAATGTAGCATTGAAATAAATTAGCTCAGTACAAACCGCAGATTGTTCAGCGAAATTATTCAGTGTTTGAATTGGTTCCGATTCAGTTCGGATATAAGCGGATTATATGTTGAAGCGCTTTGTTACCGATTACATGCGGCCAATACAGAAACAAAAAGGGGCGAAAAATCGATCAAGATTCCAGTACTTGTGTACATTATTTCAAACAACAATAAAAGCAAGATGACACACGCTAACACCAACCCGGTGTGGCCAACACATCACGCATGCTTACAACCATTTCACCCGGTCAATTAGCAGCCATGGACAGCTATTTCGGCCTTTTAGGCCTCATCAGCATGGTGTAGCTAATATACCAGGCGGATGTGTTTAGCACCCCTTTAAGTGTTAGTGGCAGCTTCACATGCTATACATGTGGTAATCTGGGTTGGGAACAGCAAAACTGTTCTCCCACGGCAAGCGTGTGGGAAGGTGGATCACACCGGGTTGGTGTTATCGTGTGTCATCTTGCTTTTATTGTTATTATTTCAAAACTGGTTTAATCGTCTTCCTCGTGATCTGCCATCTTAAAACAGTTCACACGAGGCGTTTTGAGGAACCACAGGCAGCCCAGGGTCGGAGGGTAAAAAAAATTGTAAGGATTTGTATGGGAATCTCGATAACAATACACGCAAAAGTTCTCAATAAAAAAGCCGTACTTTATTGTCGTGGTGACTTTCTCGATATTTGTGTGGTTATTTGCCTGATCGAATGCGATTCAAGCGACTTCTCAACTGTTCCCGGGTTGTCACTCGTACCTAAGTAAAGGAAAGGCTGAAAAGCAATTTTTAGCTTACCTCACATCTCGCCGATAAAATCACACTTCTCCGGCATCAGTCACACTCAAACTCCGGCGATGGCCACACATAAATTTACTTCTCTTTGACCATGTTTCAAGATCCAGCGAGTATCCATTGCTGAGAAACAGCGAAAAATATTCAAATTTTCAAGACGAATTTGGACGTTCACTTATTTGTTCTCACCGTATCGAGGCTCAAGTGAACCGTTGACTCGCCGTGTCCAAATTTCGTTGTAAGCGAGCCTCAAAGGATTTTGAACATTTGAATATTTTGCGCTGTTTCTTATTAATGGATACTCGCTGGACCTTGAAACTTGGTCAAAGAGAAGTAAATTTATCCGTGTGGCCATCGCCAGAGTTTGAGCGTGACTGATGCCAGAGCAGTGTGATTTTATCGGCGAGATGTGAAGTAAGCTAGAAATTACTTTCCGGCCTTACCTTTATTTACGTACGAGTGACAACCCGGGAATTTTAGAAGTCGCTTCAATCGCATTCGATCAGGAAAATAACCACGCAAAAAGCGAGAAAGTCACCACGACAACACAGTACGGCTTTTTAATTGAGAACTTTTGCATGTAAATATCTTTTTCAGTTTGTTATCGAGATTCCCTCCGAGTCTGGGTTGCCTGTGGAGGAACAAGTCCCAAAAATTCAAACCAGTTTGAATTCGTGGGACTATTCGCAGGGACTAAATCTTAGTCCCTGCGACTAGATTTTGTGGCAAAAATGGCTAGTTCACACAATAGGACTTGTCCCTGTGACTTGTTGCAGGGACTAGTCCCCTCGTGTGTGCCGACCTTAACAGCGCCCTAGAACTCCCGTAGTGGAATTGACAAACAGTTGAAATGAAATCGGATGGCGTGTCGATTCCTTGCAAAATAAAACCTGAGGTCGTATGGGAACCACTAAAGCTCGCACGATTGTTTCTTAACTCTTATTTTCGCAGCCTTATTATGCTTTTTTCGTCAATAATAAAAGAATATAAACATTAATTCAGTCTTGTCAGTCCGATTTGCATGAAAAGCGGTCAACGCTATTGTAGGTGATATGCGTGAGCGCTATTTTCTTTAATTTTTTTTTGTATTTTCAGCGATATTTTTGTCTGTCACCGCCCTTACGGAAGGACAAACTTGTGACGCCGACCATGTGTTGACAAAGGCTTACGGGAATATATCCTTTCAGGGGTAAATTAAACGATATAGTTTCGTAATAAAGCCCAAGTATGAATGAGTTGTTAGTTGTACAACATGATTACCAAGCAAAGAAAACCAGAAAAACAAAACCCACTAAATCTATATATCTATGATGCTAATACGTAAAATGAATTTACTTCAACCGCGGATTGAAACGAATTACCCTAGCAGTTTTTAGCTCTACTTTAGGTAGTAGTGAAAAAGTCCTGAAACAGAAAAATTAAGGGCGCGTTCGATTGATCCTATTCCGGAATAAGAATACGTCGAGTGATAATTAAAACGGTATGTTTGGCGCGTTTGGAAACTGCAAGGATGATAAGATTATGTTTAGAATAGCATTTTAGAAAATGAATCTCCGCAAAAACGAAGGATTTCCAACTTGTATTCCATGTATTCCTATTCCGGAATAGAGTCAATCGAACGCACCCTAAGTCTGAACGGGACAATAACAATAACAATAACAATAACAATAACAATATTTATTACAAAACTTCACATTAGGATTAAATAATACAAGTCCAACTCAAAAATAGCACAGCTATTCGAGTTGGGTGGCCGCAAAAAATTTACATTTTATTATTCAACAGATTGTGACAACGTCCAAATATGGTCATAGCGCGCTCAATATTCGTCCTGCGTACTCAAAGTATATCCTGCGATATACGTAATTTTGTGTGTCGCGGAGAAAAATGGTAGTTTTTCCAGCTTTTCTTCCAATAAACGTAGAAAATTGTGGTTTATCATCAATGTGTTGACTAATAAAACAATTATCCTGCTCAATCTTGCGGAATATCGCCTGATTTTAGCCAAGCGAACTCGGCCTAAGGGCCTCGTCGGCTAAGTATCAGGAGATGTTCCACGCGATTTCGCTGGATAGTTGTTAAATATTCCCGGCCGTTAAATTACAAATGACAAATACATGCAATTAGGTAAAATTGTTGCAAACCCCGGTGCTAAGGATACAAGTAATAACCTGGGAAAACAATTAACGACTAAAATTATCAGTAGCACAAAAATTATCACAAATAAAGGTATACAGGTAACAACGTAGAAGAAAAAGATAAGGTAACATTATGAAAGAAGAAGGAACACAGATATTTCAAAAACACTAAAGCACAGAGAATGGAAAAGGAAAGGCGAGGAAGAAGAAACAAGGGGAGGGTAGTGAAATCGAAAATTTACTCATTTGCTTGACAATCAGTTCAGGTTGTAAATATTGGTCTTCTTTTTCCAAAATCTTAATGAGCACTGCGATGTCGATGCATTGCTCTGCCATTTGAGCTACTGATCAAACCAACTGGAAGCTGGTTGTTATGTGTGTCGATCATAAAACCAGTAAAGTAGTTAGAGATTACAGTTTTATTGACTCTTAAGGATTCAGCTACAAGTATCTTAGTTGTTTTAGACATTTTGCATCAAGTGTGCTTCACAGTAACTAAAATGAACAAAAACAGTTTTAGCCTTATTACTGTCTTCATTATAAGCTATTATGCGCCGATCCTCTAAGACTATCTATAAGACACGTGTTTGGACGAGATGGAAGAGTTTGAAGGAAGAGATGTAGCATTTGTGAGCGATTGGCTTACAAAAAAGGTCTTCAAAAGGTCTTCAAAAGGTCTTTATTAAAGACGGCAGGAGCTGACGACGATTGTTCTTTAGTAGGGTATGACAAACAAATCCGACGATAGGGTAGGGCATTTGAACACCATTTGGGCCCGAGATGGAGGGAATTTGAACGATCCAATCTTCAAAAGTTCAAATGTCCGGGGGGGTGGGGGGGGTGTTGAAGTTTCGAGTTGATCGGCGAATTATAACACAGTGATTCAGGAATTTAATTGAGATTTGAAACGCCCTGATTTGAGCGTGCTATCGCTATGCAGGTTAATTAAAACATGTCTGCTAGATGTTATTTTTTAGAGCATTTGAGAAGTAAGTGTTTGACAATTATTTATACACCTTTTTAATAAGTCTAATATATGCCGTTTTCTGCTAATGACGTCAAACTCATGCTTTTAAAATTTATTCAGAAATGTACAAAGGCTTCAAACAAGAAAAGAAATCGGAAAAGTTTTAGGCCTTTGTACATTTCTGAATAAAATCTGAAAGCAAGAGTTCAACTTCATTAGCGGAAAACGGCATATATTAGACTTATTAAAAGGATGTATAGTGAAGCTACAGCAAAAATCATATTAATGAGGACAAAGGTTGACGCAGTAGCAAAAGAAGAGTGACCTGAATTTTCAGGCCGGAACTGAATACAAGCCTACATTTTCCCGTACAAGCCTAAATTTAGGCTCATTTTTCGCTTCAACGGTATGAAAATGTGCTGTCCGCAGGCAATATATTCAGTAAGAAAACGTTGGCTTTTACTTTACATTGACTGACACTTCGTCCCTTTCTTGTTATTTTGCGTGTAGAAGGTTTAAAACACATTAAAACAAGGGTTCATTCAATGATTTTTGATGAATATTCTTTTGCCAAAAGCGAGAGAAGGGATGTCCAAATAAACAGGCATTTTGCTTGACGTCACGCAGAAAGCGAGGGTTATAGATGTCATAGTAAGAGCGAAATCTCCGTTACCGCAATATATGAAATCAGCAAAACAATAGGCCATTTCCGAGCTCATGTCTCCCTCATCTTCAAAGCGAGTCTAAGTGCGAAGTTTTTGTGATGGTAATTAGTTCTGTTTTACACGTGAATGAAAACTAATTTTCATAAGAAAAACTTCGCACTTAGACTCGCTTTGAAGATGAGGGAGACATGAACTCGGAAATGGCCTATTGCTGGCCAAGGCCATATATATGACATTACTTGCAGTGATTCATGAAAACATCATTATTTTTCAAAAAAATTGTATTAATCCCTTCTCTCGGACGGGAAGCGAGAACACACAACAAATCAAGAAAAAAGGGAATGAAGGAATGAATATGCGCTAAAATGACTGAGTGAAAACAAAAAAAAGCCCGGATAATATTTATATAGTACACAAAACTGAGAGTAATCGGGTTGGTGACTTCGAATTTATCAAGTCAGCGCCAAATAAGTTTCAAATTCCGCTAGGGAGAGAGGAACTAGATCGGGTAATCAAGGTTCAAAACATTAACTGTCCATGGTTGTGCGCATGCGTACAGTGATGGCCACACCACGTGGTGTCTACCTGATTTTTAGCGTTTTTTTTTCCTTCTCTAAGATTCGCAGGCGTTATGGGTGCTTTAATTCTTGTTCTAGTATATTCACTGGTCATGATCACTGACTGATTATTTCGAACTTTTAATTTCAGCCGATCATATTATGGCGGAGAAAGCGAAACCTGGAAGATCATTGCGCCCATAGGTCACTCAGCTGATATTAAATTGACCTCGTACTTTATCGCAACGTGCCAACCCCAAACAGAGTAATGCAAGTGTCATTCCATAACTGTTAAAGATGGCGAGTGCAGCAACTCATCTGTAATTGGGAAATATTGCGGGGTATTTGATAAACCTTCGGTCCTATCATCAACAGGCCGGTATCTGAGGCTTGAATATCAAAGTGACAATGAAGATGACGAAGATTACTTCACTGCTAGCTACGCGGCAGGTAATGCAAATAGATAGAGCAACAGGAACGTCTCAAATCTGCGAATTTTAACGATGAAAAACAGTTTTGCACTCTTTGTACGAGCGTTTTTCGTTTTCATACATTTCGCAGCCGTTCTCATCTAGTGAACGACGTGAAATGACCCGTTTTGCAGTCGTGTGGACGAGCACTGGTAAACAAATTTTCATTTTTCTTTCCATCTCCAAACCGTCGATACCAATTGAATTCCAAGATGAGTTGGTATACATTGTGCGAGCCAAACGACTTGGAATAACCGAGAAATGATTGCAGAAACACGGAGTTACATTTTCAGATGACGTTCTTGATGTTGTCGACGTTGTTCATGCTTTAAAGGAAACCTCCACAACTTTAAATCACAGAAAATAACTTTTACAGTCAAATCTGTCTAACTTTTGTTCGAAGAAAGCCTTTGTATCCGAAATAAATAAGTTTTAGAATCGCTTGTTTTTGGTTTCAAATTTCGCGGGCGCCGCCACCTTAAATAATTGCGACGTGTTACGGTTTCCCTATTGTTATTAGACAAAAGCTCGTTATTTCAGAACAAAAGGGCAACCGTAACACGTCACAATTGTTCAAGATGGCGGCGCCTGTAAAATTTGAAAGCGAAGATACGCAATTTTAAATTTCAGTTGTCCTTATATTAACACTTAAAAAAAAAAATCTCGAAACAAATAATGTTTCGAAACATTGTTTCCTTCCGTATAAAGTTCTTCTGTAGCAAGATTGGAGGTTCCATTTAAGCTTTGCTGTTTTGTAGACGAAACAGAAATTGATGGAAATTGCAGAGCCATTTTAGTTGCGTTCGAGTTTCCGTGGAAGAGGAGAGTAACAATTAATGTTTGCTCAGTTGGCTTCTTTCTGTTTTTAGTTCAGAAATGCCCTATTAGCGGTGGTTACCCTGACAAATGCCCAACCTCGAGAATGCCATACTCACAGTGTTGCCATGCCAATAGTGAAGGTAGCTGTTGCTTCTACGATGGCAACCGTTGCCATACCAACACGACTATAAACGCGACAAGAGATTATTGTCCAAGGCCACATGATCACCAGTCGATGAAGATATGTTGCGTGACCGACGGAGAAGCCTCGTGCTGCATATCTGGCGGGAATCGTTGTCGTGGTGACGTTATATTCAGAGACTACTGCCCAGGCTCTGATGAGGATTTCCAAAAAACCACTTGCTGCTCCTTCCATGGAAAAGAGACGTGTTGTTTACCAGGAGGGAATTTTTGTTACGACTCTGGGGCAGGTACGCGGTCATACTGCCCTAGTCCTGAACACAGCCGCGAGGAGACAGTATGCTGTTTGCAGAAAGAAAAGCCATCATGCTGTAAACCACAGCCACCTCCACCGTAAGTAAATAATTTCAAGATTAACAGGAAATTTGGTATCAAACGAGTTGTTGAGGGTAAAATTACCACCATCAGAGAATTCTTGGGGAGCTATTTCGCTCTGACTGAACTTTGTAATCTTCTTGCGGTGGAAATTTGACCAAGTCCTATCCGCATTAAAGAGTGTTGACGCATTTTCTCCTGTCATCCATGCTAAAACGCCCAAAAAACGCAGGTGGAAACGGAGACTTTCGAAAATGGTTTCAGAAATGGAGCGTTTTGAAAACGCGTCATTTTGGAAAAGCTCCGGTTTGAAAACGAAAGCTTTTGAAAACAGTGGCGAAAGATTAGCTCCACTGATCGGTTTCTGTCACAAACGGAACATTTATCCAAGATGACGGATAACGTTGTGATGTTTCATGCATACGGAATCTATGGTCCGACTCGTTGAGCTGGATTGTATTTATCTTTTCATTTATGCACAACTCGCATGTAATCACTGACTCTGGTACAACGCAATTATATGGTGCTGTTTCTTAATTTATTCATTCTTTCCAGTGCATGTGGCGCGTTCCTTAGAGGTCATGGTTTGAATAATGCTGAATGGTAAGCATTTTAATTCTTTAAATGAATCTTTATTTCTGAACTTATTTAAAACCTATTATTTTTCTAAACAATATTACTATTCACTCGTTTTGCCATTTACCACAGGGTTTACTTGTTGTCTTTTATCGTCTCCTGCCTGCTTGCTTTGGTTCATCTCAACCTCAATGTTATTATATTAGAAAAAGGGTTTTTTTCATTAAATCTGGTAAAACGATGTGTACTTGAACGCAAAAACAATTTTCTTGCAATGTCTTTTATTTTCCAGTATTACCGTTTGGGTGGCTATCGCTGTTGTTGGAATAGTTTGCGTCATTCTGGGCATCATGGCGTGCGCAAAATGGCTGTGTTATTA
>NC_090876.1:42313090-42315590 GCF_036669935.1 Montipora foliosa
TTTTGACCTACTCTAACTATGACGCTCATGTCAGCAATTTATTTGAACTCTTAAGATGGAAATCCCTAGTCTCTCAAAGGCAAATTGAAAGAGAAACAATGGTATTTAAGTCCCTACAGGGACTAGCACCTGAGTATCGCTGCTCGAAAATTGTCCATCGCGATTCTGGTCATTGTTTGAGAGACTGTGTGAATAAATGTTCCGCAACCGCGCACAAACTACAAAAAAACAGCTTTAGCTATTTAGTGGCGCAGTTTTGTGGAACAGTTTGCCATTAGAACTAAGGAAAGCAGAGTCCCTCAATCAATTCAAACGACTGATTAAAGAGCTTATCTAAGCCATTATTCTAAATACGGCATTCATGGAAAGCAGCTTTTATTGTATGATATAGAGTAAGATAGTTAATGTAGTTTACATAGTTCTATCAGGAGCCCATCTGGAGCTTGCAACGTCCATACAGCGTCTGTGAAACAGTGTTTTCACAAGTACGTTTATTTTTAGACTAGCCCTTCCCGCGAATTAGGTCAAAAACAAATTCAGTTCTGGTTCGGTGAACCTATGACGTCAGCTTAATTTCTTGTAATTGGTCATCGGGCTCCTGTGGGAGTCTCATTCGCGGGAAATTCAATCTAAAAATAAGTCGGTCTGTGAAAACGCCGTTAATCGAACACAGTAGAGTTGTAGGCTCCGGGTCATGGGTTCCTGGTTCTATCTATAAATTTTTAATTGTACATATATATTTTTTATATTGCTGATGAATTGCACCGTGGTTAAATAAAGAATAAATAAATAAATAACACTCTATCCGAAATCAAATACCGCTCAAATCTAAGAAAAACCGGAACCCAAATAGGACAAAATAGAAAAACCCAAAAAGCACATCGGATAACAAAACCGAAAAACCGCTCGTATTTTTTACGAAAACCGAAAACCAGATGCTAAAAAACGAAAAACCCGCAAACCGCAATGAACACCAAAACCCAAAAAGCGAAGTCTTTTGGAACAAAAATCGAAAAACCGATCTAAAAAATAGCCAAAACCGCAAAACCGAAAAACCGAAGATCCCAATGCCCCCCTCGGTTTGTAAGAGTGAGCGATTGTGTATGTCCGTGGTGGCAATAGCCCCGTAGCGCGTGCATAACTCAGGAACATAAACAGGTCTGCTGGAAGCGAGCTTGGGTTTTAACAAAATGAGCTCCAAAATCGGCATGAATTTGATGAATAATAAAGCAGCTGCTATTTCCAAAACGATGCAACTACCTGGTGTTAAATAACCTCCTCTAGGAGAGTGAATTTTTAACTTTACAGAAACAATAGTCAACCTCAAGAGTTGGGCTATTGTGACCTTTGTGTTGAATTCGTACATTTCTTGTCAATCTTTAAAACGCTTGAGAAAAAAAAAGGTAACTAACAAAACGAAAAACCCGGTGTCTCGCCATCAATTTGACACAGAGGTATCCTTTGTTTCGCGAGTAAATATGCGAGGTAACTTGATCACGGCGCCCGCAGAATTCAATGTAACTTTCGATTTTGCGATTTACTTGTGCAGCCAAAAGTAAAATAGAAAAATTGAACGTAGCAATTCTCGGTTAAAAATTAAAGATGTTTTCATGTCGCAAATTTTGTTGCTGATAACAATTTATTTTATTCTCGATCGACACTTCTTCTCTTCCTAAAAACTGAGTATAACTATTTATTTACTTTTTCATCAATCTTTGTTTTGCATAAAGCAGGCTAACAAAATCTGTACCTTGCTTAGCTCGCATTTTTGAGCGTTAAAATAGGATTTCCGGTCCTCTGTTTCTGACGGCAAGTCCTATAGTTTGAGGTCACCCATCAAAATACTAACCCTGCCCGACGGGGCTTAACTTCAGTGAACTTTTGTATTAGAGAGCTGTCAGACACTCAAAGTGCACGTTCAAACTTGTCGTGAAAAAGAAGTTGTAAGGGAACTTGAAAATGATCAACATGTCAGCCTCGAAGCCAATGTTTCTCGATTCCCATTTATTTTCTTCAATCTTTCTGCGATTTGGTATTGTACTAGTAACCACATGTTTTCTCAGGGGGCTATTTACCTAAGACATCTACCATGGCACTAAGATGAGTACCAAAACAGTACTGTGTACTATTAGAGCTACATGTTATGCAAAGATAACTTGAATCTCCTGGAAGACAAAACACTGCTCAGTTGACAATTATACAGTGCTGTGTTACTGCACTACCACACATTCAAAATGTGTGCCTGTTTTTTTCAAAATGGCTGCAAGCTGTTTTGTTGGGGTGACAAAAGAGGAAATTAAATTAATTGTTTTAAAGAAAATGCATATTTTTCAAATAATCACCTACGTAATTATACTAATTAACAATTATTCACCTCACTTCACCTCGGTTTTTAATCACCTCGCCTTTGGCGAATAATAAATTGTGCATTAGTTTATAATACCGCACAAATGAATAGTATTTTCCATGCATTTTGATCAACCAGTTTGGAGGTGAATAT
>NC_090876.1:42320590-42335590 GCF_036669935.1 Montipora foliosa
TACAAAATATAAAACTTGCCACACCATATATAAAATATGTTTGGAAATATAAAACTTGTCACACCATATACATGTATAAAACTTGTTGCAATAAAACTTTTCAGGCCATATGTAAAACTTGTTGCAATAAAACTTGTCACGCCATATATAAAATATATATTGGAACCCAGTGCCATGCCAAAGGGGCGAGAACGAGGCGATGAACTTGAGTTTCCAGGATTAGCAAGATGGCCTCTCACAAAGTCCTCTTGAGGGACTATCAAGTCTTGCTGGACATAAAGGAGTCACTGTCATGGTTATTAGAGCAAAGTGAGGCAATCACTGTCGACAGCCTTAAACGAAGTCGTCAGTGATGTCAATGACGTCCTTATTGCCAGCAACCTGGAAAGATTTGCTACAAGTAGAACACAATGAAGCTGTCCCTCAGTGATCATGATCTGATCTATGCTATATATATACGGAAGCAGAAGGCCACTAGACCTCAACCTAAGCTCATTGATTACCGTAGTATGAAGTGTTTCGACAATGATCAGTTTCCTAGCTGATCTTGGTAAAATCACCTGGCATACTGCATATATCTTCCATGACATTGATGATATTTGTGAACACTGGTACATGTACCAGCTTTTCATTGATGTAGTGGACCAGCAGATGCCATACAAAAAGAAAACGGTATGTCCGGGGAGACCAGCTACCCTTGATAACCCCTGAGATCTCCTCTGCAATCCACCACACTTCAAGCTCCTTTTAGACCGTGTCAAACTACCTCTGGAGTATTAATTATAAGAGAGATGGAGTTGTCAGTCAAAACTGTTCAATGAAGTAAGTCAAAAACTTGGAATGTTGTAGGAGACAAATTCATAAATCACCTCATCAATTCTCAGGTCTGTACACTACAGCATTTCTGAGTTATTTGTCAAAGCATTTCACGCAACTTTCTAGAGTTTATAATCCTGGAAACTCAAGTTCATCGCTTTGTTCTCGCCCTTTGGCGCGGTACTGGGTTCCAACAGGCGTATTGCGTGACAAGTTCAAACACGTTTTATATACGGTGTGAAATGTTTTATATTTTAATGTAGCAAGTTTAATGTATTTAATGATAAGTTTTACATTATAGCAAGAAGTATTTTTGATAGAAACGGCATTCCATAGCCTGTTTTAAACATCGCATTTTACATGTGCTGAATCTAATGCAAATGAGCGAAAACAATAAATTTTTCAATTAATACACAAGGTACTATCATCATCATCATTAATATTATTATTTTATTTATTTTATTTATTTTATTTATTATTTATTATTATTATTATTATTATTATTATTATTACTATTACCGTAAACTTCCATGTATAAGCCGCATCCGTAGATAAGCCGCACCCCGAATTTAGAAGCGCAGATTTTGGAAAAAAATGTAATACAATAAAGTTTGAAGTTCCAGTAATGTTCTATTGCTATAAACCAACAAGGACAAACAATCAAGGTTTCGCCATAAAGTTCAAATTCCTTCGATATTGAAACAAAACGAACGAGTGCTTAGTAGCCAAGCTTTAAATGTGGGGAGGAGTCTGGGTCAGGGCCTGGGTATCATGTCTATAAAGATGTACCCGCAACAAGCGAAAAAATTCATGCAGAACAGGAGCTTGATAATGCAGTCGACAAATTTGCCAGGAAGGTGGTCAAGGACAACGAAACAGTCGGCCATTTACGGCGAATTTTGTGGTATTTTATCGAATATTTTATGGAATTTTGTGGTATTTTATCGCACGTGGCGGAAAGATATGTGTGGAAGTGACTGGCCAAAACGTCACTGCAAACAGCTGTGCAGAGGAATGGAGATTCCTTGTAAGTTGGTGTTTACATATACTTGTTCGAGTAAAGCGAAAATTAATCGCTTGAAAGAACTCTTGGAGAGCAAGATTCGCCGATAAACACTCGAAGACGCAAACGGCTCCTTTAGGAGCCACCACTCATTAAAATGTCAATGAACCACAACAATATGCTCTCAGTTTCTTTTATTTTTCTTTACTGAGATCTTAAGAAGTTGCATGAATATTAATTAGGTTTTTTAAAACTCCAAACACAGATGTATCCATGGATAAGCCACACCCATGATTTATGGCTTCAATTTTGTGAAAAAAGTGCGGCTTATACATGGTTGGTTTTTGTTATTATTATAAAATAACAGTATAGCTAGCTAATTATTAAGAATAAAATAATTACACAAGTTTGTTTGTCTTGTACCTGTCTTGCCATTTGGAACACAAGCTTTAACGTTAAGGGCCCACCTTCAACCGACAGGCATTGTGTACAGTAAAACAATTTTCATAATATGAAAATCCAGCCAAAGCTGAAATTTATCTGATCAGATCGCTACGATAAGAAATGTGAGTTTCCATAACAAAAACAAATAGTTGAAAAGCCTGTCGGTTGAAGGGATGCCTTTAAGGTGCTAACAGCACAATTTTGCGTGATCAATATTAAAAAGTATTTGCATTTGAGAAGATTTGCCTGCATTAGCCTCCATTGCAATCTAGTTCCAGTCCAATACTGAGAATACAAAATATGGTCTCTTGTGATGTGTATGTTCTGAAAACAATAATTATTGATATCTGCATGAAATTCAGGAAACTTCATGAATTAAAAAAGAAAGGATGTAAAAATTAATTTTCAAAAGTTCTGTTTGAAACTGAGAAAAGGTAAACACAGAAAGGCATGAAGGTACCGGTATTAAAAGTAGTTAATATTTCAGGAATGCCGACTGCATGGTCACTTTTCTTGCACCTTGCATTGCCTGTTTGCACAAGCTAGTATTGTGTTTAGAACTGTACATTGCTGAAACAGTCAGTTTCCTCCTTGCTCCACCATCTTTCTTTTATTAGAGAGGTTTAGATCGTAAGACGAGAACGACTACGAGTATGAGATTTTCTCATAGAACAACATTGAGCGCGCACAACCCTTTTTGGTGGGAAAAACGTGATGCCAACATCATTTTAGTTCGAAGTTTTGCAAAAAATTGATGTCGTCGGGTCAAAACAAGTACACAACACGGTAGCAATTTTGGCATTTTTGGATCAGCAAAGGAAGGCTCAGTTAACAGCAATAAGAATAACAGAGCAACCTATACTGCTAATAAAGAGTAAGATTAATCGTATGGGTTATAAATTTTCAAAGTATTTTCGCTAAAAACGGACAGTCAAAACTCGTACTTGTTCTTGTCCTCATCTTAGAATCTAAAGGTCTCTATTGTTTGGCTGTTTCTTCAGCACTGTGTGGCTGATCCTCACATGCTGCTGTTTTCAAAAGGTGGTTGGAATCCATGAAATGTTGGCCAGCGAGTGTGTGCATGAGAGTCTATTTAAGCAACAGAGGACGTTTTCCATAGCCTCATCTAAACACAAGGGGGAGTTGGGAGAGTTCAAGACAGTTATGCAAAGCCATGGCGCAGATGAGACAATGGAAACACGGAAAAATTATACCTCTATTGCTTTTATAAAATATTTCTCTTGAAAGACAATTCGAGAAATGAAGGAAAATGCTGGTTTTTGTACTTCTAGAGTAAAACAGATTTTGTTTTCCTACCAGCCAATCAAAATTCGTGTGATGTCACAGCCGTGTTTCCATACTCTAAACACAGCTGTTGACCAATGAGAGTGCGCATACTATCCTAACTATTTTATAAATGCTGATAGAGTCTGGCCAATGGAACAAAGTTTCACATGTCCAACATGATAACAAGAGGAATGTTGAGGGAATTGTTGGGTCAAGTGTTTGATGCCGTATCAAATGCATTTCAACCGACGTGCATTCGTTAAAAGGCCTGTTTAACCGGTTTCAACATTTGCTTCAACATGCATTCAACACTTTGATGAACCAAATGTTGGGTACATTTGAACAGGTTGTCCAACATTGTTGAAAGCGTAAAAAATGTTGAAAGCTTGTTGAAAGCATGTTGAATCAAGTTGAAATTGGTTTAAACTTTCATTCAACATCGATTCAACTTTTCTTTTGTTCTCGAAAATGTTGAATGGTGTTGAAGTCGTTTGAACACTCTGTTCAACGACTGTAGAACACACGCATGCTCACATCAGGTAAATATGGCGTAGTTTATCTGGACGAGAGGGTCTGGTTCTAGTTCTTAGCTTCTCACAATCAAATTTCGCAAAATTGTTGATTCTTTTGTTGGTGCAATGTTGGAATCGTTTGAACGGCCTCCGCACAACTATGTTTTTGCGTCCAACATTTGTCCAACATGCTTTCAACTTTTGTTGAACGAATGTTGGTCAAATTTTGAAACAGTTTAAACAGGCCTTTAGATGACATGGTTATTAAATACAGTGACCAACGGCTAAAATACTAGCTCATCCAATTGTCGGATTGTCCAACATTAATATTGTTTAGTATGGCCTCAACAACCTTTCTGTATTAGTCATGGATAAAAGTTAATTATGGATTTTTTTTAAATGTTTGGTGTGCATAGGAGGCTAGGGCTGTTTTCCGGCAAACATTGGCTGCTGCCACTTACCACTTAGATGATCAAACGAAGAAAGTTGGGCTGAAGAATATCAACAAAGCACGACCTTTTTACGATTTGCTGAGAGTAATGCGCAAAGTAAGCCTTTTACTGTACCTAAAACTTTTTTTCCCACGAGTTTGATCATAACTGTAATGTGTAGTATTGGCGAGACTTTGGGTCAACTGCATTAAATTTGCATTGTTGTACTTCCCTAATGTTCTCCATATATTTTACGCAGAAGGAATGTTATTTTGTAAAATGCAGGGCCATATTTGGAACTGTTGTAGGGAGGTTTTTAAATGGAGAATTGTTGGCAGAATTGAGGGGAATAGGCCTTTTGCAACTAACGATCACATGGTACAAAATCCGCCATGCTGGAGGGCAAGCTCATTATTATTACCCCACTGGGACTTTAAAACAAAGGCCAGTCAAGCTTGACTGGTTCAGGTCTCTTTGTTTTAATGTCCCAGTGGGGGAATAACAATGAGCTTGCCCTCCAGCATGGCAAATTTTGAACCATGTGATCGTTAGCTGCAAAAGGCCTATTAATAAAGAAAAGAATAGGAAAATGTTGGTTGCTCCATGGCTTGGCGGCTCATTTGATATGTCGTGAAAATCACTGTGGACCTGTATTCTGTTAAGCCTAGAACTAGTATCAAAATTAGAACAAATTTCACAGGAAGCCACTTTTTCAAACACTGACAGGGATCCTTCCTCAAGGTCTTAAATGGCATTGCATCCAAATGCTTGTAGCATTAGATTTACATGTAGTACATGTAGTGTGGTTCTTGTTACCTTGACACATGATTTGTTATGGGCTGGGTTACAGATATGAAAGATTTTGCCAGGACAGAAGGGGTATTCATGGTAAAATAAAATTGGATCAAATTTCATGTTAACACAGGAATAGTTTAACTGAGCATTAAATAAAGAGACCCACTCATGTTGATTTCCTTCGTTTGCGGGAAAGTCCATGGCAAAATATTGCAGTGAGTTACAATACTATACAATACAATACAATACATACATAATTGACCGCTCCTCTTAGGGGCTTTTCAGGGCCAATGAAACACAACGAAACAACAGAACAGAACAGAACAACAACTGTTAAGAATCCCAACTGGCCGGAGGCAAACCAGTTGGCTATTTACAAGTGCAGCTGGGAAGTTGAACCAGGGACTACCAGGATCAAATTCAACGAGTGGTCAGAGCGGGTCTTGAACCCGGGATCTCCGGATATCAAGGCAAGCACTCTAACCACTGGGCTACGCTGCCTCCCTTGTTTTTCTTTGATGGATGTTCTTCGACTGAAATCTCTATTTTTCATGTTTATAGGCTCATTTTGAGTTACAAAAAGCAAGTCGTCAATATGAAAAAGCCAACAGCAGGCATGTCTATGCGCGGCAGCGAGTTCATGATGCCGAGTACAAGGTCTTTTCCAGTGGAGAAAAAAGAGATTTTGATGCAGCTATGCAAGAAATGCTTAACCAGGCAACAATTGAGGTAGAAAATGTTGGTTATGGGAAATACCTTAAATTATTCAGTAATTTACTGTGGATCTTCGGCTGACTTGTGTTGCCTTTTTGAAACATACAGTGTACTGCCTCTGTTGACAGTTTCGTTATTGCGTCAGTAAAATCTAGAGGAAAAAATTTAACCTTGTATTTTTGCGGCCTCACAGGTCAACGAAGCAGAAAATCAGAAGAAGGACAGTTGGTTAACTCACCAGAAAATGTACAAGGCCTACCAAGATGTTGAGAAACAAGCCAAGGAAATGCAAAGCAAATTAAAAAGATCGATTGAAAAATCAAGGTATTTAGTCCAAAATATTGGGGATGGGGGGAGGGGATATGTGCTATTGAGTCTCTGAATGATGATTGATTAAGAACAAGACGCTACGGGTAGCCTACACTTTGTTCGAAGGCTTTTTAGTCGATTTTCCTTAAGGTTCACAGTATTTTTTTTGCTTTAATATGTCTTGGTCAGTACGTGCAATCGTCAAGTCGCCTGAAGGTTGACGGTCAGGTCGCTCGAAACCAGAGTACTTATCATCCTGTCGCCGGAGAACCCTAGTGACTTCGCCCGAAACTTTTTGATGGCTTAATGTCTATACTAGCTTCTATTCTCATTGAAATTGTTGCAAAAAAATTAAGTGCGCGTTCGTTTATTGCCTTACAATAAAAATCAACAGTCACTTCAATTTTACGCAAACAGGTTGCGCCAGCCTGAAGATCCTGTGGAATATTTCCTCTTGGACGAGAATCACTTACCAAGCACCTGCTTACGAGCCTGTGTCGAAGCAATGGACCGACGACATCTCGTTTTCGTAGTGCCAGCCCAGCTCGAACTTTTGGAAAAAGCAGAGACCTGGCATATATAGATGGAAAATCAAAACTCGTCTGTCATCCATACATGTAATAAGTTGCGATCAAAATGCTTTTAGGCCCACATTCGCCAAAGTCATTGCGCACCATGACTGAATTTCGTGTAACTCGAAATTATTGAAATAGCTGACTGAATGTGTTTTCCCGCGTGATTCGCCTGAGTGCGTGCAACCAATCAGATCATGCATTTGAACCAACCTGTCATTTAAAACAACAACAAAAAAACGACCGCAGTGACATTTGGGCGATTGTGGGCCACTTACATCCACTTATCAGCGCACTTTTTAATTACTACAGACGAACAACTTTAATTTTCGGGAGACATAACTCGGGGTCTCGAGCGATACGACGATAAATTTTGGGTCAAATTGTTCAGGTTTCCGGGCGAGATGACTTTCGGGCGACTTGACCAGTTATCGTCACCGAGTCCTACGATAACCGGATATTGCGTGTAACGAAAACACAAAAACTCGTTTCCGGTCTCGAGCACAATTCTTTTTTCCCCTCTTTCGTGGTCTATATTGGTCATCGCGATCGCCTCTGAATGAGAAGATAACGGCCGGGTAACTGGGTACCTTCTCGTCTCTCTAGAACTCTTACGCGTGCGCAGGAAAATCGCGACCCAACCAAAAGAAAAAAGAAGAGTCGAAGCCGAATTCTATACTTTGTTCCCTCGAGCAACGTAATTACTTGTGCAATACATATTATATTTTAAAATTTATTTTATACATAATTATGAATGTCGGCGTTCCGTTTTCTACGTTAAATTTATACATGTATGTCTTGTATATTGCCATGTAAATTTCGAATTGATTTTTACCTCTTTTTTCCTCATTAAATTTTTATGTGTTTATTTTTTTCGTGATATAGACCGTACTTTGTTCAAAAGGTTGGCTTCGATCGACATCTTTGGGTGAGTTTATTTGCGGGGTGCAATAGTAATAGATGTAATACAGCTGTAGCCTACACTGGTTGTGTTGTAAGCAAGTGCAGTGATGCTTTATGGCATGGCGTAGAAAATGATGATAATTAACAATTATTCGCCGAAGGCGAAGTGATTATCGGTGAATATTCACCGAGACGAAGTCGAGGTGAATATTCACCGATAATCACTGAGCCTGAGGCGAATAATTGTTTTAGTATAAATACACAGGCGATTATTTCAAAAAAGAGAAAAAAAAAAACATTTCAACGCGAAATCATCTTCACTTACAGTGGCAAAACGACTACTGGTAGGCATTTTGTCCGTCGAGATGATTATCGGCTGATAATCCTTGATAGCGAGCCAATGAGAGCGCGCGATTTTGTATAATCTCCTGTGTATTTATACTAATTAAAATTAATCCTAGGTAGTTTTCATTGCTGAATATTTGATTCTCAGCTGAGCATGCAACCCAGGGGGATAGGGATCTGTGAGGCAATTATATTAATGGTTTAGTTTTTTTTTTTACTTGATTGAAAAGGACTAAGCTTCTTAGCGCCAAATCTTAGTATGCTGCTTCTAAAAAGGTCTTGCCTTTGAGGGACAAAGTTCACCCAGGTAAAACCCCTTGCCACACCCCTTGCTAATCTTTTGATGGTAAAGAGCAGATGGGAAGGTCTTAGAGAACGTCGAGGTCTGGAAGACTTTAATGGAAAAAAGCAACAGATGAAGTACAAAGGGAAGGAAAGGAAGAGAAGCAGTTTGGGAGTTGAACTCCAAGAATATGAGAGCTCATCTCACAGAAAAAAGTCTGGATTTCTTTAAAGACTCTTTTGGTTATTTCACTCAACAATATCATTGTGCAACTTGGAGCTTTCTTTTATTTCCTGCAGCAATTGAGACAAAGAGTGGATTCAATTCAAAAAGGGCTCACTGAAGCTAAACTCATTTACTCTAAGTGCCTGAAGTCACTGGAGGTAATTAGCGATGATATCCACCAGAAGCGAAAACACAAGAAGTCACCGACGTCAATTCCAAATCTTCAAGAACGAGGAGATGGAGTCGGAGCAGATTCTGAAGATGAGGTATCTCTTGATCAGAGCCAGCTTGATCTTGATTTGGATTGCGAATCGAGCCTCAAAGAAGTGGATGGCATTTTGCCGAACAATCTACCAGAATCGCCAACTTCCTCGGGAGAGAAGGCAGAAACGTGCAGACCTCTGTCTGGTGATGAAGGTACTTGTATTTCTGGTACAAGTTCGTGTGTAGTTGTTGTTGAGTGGATTATTATCGAACGTTATTTTGCCGTAATTCCATTAGTACGCTCGGTGATTGGTTGAAAAATCTCGTGCCATCTCTTAGCCACATAGGAGTAAAAGAAAAATCCATTGTAACTTTCGACGGTTGTAGGTCATTTGCCCCCTGAGCATCCATAATGTCCTTCGAAACAATACAAATCAAAATGGCCGCCTTATCTGCAAAAAGGTGTCTTCAAACTGCTTCTTTAATTTGTGTTGAATTTGCATGACAATGTAGCATTCACATTTAAATCATATGGAAATACTCGGAACAAATCGTTTTCTTCCAAAAAGAATTAGTCTGTAGTCACGAAGTGATTGCAATAACGCGAACTGATTCATGTTTTGAGATGACGTTCTCGTTGCCGTCGCCGTTGTCGTTGCTGAAGCTCCCTAATGTCCTCTTTTGGCGTTGGCGTTGCTCGAACTCCCTAATTTCAGCTGAATGCCTATTGACTTTCACATATCACGCTAATTCATTATTTTTGTGTTGCTTATTTGAAGCTTCCACACAGATGGAAAATATGGCCCTCGAATCAGCTTCTTTGGACACGTTGGACAGCAGATGCGTTTCAGGAGCAGAAAGCCCGCGAAGCCCAGATTCGTTGGTAAGTTCTGCATCTGGCGACTTAAAACGTGAAGTTTATGGTTGTGAACAAGAAGAGGGCCAATCTCGTGAGAGAAATAGTGAGCGAACGCAAACTCGTGAGCTAAAGCTGATTAGTGAAGGAGCGACATTTCGGGAGGAAGACGCGTCTTTGGTGAAGAGTGACTTGATGGCAGGGAAGGGTGCTTCATCTCCAAATCAATCACCAGAGGCTAACACTGAGGATGGCGAGCCACGTGAAACTTTTAAGGCATTGAAAAGCGATGTAGAGAGGGCGAGTGAAGCAGTAGAGTTCGAGATCTCTGCTAGAAAAGAAAATTCCCAAAATCAGGAGGATACAACAAATAGAGACGGACATACTCGGGAAGCAGTCGACAGTAATGTCATCGTAGAGACAGAAGGTGCCCAAACGTCGTAGGAAGACAGCAATGGTATTTTTCAAAGCGAATCTTCATATGTTGCAAAGACTTCTTGTACATATTGCATCCGCAAAGATGTGTGAAAGGTTTAAGGAACGAATGAAAAAAAAAAAAAAAACATGAGTCCTTCCTTGGGCTAATTGATCAATTGAATGAGATGGATTTCGGAATCGTACGTCCTTGGCCCCGTTCGAACCGCAAGGTCGCACTTTTTTATAGCTGTTCTCACTAGACTGAGAAGTAGTTTAATTGTAATTGATTTCTAATGCCTCAACCAGTTAGAGGAACAGTAAGGGTATCAGTGTTCTCACCGAATACATGGCGTTTTTATGGTAATTTTTTTGCCCACAAAATTTCTCTATAATTTTGTATACCGTACTTCAGAACTCGTTGTACGTACCGGTTATTTTCGGTTGATTGAGGGCCCAAGCTCGATGCTCGCGGGTCATGAATCAACGGGAAAAAAACGAGGACCCGTAGCTTTCAGTACGGATCGAGACAATGAGATTAGTAAGATCAAGAGAAAATGAGAGGACAGAGAGGGAGGCTCCGGGCGTTGGCCGGGATATGTCATGTCCACGAAAGTTATTTTTAGACGAGCGGAAGTCTTTGTTCTAGCGGAAGTATGTCTTCCGAGACGTCCGCATGCAGTCTTGCTCTCAGGTTCTTAGTGAAGTGAGAAAATGGCGGCGCACGTTGGAAGGCTGATGAAAAAAGATGTCGAGGCTTCCTCGGTGTGATCGTCATCCGACTGTTGATCGCTAACATCTGACTCGCGTTCTCTGTTTAATTCACTGATGTCAGCCAGCGAGTCATTCGTGTCCACAGAAATAGTGGTGCTTATTTCCCAGCTGGAATTACCAGACCAGAAAAAACATTTTCCGCGTTTCTGAAAGTGGTTTTCATCGACAAAAGTTAAGTCCACTTCGTCCGCCATTACATGAAATCTTTGCTTTTCTTTCAAACATCAGACCGAGGTTGACCTGCATGCGGTCGTCTCGGAAGACAGACTTCCGCTAGAACAAAGACTTCTGCTCGTCTAAAAATAACTTTCGTGGACAAGACATATCCCAAGGGCTGGACCGGGAGCCTCTCTCTCTGTCCCCTCATTTTCTCTTGGTAAGATATTGATTAAATCTTTGTAGGAATGAGGAACGCGGGAAAGGAAACTAACTACCGTAGTTGAAATAAGCTGCTACAAATGAATGGCATGCGTCAAAATCCGAAAAACTAATTACATCTTCTTGGCTTTTTGAAATAGTTGCTTGCAAGATTCAAACAGGTTTTGCAAGTCTATTCAACATAAACCACGTGAAAAACTTGGTAGAGAATGTTATATCAAAATTTCTAACTTAGCGGGCCGTACTGTAGAATACGGCGTGCTAAATTAGCCAATCATAGCTCGCGTACCGTCATAGAGATGTGTTTTAAAGAAATATTCTCATTGAAATACTTATCTTTTAATAACCGCCTTTGTGAAATTCTCAAAAAAATTGTACACGCAAGGAAAAAAAAGGGAATCTTTGTTGTGCTAATGGTGATTAGAAAATAACGTGTCAGCGTGTTTTCAACTTAAACTGAGTCCTTTAGCACTAATTTCGCGGTCTTCGTCTCAAGACTTTTTAATCGGGGGTTTTATCCTGTTCCCTGTTCAGTATAATTTAGTCAGGAGGTGTTGATATTCGTTGGAACACAAGCTTTGAACTCGTCACTTTCGTTGTGATTTTCCTTTTATGGTTGTCTTTGCGCTGCTGTTTTATTTGCCTACCAGAAAAACCTGTCGTTCTCCCCGAATTTGCGGACACATCACTTTTTAAAATACCATTTCCTGTGCTGTGTAGTTTGACTGACAGGCTGGTGATCATTTGCCTAATCATGGAGAAGAAATGAATTTAACTTAGTCGTTTCTTCCAGGCTCCAGCTACAAATAGAGGAGGCGTTTTTCGAGAGTAAAGAAATACCTGCGGTAAAGAGAGCAATAAAAGGAAATGTGTTGTGAAATTGCATCCTTTGGAAACTCGGAAAAAATCCGAGTCCAGATAGGATTTGAACCTAGGGATCTAGTTGGATGCTCTAACCACACTGAGCTTCTCTGAAGACGCCTATGGTGAGCAAGGATGAAATGTGGGTCACGCAGTTACAGAGTCAACGAAGGAAGGAAGGAACTTTATTTAAGTGTCTAGTCGTGCTACAGCGCTGAAGCACTAACTGGGAACACTGGAAACTGAAATTAAGGACGGTGCCTACTATTGTTAATGCGCATACGTTCTGCGCATCTCGAGATACTCGGATTTCCAATCGGTTATGCTTACTAATACAGGGATATTTTGGCGCGGTTTAAAACTATCTGGAGGAAGTAGATCTTCGTAAGTACTCTCGGTATCCAAAAAGAAAATTGGGGGTAACCATGCATTTTTGAGAGATAATTAAGCTTCAATTTGAGAAAGAACGCCATACATTGCTTTGTGTTTTAGAGCTTTTTACAAACATTATTCATCAATTATCTTTGAAAAATGCGTGGTTACCCCAAATTTTCTTTTTGGATTTCAATAACACTTGTTAAGATCTACATTTCCTGCATAATTACACACCGGGGAAAAATATCTTTAATTAGTAGGCACCGTCCTTAACAATTAACACAAATCAAGTCGAATGTTGGTTCTTGAGGAAAGGGGATAACCGGAGTACCCACAGAAAAACCACTCGGTGCAGAGTAGAGAACCAACAAACTCAACCCGCATATCACACCGAATCTGGGAATCGAACCCAGGCCGAAGCCGAGTGCTCTCGCGACAGACAGCATAGCTCATAACTGAATCGCGTAGTCACCTTAGAGCATATGTGAGATGCGTCAATTAACCACTAAGTGAGCAAATGTGAGAATGATCATTACGTTGTGAAATTGCATCTATTGGAAACTCGGGAAAAAAAAAGGTTTTTCCCAGTTTTCAATGGATGCAGTTTCAAAACACACAGCATTCTCAATCGGAATGTCGCTCAAATGGTCCTGTTTTCACTTTGTCGTCACAGCTTTTTCTCTTTGATTTTGTCTTACTTTGCGTAATTAGGCGGGTCTGCGCACATTTCCATACGCCTTGTTTCGAAATGGCCGCCATTTTAGTATTCTTTAGTTCCCGTGGAAATAGGCCCTTTTGGCCTCACTTTCAAACGGAATTCTAGTGGAAAATTCACCACCTGACGAGGGGATCCCTCGGGGTCATAGGCGTAAGCTACTTTTTAGAAGAAGGAAAATCTTCTGTTTCCTCCCTTCGGTCAAGATTGCTTTGTAAACGGAGACTGCTTTTGAAAACATAATTGTGTAAAATTTTGCTTGTGTTGCTATGTAAAGCTACGTGTTGCTACGGTGCAATATCAGTAAGCCTTGTTTTTAAATCGCAATTCCACACGGAATACCTCGCCTCATCAGCCAATCAGATGGCGAGAATTCTCGCTATGCGATTCAAAAGGATATTTAACCTCGAGGCCGAAAAGGGACAATTTGCAAGGAAACAAAAGAATAGTAAAATAGCGGCCAATTTGGAATATGGTGTATATAGGCGGATGTGTCGTCATTGCACAGGGGTCACGGAGTACGTTTGAAAGTGGAGGGGACGGGGGCGCTAGGCTTTGGTATGGTTACGGAAGTGTAAAGGGAGGGGAAAGAGGTTTAGGAGAAATCAACACCGAAGGAATGGGGGAGGGGGGGGGGGGGGGGGCGCTTGCCCCTTTCTTTCTGCGGCCCCTGTTGCAGCAAAATGGAGTCAAAGGCTCATTCGTGCATGTCGCTATCAGAAAGACACTGCCATATCAGTTGAATGGCATCCCACTGACACACAACTGGGTTAAAAATGACTCAAACTCGTTGACACGTGGCTAGCGAAAAAAAAAAAACTGAGATTGAAGATTTCCGCAGTTATTAACGCTTCTTCAGCTCAGTAGCGAAAGATATCCTGAGATATTCAGGATTGAATGGGATTTGAGCCCATGTCATTTGCGATGCCGGATGCCGGCAAAGTTTCTACTAACTAAGCGATCAAGACAAGTTGAATCTGGCCATTCTGTGAGTTCGCAAAAGATCCTCAGTTGATGGATATATAGTGTGCGCATTTCTTTATCCAGCACCGATCCCAGCCCCTGAATCGAAAGCATCGTCACTTTCCAGCAATTTCGCGAATGAGAATTTAAAATGTCCATTGTTTTATTAGCAATTTATTTTAAATACATAGTTTCACTTTCATTAAATGAAATAACACCAGGCCAAGAAGAGGGCTTCGTGAGGCCGTTTGTGAATAAGCTTTGGGAAGGAAAACTTCAGACATTTCACGCGATTGTTTGAAGTTTGGCACCCAATAAGCGCTCTCGCGTGTTTCTTTAAGTTTAAAATCATGGTTTGGATTATGTCTCGAATGAGCGCTTTGAGATACTTCGTCAGCGGTTACAGTCAGTGTTCAATAATGTCACAGGTTTACCAATCCCTGAACGTACTGGGCTTAATTTGCGTCATACCCACGAAACACACTGGAACAGCAAGCAGGCGTCCGTTATGTTAATCTCATGACTTAGTCATTGTTTCTTCTTGGCAAAAGGCGCGTTCTCTTTTCATACGTGACTTTAACTTAGAAAAAAATAGCACTAATAATTCATTTATCTTTTCTTTATATCAAACATCGTCGGATGATCCTTGTTTTCTGTCATTTTTAAATCTGTGTCGAACGACGGCAAACATTGTGATGCAAAGTAAAGCCAACATTCCAAGGATAACAGACACGCCTAAAATTCGATCCTGGTCCGAAGAATCTGCGAAAGTAAAGGTTTGGAAATTCGAGTGTTAGAAAAAATGCGTCTGGACACTAAGT
>NC_090876.1:42338090-42340590 GCF_036669935.1 Montipora foliosa
GACCAACTCCGTTGATAAAACCAATTTTTTGTGTTCTGTAAATAAATCTACTCGAGACAGGACAGGGTTGACTGCTAGGCCTAGCATGGCAGAAAGGGGCTCCCAATATTGAAAGGTCTTGAATCTGAAATGGGGGGTGGGGAGAGACCTTACCTTGCAGTGGATGTAGACAAAAGGATCAGGTGAAGTAACAAAATGAAAGGCTTGAAGACTGAAACGATGGAGGCCTTTGTGTTCACTATGATGATATTGAATTGTTCTGTCTTGTGGACAACTGTTGTCAAAATACAAAGAAATTGAAGACAACATCAGTTCAGAGGTGCGGTGGACTACCGGGCGAGTTCAAGACGCGCTCATGAAAAATAGAGATAACAAATGGAGTTGACGACCACTTGTTCATCTGGTCTACCTCCCACCAGCTCGTGTTTCACCCGGTCTATATTTTATACTTATTTGAATTATTCCTAAAGATACTTCTAGGGTTATAATCTGAAGTGGGATGAAAACAGAGAGCTACAGGATAGTGCCTAGGATTGGTGTTACGAGACAAAGTGAAGCGTGAAAAGTTAGGATTTACGATCAGACGCCGATCAGGATTGGCGTTACAGCGCCGCGCTACAATGGCATGCCTTGGCTCCTTCTAAACCCCACCAAGATGGACTATTATGCCAACAGGTTATGCGACAATGTTATTGCGTGACTTACCCATTCCGGATCAGGTCATACTTCAAGGTGCTGTTGGGATTTGGATCAGGAGTGGCGTGACACCGCTGAGCTACGATAGCCAATCGTGGATCTTTGGAGTCTACGCTTAGCTGAAGGTAAACACGCTCATTGACCATAACCCCAATAGGGAAGCTCTGATCTCCGTATGGGCGAGTGTATTGCGCATCTTTAAAGACCCCGAGGTTGATATCAAACATTCCAGAGTCTGAAGCATTGGCTCTGATGATTTTTCTTCTGGCATCCAGCTGAATGGCGCTTGCACGACTCATCTTTAGGTAAAGGCATCTGTGGCAAGTTAAAAAAAAGAAGGTTCTTTTCAGCCAACAAATATTCCAAATTCCAATGTGACGGTTCTTCCCGGTTGCACAAACCCGACCCACACCACCACGCCGTATTTGCATAGGTTTGTTTTCATGAACTCTATCAGTTAAGCTGCGCGGAATCGAAAAGAAATAAAATCATTTATTTGTACTTTTCAAAATAGCCGCTTCGGGGGACTAGGCCGAGAGGAATACGGTACGGTAAATATGTTCTATTGTTATTTTAGTATTATCAGCTAAACGCTCTGCCCCAAACCGCCCTGTTTCAATCAAACCCGCCACCAGCTTTTCAGACAGTTGAAAAAAGAGAGGATTTTGTAATACATTCACCTGAAAGAACTAAGATGGCCGATCCACGTCATCAAGGACTATATTTCAAGCCCCGGAAGACGTAAGAGGGTGGGAGCCGAACGCACGACCTCCGCATTAGATCAAGACACAAGGCCAGACTGGTGGAAGCCGTATATAACTGATCTATTAAGTGATGTATTTCAAACGGTGATCTAATCCAGAGGTCATGGTTTCATTCCGGCGCCGGTCAGAGATTGCTGTCTTTTCCTGCGTAGATTTTTTTCATAATATTCTTTGACGGCGTTCATGGAGGTCACCTTCTACATCCAAGAGTATTACTTCCCATTATTTGAATGCAATAGTCTCTCATCCACATCATGACATGATGCTGTAGGACAACTCTTCCACTCAACTCAATTTCGTGTTGGATGCATTTCTAATGAGTGCATCAGTGTGTTACTTCTCAATTGACTGTAAAATTATCTAATTCGCATTCCACGGGAAGACCAACACATGCTTTCACTCAACTCTATTTTACAAATTGATGTCAGTTCTTATGAGTCTGTCCTGTTATTGATCATGAATTTCGTCACAACATTGTCAAAGTAGCTGTGGATCCACGAGGCGATAGCCTGAGTGGTTCCGCACACTACTTTGATGAAATTCACTGTCAATAACAAGACAGACGCATGAAAAACTGACATCAATTTGTTTTTTTATAATAACAAAAAGGCAGAGGGGTCAAAATTAAGTCAAAACACGAGAAGAAGGCGAGACAAAAATGCGAGAAACTTCAATCTGAAGCGAGCATTATCGCAAAAATTATAAATTCATGTTGACCATAAAAATTAGCCAATGAGCGCGCGATTATTTTCTAGTCATTGCAAAATTCGTGTTGGATGCATTATGCACTGCACCTTGTCAACAAACTTACCTAAATGGAATATCTACGTCCGCTAGCCTCGTAATGATACTCTCAGGCGGCCTCTCTCGGATGGTGTTCATGTAAACGAATGCACTGTCCGTGGAAATCATTTTTGTACCACATGACGTCAGGTTTGTCTCGAACAGGAAGTGAGTGCCGTTGTCCGTGGGAATACATATCGGGTCGTTGAGGCGCAAGTCAGTTCTTCTCATCATTCCCATGAAAATATCTTTGTCCA
>NC_090876.1:42345590-42350590 GCF_036669935.1 Montipora foliosa
TACGGTACCATATGAAACACCGATCGTTTCCAAACAAGATGTGATCATTATTGTGATATAATAAGTTACCTTGGCAACGGGAAAGCCCGGAAAAAACCCCTATATTTTGGATATAGTTGCTTATATCTCAAAAACGAACTCGATGACCCCCCTTTTTTTATTGCTGAAAAGTGGTTAGAAGGCCACCATGAAACTTTCGGCAAAGTTTAAGAAAATTCAGGATTCACAGCTACCTTAAAGAAATCACAAAATTACGGCGGCTGTGAATCCACTAGACAGAATTTTTTTTAACTTTGCAGGAAGTTTCATCTTGCCTTTCTGAGCCCAGTTCCTCAAAAGCCGATTAACGCTAATCTAAGATTAAAAATTAACCAAGCAGTTTATTTCTCTACTCCCAAATGCTGTTCAACGCAGATTTTCGGCAGAACTTTACATGAGAAGACGTCAATCTTGAAAAACAAAAATAAGCAATAGAAACTTTCACCAAAAAGTTGAAAACGTGAAACAAAAGTTTACGCTAATACTGGATTAAGTTAATCGGCTTTCGAGGAACCGGGCCCTGATTACTTTTCAGAAATAAAAAATGGGGGTCACCAAGGTCGCTTTTGAGATACAAGCAACTAAAGACAAAATAAAGGGTGTTTTTACAGGGCTAGCCCGTTGCCACGTTGACATATTACGTCACAGTAATGACTGTATCTTGTTAAGCATTAATTCGTGTCTCATTTGGTACCACAATATTGCCAATTCACGATACAACGTTGTGGTGCCGTTTCTTCTAATAAGAGCGTCACTTGGAAGCGTTGAAACTGGTTCGAGCCTCCTTACTGGGTCTGGACGTCTATTATAAACACGGAGAGTAAGAACCCTCTCAGGTCTGTATCTGAATATGCCACTGTGTAAAACATAAAGGACTGTAGCGTAGGGTTTTGTTTTCAGGTGTTTAATGTCTCGTTCTTGAATGAGACTTTCCAAAGAGAGCTCAGTACCTTTGCGGTTATCTATATAATTCATGGATTGTTTTAGACGATCAGCAAGGAATGTCCGGTTTATCTACACGATGAGACACTCTTATTCACACGTCAGTTTCCTACTGACAAAACTCGAAACACTTAGTCAGGTTACCCGTGTAAATCTTACCCTCACAACGTTGACCGCTGCCCGCATAACCGAGTTTACAGAAGCACGAGTAGCCTCCTTCGTCGCTCAGACACACGGAGTTCAGATCACATTTCGCACAAGCGTCGGTACCTATCAGCGAGAACAATCACCATCAAAAAGCAAAGAACTTACTTAAATGTGTGCAATAGGGCTGTCTGGGTAATATGTGTGGTGCTTTAGTAACGCATACCATAGAACCATGAATGTGTCCAAACACAAGAAAAATTTAGCGGTTATGATCACACACCAAAATGATCATCTGTGGAATGGACTCTGTTTTGAAAAGATCACGAAATTGCAAGATATGTTTAGTGTGTTTCACGACAACGGATGTGAGGCGTATCGAAACATCTCTTACAAATTAAAAAGTTTTGCGATCTTTTTAAAAATCGCGAGTTATTTACTGTTTTATTCTTGGTTTTCATCCACGTGATGAGAGGGCCATGTTGGTGTACAAAACAATAGAAAATGGCCCCACAAGTTTTGCATAATAATAGAGTCAAATTTCCAAAAGGCATCTTACTGCATTGTTCTGTACACTAACATGGCCGCCGTAACGTCAGAGGCAAACCATCGATAGACCGCTTTGGTTCCATAATCACGATATTAAAAGCCAGACTCCAGTTGTTCGAAGGGTGGATAGCGCTATCCACTGGATAACTCCATTGGTTTTGCCAGTGTTTATCCGCTGGATAGTGATTTATCCGGTGGATAGCGTTATCCACCTTTTAAAGAACCGAGGCCAGACACAAAGGAGGCATCAGCGACGTTCGTTGGGCGAGCCTCGCCCCACCCACTCCTCCCCACATAAACAAACAAGCCAACAAACAAAAGAAACGAACGAAAAAAAAAAACACCCACCATCAACTGCCCCGTCCATAATCTTCTGAGCAACAACTGTTGGATCATCGTCACTTGACACTTTAATAACAACTCCCTTGCTCGGTGTAAGTCTTGTCAGTTCACCCACGTTAGCGAGCGAGCCAACGGCGACAGGCACAACGAGAATACCAGCTTCTTCAAAACGTTTCGCGCTGACTGAAAGGACTTGAGGATAATTAACAGACTTCTGGTCGATCATGACAATTAAAATTTTCTTTGCCCCGGGGCGGAAAGGAGCACTGGCGAAGGATGCCAGGGCCACGTCGAGGGCTTTCTTCAAGTCTGGCGATCCCACAGGTCTCTCTGTTGTATTTATTTTGTTTTTGAAATCCTGTGTGTTCTTATAATCATCGCTGAAGTGGATTACAGTCTTGGCATCACTCCCACTGGTGATTAAAGAGTACTTTGCGTGTGTTGTTCCGTAATGATCGATCATGACGTTGATTGTCTTCTTCATGAGTGCTAATGTTGGGTCAGAGAATGCTCCAATAATTACTCCAAGGTCAATCTCAGGAGTCAAAACTATCGCTAATTAAGAAAAAAGAACAACGCATGAAGCATTAGTAACATTTTGAGCATTTTTATGCATGCACAAGTCTTTGAAACCCCGAAGCACCCCTCGAGCATGCGGTCCCCGGGTAAGTGCTAGAAACCACGGCAGTCATTCCATGGTCAACGGTTTTCATTTCCACGTCGCACAGTAATTTTGGATACATTTCAATTTTGACTTGCTCGATCGATCGATAGGATTTTATCAAGTCGTTAAAGCGAAATAACGACTGGTGCTTTACATGAAGAGTTGTTCAACGTAAAATTTGGGTTTGGCTCGTTGGTTGGCATTTAACATATCGTGTACATTGG
The DNA here is from genome assembly GCF_036669935.1 of Montipora foliosa. Taxonomy (NCBI): domain Eukaryota; kingdom Metazoa; phylum Cnidaria; class Anthozoa; order Scleractinia; family Acroporidae; genus Montipora; species Montipora foliosa. The sequence continues at coordinate 42,348,495 of NC_090876.1, forward strand.
CTGTCTCCGTCTACCATGCTAACAGCCATTCAGCACATAAGAATACTATCTTTCTTTACAATAAAGTTTCGATATAACGCGCGCTCTGAATGGAAACCACGTGCTTTATGAGAGTACAGATGCACAGCTGACCCCACTCGTAGGGTTTGGAAAGTTTTTTGAAAATTTTGCCCAACACGCGATGAAATTAAAAATTATTTATTCTGAAACAAATAAGTGAAGAAGCTTTGTCTGTGATCTTTTCTAGGATCTTTTTCCTCATAATTCAGTTTGGTTCATTCATACAGCACACTCAATAAACGCAGCAGCAGTTTGTTTACCAGCCAGACCAGCCACACGCATTAAGCGGCTTGTTTTCCAATTGTCATGTCAACAACGTTAAGAGAAATTTCAGCCCGATTTTGCTGAACAATGTGCTTTCCGATCCCGAGTTTAGATTGAAAAACCACTTGCACTCGTCTATTAGCTACCTGCTTTTGATGGTTTCTCAACTTTGATTGCTTGACATTTTGACAGCTTCGGTCGTGTTTAACAAATAATTTGAATCTTTTGAACCATTCTAACAATTGGTCTGTTTTAGTGTGTTTTATGAGAGTACAGACGTACGGCTGACCACGTCTCGTGTTTCCCCTACACTTCTTTAGTGCTCTATCCGCTGCCTGAGTGCTTTCCAATAGAACAGATCACAGGCAAGGCTTCTTTATTTGTTTAATACACAGGTTTTTTCCAATTGCAGCCTACCACGACAAGATACTGACCCCATGGCGGATCAGAATTATGACCACTAAAATGTAGCTATGAGCCGGTCTCCAGAGGGAAAAGAAGAGAAAGGCCAAATAACACGTGGAAAAGCACACACGATGAATAATTGACAAGGCGCGGGCTGGAGATCAAAGAAAGAAATGCGGAGGCATCAGTTACCAGGAAAGAGTGGAAATATTTGGATTGGCGCCGTTACGTGATTGTCACGAAGAGGACAGTAAAGGCAAGCAGGGTTAGTTTTTCATACATACCTTTACAAGTCGTCCCGTTACCAGTGAATCCAGGTTTACAAGCGCAGCTGTAAGATCCGTCAATATTGGTGCAATTAGCGTTTTCATCGCAAGGACTGAGATCCAGTGAATTCGAACACTCGTCGATGTCTAATAAATAGACAAAGCGATAAATTGATGTATTAAGGATTCGTTCAGGTTTAGCCAGCGTGCGCCTATCATTTTATTGGCGCAGGTAGGAAGTTTGGGGAGTACGAGAGACGGGCAAGAGTTGCAATGAGCACCTGAGAGTATCTAGAGCTTGTTTTAATTTTATAGGTGAAAGCAAGCCATATTCAAACCTCAAAGTAAATCGAGAAAAACAAACAACTGAATGCTTAATGGTTCGCAATCTCTTCACAAATAAATTGTTGTAAACAAAGTGTACTGTTAAAGTCGGCGCTTTCTATCAAAGAAAGGGCGAATTGCCAACGGCTTGCAGGGTTATTTTTCTGCCTAAATCGGCTGAAGATCGATCTTCGTGAATCGTGTAGCTTTTTTCTTTGTGAAATCAATGGAGGTATGTACTTGGTCTTTGCTATTATATGACTTGGAAAAACCGATAGAGAAAGAAGCCCTTAGGAAAAAAGTGGTGGTACTTAGAATTTTTTTTTTTTTCACGTCATCCTGTATACGCATGGCAGTACGTCAGTCCAAGCCTAATTTGTTTTTGAATTGTATTAGAGCGGTTTTCAATTGAGTGTCGAAAGCAATTAGCGAATTACTTTAGTTTTGCATTACTTCACTCAGTGATTGGTTAAAAGTTCTCGCGTCAGTTTTTCATCCAATCAGAAGTGAAACCAAAACCAATCGTGGCTCGCACGTGCACATTTTCCCGCGCTTTGTGTCGGCTACGTGTAGTTACTTCGAGTTTTGATTGGTTTACTGGATTGTCTCAGTCCTTTTTGATTGGCCAAAGTAATTACTTTGGTTTTGGTTTTACGACACTCATTTGAAAACCGCTCTATCTTTGTCCTAGTCGATATCTTTATTTAAAATGTTTTTCTTGATTTGTTAGTTTTGTTAGAGCGAGTTTCAATCGAGTGTCGTAAAACCAAAACCAAA
>NC_090876.1:42363090-42380590 GCF_036669935.1 Montipora foliosa
AACACTCGTCGATATCTGATATGTTTGGAAAGTCGAAAGTTTAATATCAATAAACAATTATTACCATATAAATAATAAATAAATCATATCAGCAATGACGAACAGAAAATCTCCGGTTACTGGCGTCGGTTCAGAGGAGCTTACTTCTGTTGGGTGGGGTTATCACTTTAATGGAGGACCAACTGGGAACTCCCGGTGTTGTAGGCCGGTTTTGGATGCAGGGAACTCCTAAGTGATGAACGCATTCCCCTTTCCCTTGATATCGACTAGATTCTTAGTAGGCTATGTTTGTCTTCCAAGGAGAATCTTCCCTTCACCTCCCTCACCAAAAATAATCATGCAGCTCATTCCAAATGAAGGGTCTTATGGAGCAGCTGAGAATAGAAAACCAACACACTCAATTCACATATAACACCAGGTCTCGAATCAAGCCCGGACACATTGGAAGTAGGCCATGTGGAGCCAAACATGTAGGTCAAAACCTTGTTATACGCCTGTCTCTGACGAATGGACTGAATATAACAAAACAACATCCGAGGACAGCTTTTCCATACAAATGATAGGATACATAAAGGGTGAATGCAAATTCCATCTTCTATCAGAATAATGTCTAAAAATAATGTTATTATAACTAAGTTCAAGTACGATCGTCCGTGAGAATGTAGTCCTGAGAAGGGCTGTTTTAGGTGACAATGACTGAAGTTTTGACAACCTAAGTGAAAGTCATCTTCAGAGTCCAGTGATTTGTGCAAAGTCTGTAGATGGTATAAACAATCTCGTCCCTGGTGTGATTGGTCAACGAAGTCGTGATGATATTGGTCAATTGTCAGTGAAGCTTAAGTTGGTGCCATTGGCTGTTAAGACTGTAAACAGTGATTGATGCGTTTCGATCCGCCTTAGTCTAATGTCCGTACGTGTATTGTTGATAAAATAGGTCGGACATAAATTTTTATTAATGTAAGTCGGCCAGTCTGTTTATGTCGTCGTTAAGTCGTTTACTGCTTACCTGCGCAGCTCGTTCCGTTTCCACTGAATCCTTGTTGGCAAGTACAGGTGTAAGATCCGACGCTGTTGATACAGTCAGCGTTTTCATCACAAGGAGTGGACTCCGAAGAACACTCGTCGATATCTGAGAGAAAATAGAAACTTAAAATACTGATAGGCAGGTACATGTGTGCGGATTAAAGCAAATCTCCAAACACTTATGTATTCGAGAGGCTTTATTTAAAAAGTACTTCTAATAACGTTGCTGCATTTCCCCAGTTTGAACGATCGTACCGTCAAAATGAGCTTTAATTCCTAAATACGCGCAGGCATGTCGCAATTCACGGTTTGGCTTGAGGACAATGCAACGAGTTGCATGTGTCTGAATTATCTATCTTAAGAAGACTCGTATCTAATAGACGCCTTACTCAAATTACACGCTCCTTTCCATACAGGGGTAGATACCACGCTAAAAAAATAGAATAGAATCCATAAATAAAAGCTGAAGTGCTTTGACCTTTGTTCGTTGTCAAACAACTGTGGATATGAACCAACAAAGCTGACATTGTTTGGTGAAACTGCACTAATTGCAAAATTGTCTTGTGGACATTGCGAAGCCTATAGACAAGACCCAGAAAGCGTTGTTTAAGAAGGAAAGAGCAAACGCGGTTACCATCCGACGTTTGCAGTTTTATCTGTTAATCCTCTCTCCTTTTCTATCTTATTTTCTTCGTTACATAACTCAAAAATGCATCTTCCATGCGCCAGCTGCACTAATATCATCTCTGTATATAATGCATCTGCGAATAGGAATGCGCTCGTGCTTGGCGAGCAACAATTTCTTTATCCGTTTTGTTAGGTATCACTGTAAACTCCAGCTTCATACTGTGTTCAGAACTAACACTGTTTTTAACAGTACGAGATCTAGGGTTAAATGGGTGATTGAAGACGCTTCTTAAGCATTCAAAGACACAATGTCCTGGCCGACTCTCTGCGCTAAAAGGACAGGAAATTGAAGAGCATCAAAAGACAATTACATACATTCCTATGCGTGACATACCTTCACAAAATGCACCATTAGCAGTAAATCCCTGTTTGCAACTACAAATGTAAGAGCCACCTGTATTAAGGCAATTAGCGGTGTCGCTGCAAGGGTTGGGTTCCAAAGAGCATTCATCGAAATCTGTCAAATGAAAAATAAGAACCATTGGGATATAGAAATGCGCTTAATAAGAACCTATGTTGTTGTTGTTGTTGTTGTTGTTGTTGTTATTATTATTATTATCATTATCATTATCATTGTTATTATTGTTACCAAGTACTCGTCTATGGTTCACGCTCAGGGGGATTTAAGAAGCACTGCAACTTAAACTCTGTTAGTTAATCCTGTTCAAATGAAAAATAGGGACACGATTCTTGCCTCACTTTGTTGAGCATCGGACCACCGTGCGGTGATCTGGGGATCAACTCCGGCCGGAACGACACTTGGGGTCTTCAGTAAGAAATTTATGGGAAGTAACTGGATTTGCAATGACAACTTGAATGTTAGGATTTACTCAACTCTTCAGAACTGGGCCTTCTATCAACTTTTGTTGATTAACATGAATCAACACTGTGAGTAAAGGGAAGGTGCAAAGTTCCGTGTCTGGAGGAATGGAGACACCTCTGTTACATGATCCCCTCTAGAAAAGTGAAACATAACTAAGCCTATGCCAAAAGTGGAAAGCCTATTCATTAGGAGACGGGATTGCGTAGGCTGCGCTTCTCTTCAATATATTATTATTCAAAGACCTTGAGTATTTATGCGCCCCTATCCTCTCTTTACAGACTAGCATCTTGCCCAGTAAACGAAAATTTTTGATTTTATCAACGGAGTTGATAATGTAAACTGACTACCGTACAGGGATTATAAAAGCTGACGTTTCGGGCGTTAGCCCTTCGTCAGAGCGAATCGAGGAATTATGGGTTGTGTGTAGTTTTTATAATGGAGTAGGAGCTACGCTATTGGTCGCAGATAGCCATGCGTTGTTTGGAGTGGTTAGGGAGATTAAAATGACGAGCGACTGGCTTAGATGCATCCTTGTCATTCTTCTCAACATCGCAAAGGTGTTTGCGGAAGCGGTCGCCTAGTCGTCTACCTGTCTCGCCAATGCATAATTTATTGCATAAGTTACAGGTTATGCAATGAATGATATTTGCGGAGGTACATGTGAAACAATCGGTGATCTTAGCAGATCGCTTAGGCCCCGATATTTTGCTAGCGTTAAGAGTGAAAAGACATGTTTTGCATCGTAAGCGCGCGCATTTGAAAGTGCCGGGTTGCTCGTTAGTTTTTATTGCGCTTCTAACTAAAAAGCTGCCTACGTTTTGTCGCGTTTGAATGAAATTAGTGGAGGTTGCGAAAAGATTCCACCAGTCTCGGATCTGAATCTGTTGAGAAGAATGACAAGAATGCATCTAAGCCAGTCGCTCGTCATTTCAATCTCCCTAACTACTCCAAACAACGCATGGCTATCTCCGGCCTTCCCTACATCAAGGTACGACGGAAAGCCGCAAGAATCTGGAGCAAAAATACATCTTGCAAATCGGCACCCTTAATCCCCACGGTATTAACGAACGCTTTTCATTTAACTAATGTATTCCTATTTTTCACGTTGCCATGTTATCACCAATAGCGCAGCTCCCACTCCACTATAAAAACTACACACAACCCATAATTCCTCAATTTGCTCTGACGAAGGGCTAACGCTCGAATAGACAGCTTTTATAATCCCAGTACGGTGGTCAAATTACCTTATCAACTCCGTTGAAAATTCCCAAAATGTTCGTGTACTACTTCCCCACCGACGCAGCACCACAATTTCATTGGAAGCTACCCCCTTTATTCTTAGTCTAATATGACTACAAAGGCCACCGTAATCTACCAACCTCATTGCTAAGAATGGCAAGGGAGAGAGTACAATTCTCTAAACAACTTTGAAATGCTGCAATAACGACGCGCAGCCTTAAGAGGATTCGCCACTCAGCCAAGACTGAGTCAGCCACTAGGCTGATATTGCAGAACCCGGCAACGGGCCAACATGCTTTCCAAATAAATTTTCAACTCCATGGCTGCGCTTCGTTTACCTTGGCAGACCGAACCATCTCCATCAAAACCCTGTTTGCAAGTGCAGGTGTAAGATCCGTCGCTGTTAGTACAATTGGCATTTTCATCACATGGACTGGGGTCAGACGAACACTCATTTATGTCTGATGATGTGAGAGGAATGAAATGATATCATTATTGAACAGTAGATAAAAGTTGCTTTAAGGAGAAATTGACTGGTATCCTTGCTGACTCATACAGGAATAAACTCCGACGCTGTTAAAGCAATCAGCGCTTGGACTTTGCCTAACATCAATCAATATCTGATGACACGACCAAAAACTACAGTCCACTAGGTTAAGAATTTAAGGAGTAAACAACACGTTTCCAGAAGAAAAATAATAAATAACACCGAGGAATCTTTATTCTTCTCACGAGACAGTTAGCAATTACGCTCTTACCCTCACAAGTACTCCCATTTCCACTAAACCCTGGATTGCAGCTACAGCTGTAAGATCCGTCGCTGTTAATACAATTGGCGTTTTCATCACATGGACTGGGGTCAGACGAACACTCATTTATGTCTGATGATGTAAGAGATGAACGAAATGATACCATTATTAAACAGTAGATAAAGGTTGCTTCAAGAAGAAATTGACTGGTATCCTTGCTGACTAATACGGGAACAAGATTCGGCGCTGTTGGAGCAATCAGTGCTTGGAATTTGCCTAACATGAATCAATACCTGATGATATGACCAAAAACTACAGTCCGCTAGGTTGCGTTGCATTCTGTGGGGATGAAGTGCTCCTCTTGTCACACTCTCGCCCCCATAGACTTGATTTTGGAGGCCCACCTCCCTCCAATCTCTACTCCCTGGAGTTAGGTTAGTGGAGGCCCACTCCCTCCAGTCAGAGAGGAGGCCCAACTCCCTCCTCTCTACCCAAGAATGCTCACAGTGGCCCTGAGAGAAGGCCCACTCCCCTCTCCTCATCCATTGTGTTCATTCCCTTGGACTGCAGGTCTTGTTTTCTGGACACTCTAGGGGTCCATGGGATAAATGCTGACTGAGAACTTTGTCACCCACTTCCCCATTTTCAGCCACAGAAAGTTGTTGTTGTCCTTATCATTTTAAAGGGAAACAAGGGGAAGTCGATTAATAGGTTAAGAAGTCAAGGAGTAAACAACACGTTTTCAGAAGAAAAAATAAATAACACCAAGGAATCTTTATTCTTCTCACGATACAGTTAGCAATTACGCTCTTACCCTCACAAGTACTTCCATTTCCACTAAACCCTGAATTGCAGCTGCAGCTGTAAGATCCGTCGCTGTTAATACAATTGGCGTTTTCATCACATGTACTGGGGTCAGACGAACACTCATTTATGTCTGATGATGGGAGAGATAAACAAAATGATATCATTATTGAACAGTAGCTAAAGGTTGCTTCAAGAAGAAATTGACTGGTATCCTTGCCGACTAATACGGGAATAAGATCCGGCGCTGTTGGAGCGAATCAGCGCTTGGAATTTGCCTGACATTAAACAATATCTGATGACATGACCAAAAACTACAGTCCACTAGGTTAAGCATCTAAGGAGTAAACAACACGTTTCCAGAAGAAAAAAATTAATAACACCGAGGAATCTTTATTCTTCTCACGAGACAGTTAGCAATTACGCTCTTACCCTCACAAGTCCTCCCATTTCCACTAAACCCTGGTTTGCAGCTACAGCTGTAAGATCCCTCGCTGTTATTACATTCTGCGTTTTCATCACATGGACTGGAATCCGATGAACACTCGTTGATATCTGATGACATGAACAAGAAATGTGCAGTTCAATTGTTAAAATGCAACAACCTTTAAGATGTTCTAGATGAAAAAGCAATACGACAGAGTATTTCTTTTGCTGATTCAGCAGGTTGGAATGCAGGTGGAATGCAATGGAAGTAAAAATGGGTATTGAATTACAACAGGCACTTACCCCGGCAAGTACTGCCATTGCCAGAAAATCCCTCCTGGCATATGCAGCTGTATGATCCGTCGCTATTTGTACATTCAGCGTTTTTATCGCACGGTCTGGGATCTGATGAACACTCGTCGACGTCTAGTAGTGACATATGAAAGAGATGAATGGTCGCGTTAACAAAATTAGCTGTTTCGATCCCTGTTCGAAGACCACGTAAGCCTTTATCGTTTTACTTGTCAATAAGTCCATACCCTTGTAAAATAAAGTTATTTATTATTAACGTAAACCATGTAAACCAATATCCAGTAAAAACAGTGTTCAATACCCTCACAAACAATCCCATTTCCAGTAAATCCCTGCTTGCATTTACAACTGTAAGATCCATCAGTGTTGAAACAATCAGCTTTGTTATCACAAGGGTTAGGATCCGTTGAACACTCATCGATGTCTGATGGTATAAAGGGAAAACGGAAGTACAAATATTGAACAGCATCATATATGAAAGGAAAATTCGACAATTTGAAAAAGAAGAAGAGCCGATCTTTGCTCACCTTCGCAAGTCTTTCCGTTTCCAGTAAATCCCTGTTTGCATGCGCAGCTGTAAGACCCGCCACTGTTGGTACAAACAGCGTTTTCATCACACGGACTGATATCCGATGAGCATTCGTTGATATCTGATGAAACATGCATTTGCGGAAGATGAATTTAGTTTTACGAAGAAATGAATTGTTTCGACTGTAATTGATTGACTCATTACTCGTACCCTCGCAAGTTTTGCCTTCTCCCGTAAATCCCTGTCTACACTCGCAGTTGTAAGATCCGTCGCTGTTGGTACAACTAGCATTTTTATCGCATGGAGTGATATCTGATAAACACTCATCGATATCTGAGGAGAAAGCAAGTGATTTATTAATTAAGCTCAAACGGTGCTCCTACTGTACATGTGTTCACGGATCGGCTGGATCTTGGAAATTGATGGACCCACCTCCACAAATCGTTCCAGTCCCGGTGAATCCTTTTCGACAGGTGCAAGAATAAGATCCGTCGCTGTTAGTACATGCGGCGTTTTCATCACACTGGTTGAGATCCACAGAACACTCGTCGATATCTGGTGGTACGAGCAAAATATTCTGTCCATTAGTTTGAAAATGAATGGAGCTTAGTCTTTCCGCAACTGAAAGCTATCATAATCCATGACTGCTTTTAACGTTTTTTAGCACCTCCCCCAGAAGTGTTGCTATGCTTTCAAGAATTGCATCATTGCCATTAAAACCCTATTTGCAACTACAGCTTGAACTGAGAGCCATCACTATTACTACAATCAGCGTTTAGACTGGGATCCGATGAACACTCCTTAACATCTGATAGTATGAACAAGAATTTTCGTCCAGTATTTTAAAACTGTACAAATGGATTCCTTGGATTATCCAAGGTAATCATATTCAAGGATAGGAAATCATTATTCTTGTAATGCGGCGGCAGTTGGCTTCTGCACGCTGTAAGAAATACCAGAAGCCAGTTACTTACCCTTGCAAATACTATCATTTTCGGTGAATCCCTGTCGGCATATGCAGCTGAATGATCCGTCGTTGTTGGTACAATTGGCGTTTTCAGCGCACGGGCTGGAATCCAGTGAACATTCGTCCGTGTCTAAACATATGAAAGACATGAGATTAGGGGAATGAAATCGCTGCTCTGTGTTGTCCTAAAATATTTTGACCTTAAAATGGATCGTTGTGCACTTAGGCAAGCAAACCATTTCTACTCAAACCGGCATTTAGCTCATGCAAATTTGCTGAATAACTAATTGCGTTTTTGCACACATACCTTCACAAAACGTTCCATTTCCAGTAAATCCCTTTTTACAAATACAGCTGTAAGATCCATCACTGTTGGTACAATCTGCGTTTTCATCACACGGACTACGGGCCGCTGAGCACTCGTCGATGTCTGCAAAAATCCCAAAAATGGGTTAATTGATGTAATTGTTTATTTCTTGAAATCAACCATTGTTTGAAATGCAGTCAATTAATCAGTCAGTTAGGGGTAGGGTTTATCCGAATGTTCTTTTTTGTAAATGAAATGGTGACAATAGAACCCACTGGAAACTCGGAAAAATCCGAGCCCCAGATGGGATTCGAACCCACGACCCTCCGTGATCTAGTCGGATGCTCTAACCACTGAGCTACTGGAGACTCTATGGTGAGCAAGGTCGAAATGTGGGTTCGTTCCTCGCTCGTTCGGGTTTTTGACACAAACAACTCGTGCATAAAACCCCGTACGCCGCACTTTCTATGACGTAAACTATATATCCGTTCCGCTACGGGACCATAGGCGCTATTTTTCCTCTGTCGTGTAAACGCGCCTTTAGGGGGCTGTTTACACGAGAAAACTCGCCCCGGTGCGAGTACCATATAGGGATGATTACTTGATTTCATATCGTGTTTGCACGATGCCTACGGGATTTCATATCTTGTTTGCACGAAGGTACACCTGACACTGACTAAATACACGTGCGAATGGATTGACGACATTTACGCAATCGCTACCCGTTCCAGTCCACCGAGAGGCTTGTTTAAAAACGAAACGGGTGGTTTTCTTTGTTTACATGATACCGTTGAGACATTTCGTACTGAAATGAAATTCTCACTCCGGTACAGAAACCGGGGTGAACCCGGGCCGGTATGACTCGTTCCGATACGATGTTTTCTGTTGGTATTCATTTAAACGAATGCAGAGCCACAAGAGGGAACCGGAGTGAACTCATTCCGGGATGAAAGTCGCCCCAGTATGTAAACACCCCCTTAAAAAGCTTTAAAAATCTCAGGATTGAAGGTAAAGCTAATGTTACTTTATTTAACGTCGGTGCGCCCTTTATCCCCCTCGCTCTGTCAGCGCTCCGTTGTACGGATATTTAAAGCTATAGCTACATGGATCAGAGGAAAGTCGAGGCAGACGTTGAAGTCAACGAGGATCGAACGGGGGACCTCTTGCTCCGAAAGCCGCGCACTAACCAACTGAGCTATGCCTGCTCCTGATTGAGCAAAGTAATCGAACCCACGATTGTGCAATTCCACACTCCAATAGACGACATTAATCTTGATTTTCCTATTTCTTCTTTCACGGGATATAGAGCTCGTCCGCTAATGGCCAGCTTCCTGTGATAGCTCGGTGGTAAACGTGGTAAAACGCAAGCGAAGGCTCAAGTTCGAGTTTGTTCACAACTGCAAAGCAATCTCGACCCCAGACCTCTTCTCTTGACTGAGGGAGAGAAGAGCTCTGCGGAACCCTAAAACAAAATGTCTTCTCTCTGGTTTTCGTGAAGAACAATCAAAGCGTCTCAAATTGGTGCATTCTTGTTAGCACGAGGAGAGAGCAGGCGCCGTAATGTTCAAATAGCCTAATTTTGGCTAATAAGAACCCTACGGCGCATGTTCTCCTACATAGAGTTTCCCAGAGCCCTGGGTCGATCAGAGGCCCTGGTGACGGGAATGAACTGCTAAGCGTCTTTCATTGTCTTTCGGATGACTGAACCGTTAAAGCTTATATTGCGCGAGAAAGCAACTCACTTACACACACGATTTTTATCATGAACAACATGCACTGTATTAAATTCTATTCGCTATTTCCCCCATTTCATAACGCATTGGGGTGGGGGTGGGGGGCTGTATCATGCTTTAATGAACTGGATATCCGTTGTTTTAATGCAAATTACCAAAGAACATCCCAAATGAGAAATAACCCTCATAATAGAAAAACCGGATGTATCTAAAAAAGACAAGCATACCTTCACAAACTGTTCCATTGCCAGTGAAACCTTGTTTACATTCACAACTGTAAGATCCATCGTTATTGGTACAATCGGCGGTTACGTCACATGGACTGGGATCCGACGAGCATTCGTCAAGATCTGGGAAGGAGGAACAAAACAAAAGCTGACCTTTTGTGCTTATTGACCGGTAAAAAAAAATAATAATCAGGGCCCGTTTGTTCGAATGCCGATTAACCTAATCCAGGATTAGCGTAAACTCTTGTTTCATGTTTTCAAACTTCTTGATGAAAGTTCCTTTTGCTTACGTTTGTTTTTCAAGATTGTCTTCTTCTAATGTTAAGTTGAACAGCATTTGGGAGTAGCGAATTAAACTCCTTGGCTAATTTTTAATCCGGGATTAGCGTTAATAGGCATTTAAACAACCGGACACAGGAAATTAGTGCAAAAGGCAAGTAGATGTTCAAGACATGCCTGCACAAACTGTTCCATTTCCAGCGAATCCTTGTTTGCATGTGCAGATGTATGAACCGATATTGTTTGCACAATCAGCGTTCACATCACACGGACTCGGATCTAATGAACATTCGTCAAGATCTGGGAAGGAAGAACAAAACAACTTTAAGTCGCAAACGTCGGTGCTTATTGACCTGTAAGATAAAAGACTATCAGCATCAAATAGGCGCAGAAGACAAGCCGCTATTCAAGACATACCTGCACAAACTGTTCCATTTCCAGCGAATCCTTGTTTGCATGCGCAGATGTATGAACCAATATTGTTTGCACAATCAGCGTTTTCATCGCATGGACTGGAATCCACAGAGCACTCGTCGATGTCTGATGGAACGAACAAAAAAAACAGTCCGTTAATTTAAAAGCCCCTATTTGCAAATAGAACTAAAGTTTTTGGGGTGCCCAGGAAATGAAACCTTGGGAAATTTGAAACTTGGGTTGTCTGAGCACTCGACATTTAGGTTATTCTAAAAATGGAAGATTCTTCCTTTGTAACAAATATCTGCAAACATCTGAAACTCTACTCTTCCTTCATAAGGACAATAAACTGTAAGCCCCGTCTCACATTCCTTAAAGGTTCACAACTCTGTGGGGAACCCGCACACTATCCGAAAAAGAATGGGGTATGGAGTTCCCGGTGCTGTGGTCTGTCCTGTATATAAGGTCATCAGAGGAAAAATGCTCGGAAATACCAGCTATAACAAGTTACCCTATAATCCGAGGGTAAATAAAAATATGATACCACGTGGTACGATTAATTAGATGATGCAAGATATATCATAATATAATGAATTAAATTTGCCGAAAATGTAAGGTAGCTCTGAATTGGTTCCCATGAATTTGTTTAAAACTTTGCTGATAGTTCTATTTCCGATTGCTAATTACAGTTCTACAATAAAAACTCGGGGTCACAGAATTCATTTTTGAGACGTAAGCAGATAAAGGCGAAATATAGGTTGTCTTTGGAGAGCTTTCATGACCTTTCATGTTGCCATTGAAAGCTATTACGGCACAATAGTGGCCGCATTTTGTTAAGCAATAATTGGTGTTTCAAATGGTTCGCCAACATGGCCGTCGTCACGTCACGTGAAAATACTCTAAGAGACACGTGAAAATTCAACGGGACTCGAACCCATGACCTCTGCGATGCCGGTGCAATGCTTTAACAACTGAGCTATGAAGCCATTCAGTTGGGAACAGGTCAATTTCTTGCGGGCTTCATAGCTGAGTTGGTAGAGCATTGCACCGGCATCGCAGAGGTCATGGGTTGGAATCCCGTCGAAGCCGCCTGAAATTTTCAGGTGTCTATAAAGTTAAGATTCCTTAAATTGTGCAGTTAAGTGCGAGGATCTGTCTCTGTCTCAGTTTATAATCCGCACTTGAAACATACATTTCTTTCATTCAATATGAACATTGCGTGGTGGTTACTACTGAATTTAGGATTGAGAGTACTATTCTCAACTTGGCATTGAATCACACAAAACACGTACCCTCGCACGCACTACCATCTCCAGTAAATCCTTGTCGGCATATGCAGCTGAATGACCCGTCGTTATTGGCACAATCAGCATTTTTATCGCACGGGCTGGGATCCGACAAACATTCGTCGGTGTCTAAAGAGTTATATAAAAGACACGAAGGGTTAAGAGATTAAAAATCAAGCCAGTGTGTTACCCAAAATTAGTGGAATAAAAGTGGTCCTTGGCAAGTAAACCAATTCCGGTGAAACCTGCATTTAATTCATGCAAATTTCCTGAATGACTACTTGCGATTTTGCTCATACCTTCACAGACTATTCCATTTCCAGTAAAACCTCGTTTACATTTACAACCGTAAGATCCGTCCGTGTTGTTGCAATCAGCGTTCACATCACACGGACTAGGATCTAATGAACATTCGTCAAGATCTGGGAAGGAAGAACAAAATAACTTTAAGTCGCAAACTTCGGTGCTTATTGACCTGTTAGATAAACAACTATCACCATCAAATAGGTGCAGAAGATAAGACGCTATTCAAGACATGCCTGCACAAACTGTTCCATTTCCACTGAATCCTTGTTTACATATGCAGCTGTACGAACCGATATTGTTTGCACAATCAGCGTTTTCATCGCATGGACTGGAATCTGCAGAACACTCGTCGATGTCTGAAATAATGAACAAGAAAGTTAATCCATGGATATCAAACCCTTGCCTGCTCATAAAATCATTTTTTTAAGGGGAGCAGGGAATGCAAACTTAATAAATTTAAAACTTAGTTTGTTTAAGAACTCAACACTTAAAGTCTTTCTATAACTGGGAACAAAATTTGTCCTTTTTAGTGTCCTCTGTAAGTGGCTAAACATTCCAGTCTTCTCGGATAAGGACGATAAACTGACAAGCCTCGACCTACGGCCCTTTAATCTTTTAAAAGCCTTTAGGACGTAAAATAATCAAACAGTATTCGAATGAGTCGGGCACGGAGCTCGCGATGTTGTGGTCTCTCTTCTGTAGTATATCAGAGGGTAAATTATCGGAGATACCACCTATAACGAGCTGTTTTACAATCCATGGGTAAATCAAGATACGATATGATACAATACGATAAAGTTTTCAAGGTTATTACAAATTAAGTTAGGCAGCGTTTACTCGAACGCGGTTTCAACTTGGCACGTTTTCACGACTTCGAAACCGCGTACAAACAATGCATTTTGGACGAATAGCCCTTTTACACGGAAACGTTTTAGGAGTGTTTAGGTCATGCCAATCTTGTTCCCAGGCACTCATCACAGACGAATGCAATACAAATTTCGTGCTAAAATAGTGACCGCATTCATACCGATGTGGTTTCACCGTTTACACGACAGATGAAACCGTATCGTTTTCAAAACGCCCCACTTTGGCAGCGTTTTCAAATTGACCCGGTTTCGACAACGGTCTCGATCGGTGTCGTGTAAACTGAAGGCATAACCCCTTCGAAGAAAATGCGGTTAAAATAAAACCGCATTCGTTTAAACGATGTCTTAGAATTGAGAGCACTTCCATTTCCAGTCAATTCCTGTTGGCATTTGCAACTGTATGATCCGTCGTTGTTAGTACGATGTGTGATCACCGCGCACCGGTGGCTTAGTTGGTTGAGCACCGGGCTGTCACGCGGGAGGTCGTGAGTTTAACTCCAGCCGGACCCACACTCAGGGTCTTTAATAACTGAGGAGAAAGTGCTGCCTAGGTAATGACATCTGCAAATGGTTAGACTTATAAGTCTTCTCGGATAAGGACGATAAGCCGGAGGTCCCGTCTCACAGCCCTTGTTCATTAACTCTGTGGGACGTTAAAGATTCCACACACTATTCGAAAAGAGTAGGGCACATAGTTCCCGGTGTTGTGTTCTGACCTTTCCAGCATGTGGTCGGCTTGACAGGATTAGCCTGAAGGGTTTCTGTGTGAATGACACCACAATTGCGTATGACAGCCAGAAGTCACGCTACTTAGCCAATTGCTGGAGCCTCACCAAACCAAACCAAACAATCGCACGGGTACAACAGCCACAGCCAGAAGCCAGGCTACTTAGCCAAGTGCTGGAGCCTCACCAAACCAAACCAAACAAACGCACGGGTTGGGAAGAACGCAAGAACGCTCGTCGATGTCTAATCGCAGCAGATTAACGTTTTTCAGTTGTGTATTTTCTTAAATCGACACCCTCTACCATCACAAGTAAAAACCTTTTCCAGGAAACCCCTGATAACACAAAGTAGTTTTTAGTATGGATCAGATGTACCTTAGGACACACCTTCACAAACCATTCCATTTCCAGCATATCCCTGTTTACATTTGCAGCTGTATGATCCATCGCTGTTCGTGCAATCTGCTTTGTCGTCACAAGGAGTAGGGTTCAATACACACTCGTCGACATCTGACGGCATAAAAAAAGCACAAAGGATTGAATCGAAAACCTAAAATTAGTAGACCTATCACATTCTCCGGCAGAGACAGTTTGAGATTTTTGCCTACCTTTGCAGCTAGTACCATTTCCAGTGAATCCCTCTTTACAAATACAGCCATATGAACCGTCGTTGTTCAAACAAACAGCGTTTAAATCACACGGACTGGAATCCGATGAACACTCGTCGATATCTAAAGGAATGAACTGAAAATAAGTCATGTGACGATGCTGGTTATGGTTTAGGGTTTAGGATTTATATACCACACATATCACAAAGTCTCATGGTGGTTTACGATTCTTTCTCAAGGGTGAGATCGGACGTCAGCTTGTATAACTCTACCTGGCATGGGGGTGGCTCGTTTTTCAAGGAATACCTTTACAAGTGATCCCATTTCCAGTGAATCCCATTTTACACACGCAGACGTAAGATTCGTTACTATTGATACAATCAGCGATTTGATCACAAGGACTGGAATCCGCTGAACACTCGTCGATGTCTGAAAGCAAAAGTAAAATTGACCTATTTTAAGAAGATCAAACTCTAAACTTGAAAAAGCGATTTTATGACCAAAAGACCCAATGTACTGAAATTCAATACAATCGGTTGAATATTAGAAAACCAAAAAAAACAAACATACCGTCACATATGATGCCATTTCCAGTAAATCCTTGTTTACATTTACAGCTATGAGATCCATCGCTATTGGTACAATCAGCGTTTACGTCACACGGACTAGGATCCGATGAGCATTCGTCGAGATCTGTGTACGAAGAACAAGAAAATTATAACATCCTAAAAGTGCAATATGCATCAGATGAAACTCAATACGTGCCTGTACAGAATGTTCCATTTCTAGTGAATCCTAGTTTACATGAGCAGCTGTAGGAACCGTTCAGGTTTGTACAATCAGCGTTTTCATCACATGGATCGGGATCGTCCGTGGAACACTCGTCGATATCTTAAAAATATGAAAGAGAAAATAAATCTAGTGAATTGTTTGCGACGCGTACAAAAGTATGCACAGAAAACTGAGATTGGCAAAACCTGCGCTTCCGTCTGAAAGACTAGGATCGGTTAATCAGTTATCGATTGCTGATTTTAAAAAAAGAGTTAACGAAAAAGGACGATTTAGTTTGGAATTAGCAAAAGCAATGCTAAGCTTATCACAAGAAATCATCGGCCGAGTTAAGTAGTAAGTTGTTATTATTCCGCGTATAAAGAAGAGCCTATTAAGCACGCCCACAGAGTATCTAAGTGCATTGCTTATTTGATAAGTTAGACGCTGAATTTTGACTCATTCCATCCTTGGGACATACCCTCACAAACTGCTCCATTTCCAGTGAACCCTTGTTTACAATCACAGCTGTAAGACCCGTCATTGTTAGTACAAAGAGCATTTTCACTACAAGGACTGGAATCCGATAAGCATTCGTCGATATCTAAGGTAAAGGAAGAAAAGGTAATTAAATTGAGACATACGGTTCCAGTTTTCATTGCTTTTTCCGGTGCTATATGACGAATTCTCCCAGATTTAGAACGGTTTTTAATTGAGTGTCGAAAGTAATTAGCGAATTGCTTTGGTTTTGCATTACTTAACTCGGTGATTGGTCCAAAGTTCTCGCGCCACTTTTTCAACCAATCAGAAGTGAAACCAAAACCAATCGTGGCTTGCGAGTGCACATTCTCCCGCGCTTTGTGTCGGCTACGTGTAATTACTTCGAGTTTTGATTGGTTTAATGGATTGTCTCCGTCCCTTTAGATTGCCCAAAGTAATTACTTTGGTTTTAGTTTTACGACACTCGATTGAAACTCGCTCTACCATTTCTGACTAGGTCGAATCTTACTGATCAGTCGTAAGATCCGTCGCTGTCATTACACGGACTGAGACCCAATGAACACAATTGATATTTGACATTATGACTGCAGAGACAAAAGTTATATATTAGGGGATGATTCGAAAAAAATCGTGATCAAAATGTAAACGTTTAGCTTAAAATGGGATACCACCCTGTGAGAAGTATGGACCAAAAAAGCAGTGCAAACGAAAACAAATATCAAGAGAGTACCTTCGCAAACTGTCCCATTTCCAGTGAATCCTTGTACACATGTACAAACGAAAAACCCGTCTGTATTGAGACAATCAGCATTCTTGTCACAAGGATTTGCAGAACATTCGTCGATGTCTAAAGTAAAAAAAAAAATAAAAAGGATCACGAACATTTTGTAACTTATAGAGTTTCTCGTTGGAAGATTGGTGATCCCGTTTTGAGAGCACACTACGCTGGCTTCACTTCTAGACTGAGTCGCCATAACATCGGAGAGGGAATGATCAAAGAGCGGAGTGGAGTGGAGTGGACGTCATTCAACCGGTAACAACATAACGATACTGAAACAAGGACCCAATTATCGCTATTGGTCTGTCAGCATCGTCTGCATAAGCGCATTCCTTATCGTTGAAGAAAGTCTAACGTTTAAAAGAAAAATATTTAAAATTTAAACTCAGCAACAAAAAAGAAAAAAGCTCAATAATTGCAAATTTTAACTCTAATGCTGACGCAGATTCTGAAACCCTTCAAATTGGTCCTGGGATATAGATGTGTCGCTGCCTCTTTTGTTTCGAAGAAGGGTAGGTGCAAAAAAAATCCGAACGTCTCACCTGATTTATCCACACGGTTCCTTTTATTCCAACAGATACGAACTGTTTAAATGTACGTAATCGGGTGGTATTTCGGTGAAAGGCAATCTGACACGACCAACGCGCTGCAAAAGCGCGTTCTGAACCGTGGAAGACTGTAAGGTTCCTATGTCTGGACTGGTTGAGTGACAAACTCTGGTCGTTGGTAAGGCCGAACTTGAAAACGAAACTAACCTAGGCTGTATTCAACTTTCTCTCGGTGTTCCAGCTCTTTTCTTTTTTAGAAAACCCGTATGTAAACGTCATAGTGGGTAACTGTGTAACCGCTAAGAGGCCGTTATAGATGGATGACTTAACTTCATACCCTGACAGTATGTGCCATTTCCTGTGTATGCCGCATCACAAATACAGTTGTACGAGCCATCAGTGTTGGTACATGCAGCATTGGTGTCACACGGAATTCGCTCGGACGAGCACTCGTCAATATCTAAGGAAGACAGTTTTCCATGAGATGACTCTTCAAGGAACAGACACCTACAACACGTTTACAACCGAGACATACCCTGGCAGTATGTGCCATTTCCTGTGTACCCTGCATCACAGATACAAGTGTACCAGCCGT
>NC_090876.1:42385590-42398090 GCF_036669935.1 Montipora foliosa
GTACGAGCTTTGAATTCTCGTTTTCATGTTCAGAAGAACGCCGCCTATGAAAGACAAGTTCTGCGTCAGTTACACCAAAAACCTGGCGAAGATGTGGACTCGTTCGTCCTTCGACTTAGGAAACAAGCAAGGCATTGCGGCTATGGAGATGAGGAACTCGACTTCGCAGTGAGAGACCAGTTGCTTGAGAAAGTATCGTTCCAAGAATTACGGACCAAGTTATTCGAGGTGACTAACATACAGCTTGCAGCAGCAGCATGGGAAACGGCACGACGTCAAGCAAGCGTAATTGCTAGAGGGAAAGGAAATTCGAGCGTAAATGTGGCCCAGCACAGAGAAAGCAAAGAAACATCAGGCGGGCAAGGCAAACACAAGTGCTATGCATGTGGGAGGCCCGGACATTTTTTGCGTGACAAGGTGTGTCCTGCGAGGGGTAAGACGTGTGCGAAGTGTGGTAGGAAGGGGCACTGGGCAATACGTTGTAGGCATGAGGCGGATGGAAAGCAGAGTAAGAGTGGTGGGAGAGTAAGTGGGAGTAACAGTCAGCGAAAAAGTAATGCTAGATGCAAACCACCGCTAAGGCCCAGACAGCAATTCAATTAAGTGGAATATGATAGCGGAGAGGAACCTTTCGCCTGCACAGTAAACTTCGGTGGGGAAGCAACATGTGATAACATTGTAGCAGTGAAGATCAATGGTACCTCTACTAAGATGCTTGTTGATCGTGGGGCGCACTTTACTGTACTTGGTGAGCGGCGGTTTCACATCCTTGTGAGAAGTGGCCTAAGAGCAAGAGAGGAATCCCCGTGTCCATGGAAATGGGTGTTTTCCGGTCGTTGGCAAATTCGAGGCTACTATAGATTGTCATGGGCAGACTGTTCTTGTTACGCAGGGAGAAGGACGGTGTCTACTAGGTTGCTCAGCTATTAAGTGCCTACAAGTGCTCAAAGTTGGACCAGAACTAGCATGTACGACAACAGTCTATTCAGTTCACAGTGACATTGAAAGTATTGCGGACCGTTTTCCAAAGGTGTTCTCTGGATTGGGCAAGCTGTCTGGTTACCAACTTCAGCTGCATATTGATCGCAAAGTTAAACCAGTAGCACAAAAACCGAACCGGGTACCCTACCCATTAAAAGATAAAGTCCAGCAGAAGATTGAAGAGTTACTTGATCTTGACCTTATCGAGAAAGTGTCAGGTCCAACAACCTGGGTCAGCCCTGCTGTATTTGTTCCCAAGCCAAACAAAGATGAAGTGCGGATATGTGTTGATATGAAGCGCGCAAATGAGGCAATTCACAAGGAGAAATTACCCATACCCATAGTGGACGAGGTGTTGGAAGAAATGAATGGAAGCACATGCAGTTTTCTCCAAGCTATACATGAAAATGGGTTTTAATCAAATTGAGCTCGAAGAAGCGTCCAGGGATATCACAATATTTTCAGCTGGTGATTCACTGTTTCGTTACAAGAGGCTGAGTTTGGGTGTGAACAGTTCTCCTGAACAGTATCAGAACATTGTACGGCAGACGATTGCTGACTGCCCTGGAGCCACCAATATGGCAGATAACATTGTTGTTCACGGGAAAATGAAAGAAATCTTATCACATTCCTACACCGTTTGCAAGAGAGGAACGTGACCCTCAACAAGGATAAGTGCAAGATTGGAATGTGCCAAATTGTCTTCATGGGACTGCTTTTAAAAAAGCATGGTGTGGGGCCAACAATGGAAAAGGTCAGCTGTTCGTAAAACAGAGCCCCACACTAAAGTTGCCGGGCTGAGGAGTTTTCTGGGACTCATCAGTTTCGGCCCAAGGTTCCTACCAAATTTTGCAATCACAGCAGAACCACTACGGAAGTCGACACGACAGGAAACCAAATGAAAGTGGGGCAAGGAGGAAAACAAAGCGTTTGAGGCATTGAAGAGGCAATCGGTGGAGGCATCAATGATGGATTTTTATGACAAAAAGGGTCCAACAGAGGTGGTCACTGACGCAAGCCCAGTTAGAACTGGGGCTATCCTTGTATAAGAGCAGCAGGGAGTGAAGAGAGCATTGCATTTTCCAGCCGTAGCTTAAGCGAGGTTGAGCGTCGCTACAGTCAAACAGAAAAAGATGCATTGGCAGTTGTTTGGGGTTGTGAGAGGTTCAGTCTTTATATATGAGGGCTAGAGTCATTTCAGCTTGTTACTGTAAAGCTTTAATTTGGAGGTTATTTATGGACCAAAGTCCAAACCATCGGCCAGGGTTGAGAGATGGGTACTGTGTTTAATGCCTTTCAAGTACACCGTGCGACATGTACCCTCAGACCAGAATATTGCTGACTGTCTAAGTCGTTTGACGAAGATACCCACTTCATCACAGTCTAATAAGTGAATTCGAAGAATGTATGAGAATGCTGGCAATCAGTGCAACCCCACGTGCGATGACAACTAGAGAGATAGAGTGAGCTTCCACTGAGGATGAGGAACTCACAACCATCCGCAAGTGTTGGAAGCCAGGGGACTGGTCCACTGCCCCAAATCCCTACAAGTTGCTATCTGATGAAAGTACAGTGGTTGGCAGACTGGTTATGAGTAATGTACGGATCTTTGTGCCATTGCGCCTGCGTGATCACGGGATTGTGAAGACAAAAAGATCGTCTCCGAAGAAGACGAAGCAGAAACAGAACAAGTTGTCCGCAACGTATGATCCGAAGCCGTATAGCGTAGTTTCCAAGAGAGGAGATCTGGTGATCATTGAGCGTGGTTAAACCCTGCTAAAGAGGAGTGTTGGCCAAGGGGAAAGGTTCATAGATCCTGAACCAGGGGCTTCTCAGTCAAAGCAAGAACTGACACAGCCACCAGAGCAGACACCTGTACCTCAACCCGTTGTTAGCCCAGCAGAACGACCTGCGACTGAGCCTGCGGATGACCCTGCTATTGGTCCTGGCTTACCACAGCCTGTTGTTAATAGGATGCCCGAACAGACTATTGAACCTCGAAGGTCCAGTCGCAAGAGAGCTGAGCCTGGTGGGCTTAAAGACTATGTCAGATGAAAGACTCAGTAAAACTGACTTGTTAAGAACTGTGTTACTTCAATTCAGAGATTATATGGGTCTTGAATTTTTGCTATGATTTTGAGTGGCACATATTTTGCTGAACGTGATTTGCTCACATTCACAACAGAGCTTTATTAACTGTTATCGTTGGATTGTTACAGTTATGCCTTTTAAAAGAGATTCGTCATTAGCTTAATGTAGTGATTGGTCTGTGGGTTGCCTGTGTAACCCGTGCCTGTCGTGTTTTCTGGAATGTAATCCGTTCTCGTCGTGGAACAGTCTGGAGTACAGACATTATAGAGTCCACAACATTTTGACCACTGTGATCACGAATGTCGTTGTCGATAAGAATACAAACAACGATGAACCACATTCGATTTGTTAAATTCATACCAACACAAGTGGTGCCATTTCCAGTAAATCCTGGTCGGCAACTGCACGTGAACGAACCGTTGGTATTGAAACAGCCAGCGTTTCTATCACAAACGTCGGAGGTAAGACACTCATCTATATCTGTTGAGAAAGAAATTACTAGCTTAAGGTAAAGATACTATCCATTCATTCGGTCTCACATTAGCAAATAAGAAAGAAAATAACTATACCTGAGCAAGATGTCCCATTTCCAGTGAATCCGTTTTTGCAATTGCACGTATAAGATCCGTTCGTGTTTGTGCAGTCTGCATTTCGATCGCATTGGTTTGATCTCTGACATTCATTGATATCTGATATCAAAGAAAAAAAAAAGTCACAATTTTTGGTCGAAATTGCAACGGTGACACTGTTGATCGTTATCATCACCCACACACTATCAACCTCGTAGAAACGTTGGCGCAGTGAAGAGGCTCTTATGTCTAGAAATGCTAGTATCTATAGTGGTGAGAGTACTTGTCATCTTCACATCTGACCCGTGTTCGATTAAACGCCGTACGCGTGTTGAGTTCGTTGGTTCGTCGCTCTGCAAAATTTTTCTCCGGTACTCCGGGTTTCCTTTTACAGTCTCCTACTTAATAGAGCACTTGAGCTCGGCTATTTAGGCTTGAGACTCGTCGGCCATGATCCAATCCTCTACTCCTTTCATTTTCAACTCTCCAAACTATGCAACGCCCTTTTCATATTCAGTACTTATTTATTCTCTTCCCGCATCAACATCAATAGCCTTATGAATCCTGAATCCGTTTGTAAACGGTCATTCCTCTACCTGGGTCCTGGGCACATTGAATTCTACGTGCAAATGTACTCAAAAGCGGGGGAACCTGTAGTGTCAACTATAATTACTGGTAATCGAGTTAAGGTGCTGATCATCGCAGTTATTAATTAAATTTAATTGAGCAGTAACGAAAGGAAAGCCATTGTCACATTACTAGTAATAATAATAATAATAATATCGCTTTGATGATCCATACGATGTTTTTGAAATTCATATTTAATCAATACATGTTTCGGATGAAACATCATCCATCGTCAGTTGACAAATGAGAAATAAACTAAAGTTGAGCAATAAATAGTGTAACAAAGTGAGATATAACATGAATAATTAAGGATGAAGGCGAGAACAGAATAAAAACATCCAACCACGAAACAAAACAGAAAAAACCAAACTGTTAAAGCTAAGAAAAGAAACTAATTAGTATGAAAGGGATAAATTAAGATGTTTGACTTGGGAATTTAAAGATGGCTGCTCCCAAAGGATATGCATGGCTTCTTTGATTTTCAATTGGAAACGTGTGGAAGCAGAGTCGAGGATTTTAAAACAGTCTTCTGAACACCGGGAGCGACAATTTTCAGAACCTCTCAAGTGCTTAAATATGTGGGAATGTTTGTCGGAGGCGAGATGTTCACGGATGCGAGTGGCGAAGTGTCTATTGGTTTCACCAATATAACAGGCATTACAGCCTGCACATGAAAACTTGTAAATGACTCGCGATCGTAAACCCGCAGGGATAGGATCCTTCGCCCCAAACCAACTCCTAATTTTAAACGGGGTGAACACCAACTTAATTTCCAGGTCGCTGCAAAATGTGTTGACTAATTTCTTAATTCTGCGTTTTGTTATGATGGAAAAGGGACCGATGTACGGTAATTTAAAATACAAACAATTGTCCTTCCGAGCAACACTCTGAGAGGAATAGGAGGTAAAGTAATTGTTGAGAAATTTTCTAACAACATTCTCGATAACGCTAGAAGGTTGCTTATGTCCAAGTGAAACCCAGTCCAAGTATTATTAATTTTAAATACTCGGTCAACCAGAGTGCGTACTAGTCCTAATTTGTAACTAAAAGGTACAAAGCTGTAATAATTAGTGAGAAGACCGGTGTAGGTCTTCTTGTGGAAAACCGAGGTAATAATGCCCTGATTACTATGGTTATCTAAAAGCACATCTAAGAAGGGAAGCTTGTGGTTTTCTTCCTTCTCCATAGTAAACTTGATGTTAGGATGCTGGCTGTTGATGTAACTAAAGAAAGATAAAGCATCCTGCTCGGTATTAAATAAAGCAAAGGTGTCGTCGACATATCTACGGTAAAACTCGATACCTGAATTGTAATTCTCTAACCACCGTTTCTCATGGTGACCCATAAACAGATTAGCTAATACAGGAGCAAGCGGGGAGCCCATGGCTACCCCATCAATTTGATCGTAAAAATTACCCAAAAATGAAAAATGGGTTTGGGCAGTGGCAAAGAAAAATAACTTAGTAAGATTTTCCCGTCTTAATTTAATATCTGGATTGCCCTTCGCCACTCGCATCCGTGAACATCTCGCCTCCGACAAACATTCCCACATATTTAAGCACTTGAGAGGTTCTGAAAATTGTCGCTCCCGGTGTTCAGAAGACTGTTTTAAAATCCTCGACTCTGCTTCCACACGTTTCCAATTGAAAATCAAAGAAGCCATGCATATCCTTTGGGAGCAGCCATCTCTAAATTTCCAAGTCAAACATCTTAATTTATCCCTTTCATACTAATTAGTTTCTTTTCTTAGCTTTAACAGTTTGGTTTTTTCTGTTTTGTTTCGTGGTTGGATGTTTTTATTCTGTTCTCGCCTTCATCCTTAATTATTCATGTTATATCTCACTTTGTTACACTATTTATTGCTCAACTTTAGTTTATTTCTCATTTGTCAACTGACGATGGATGATGTTTCATCCGAAACATGTATTGATTAAATATGAATTTCAAAAACATCGTATGGATCATCAAAGCGATATCTTACTTCGTGCTGCTAAGAAGTTTTAATAATAATAATAATAATAATAATAATAATAATAATAATAATAATAATAATAATAATAATACTGATGATAACGATGATACGCAAAATAATCGAGGAAAAGAGCAAGGTAAAAAATATGACGCAGCCACGAGGCAAAAATTAAAGGAACAACGAAACAAGCACAAGACGTAAAAATTAAACAAGGTAAGTACCGGAACAAAAGGTTCCACTTCCAGTGTATCCCACTCTGCAAGTACACGTGAAAGACCCGTTGATGTTGATGCACTGAGCGTCTCTGTCACACGGGTTAGTGACTTGGCATTCATCGATATCTGATAAAAGATTGCCATAGTTACGTTTGGAGAAGAGATATAGGTATAGGACGTTTTCAGACTAATCAATCAAACTTCAAATAATTTAGATCAAAAAATTTCCCTTAGTTTGGTACACAAAGAATACATAAAGAAGTCGTCATCGTTGTCACAGGCTTCGTCTTCCTTCTTACTCCTTCCCCTCGACATCATCGTCAATATCAATGTCATCAACCTCATCAAAATGACCACCACCATCATCATTTCTCATCGTCATCACAATAACCATAAACGTCATCATCATCATTGTCGCGAACGTTTTTGCCGCGCCGTTGTCGACGTCTTCGCCCTCGCCGTAGTCGAGTGAGGTTAAATCGCGTGGGTGGGTGGGTCGTGGGTCGTGGGTAGGTGGGTCTTGTTTGTTTGAAGATAATATTAACAAATGGTAAACGGCTCAGCGTGCACTATTGAGTTATGGTGCACGCAGGAGGTTGCTAAGCACGAGAGAAGCGTAAGAGTCACTCGAGGCGATAGCTGAGAGCGACTCTAGGTTCTTGAGCCTTCTACCCGCGACCCACGACCCACGACCCACGACCCACCCCACGCCGATTAGACAATCTCCAGTAGTCACAGCCATCGTCTTCGTTACTGTCAGGACCATTAATCCTGTAGCCCCACGAACGGCAACCGGAAGTAAGCTGTTTTCCCTTTTAACTTGTCTTCACACAACCACATTTTACATTGCTTTTCTCCATTAGGGATGATTACTATAAAAATCTGGGAGACACTACTGTCCTGGCAAGCGAAATGTTCTCTTCCGGTTGGCGTCCGCGTTGACGCGCGTGCTTAAGTTCCCGAGTAACACCAGAAAGTTGCCACAGAAAACATATCATCAACAGAGAAACGGAAGATACATGTTTACGAACATTGCTTTTGTTATTCAAATGTGCCAACCACAGGAAGAAAAGATCGTTTGTTTCGACAGCTAATGAGGCTTTGGTTAGCACTTAAATTACAATAGCTGACGTCAAGGATATCTTTCCTATAAGGAAACTACGATAAACTTATGATCTACTGCTATAATTTACCAGAGCAAACTATTCCATTTCCTGTAAATCCACCCTTGCAAATACAAGAGTACGAGCCATCATTATTTGAACACTCTGCATTGTCGTCACATGCATTTCCATCGTTTGAACACTCGTCGACATCTAAAAGAAAATAACCAAGGAACTTTGTGTGTCAGTTATCTTCAATTGCGTGATGGGAAGCAAAATAAAGGGGAACGTTTATTTATATACAACGGGGTACAAAGAGATACTGTTATTGTGGAGCAAAGTTTCTTGTCTAAGGAAATAACACGTTGACTAAGATAGGCCTCGAACCAGCGACCCTGGGGTCGGGAGTCCGAAGCTTTGACTACTACGGGACTTTGCCTACACCACGATCAATTTAAAAACACAACAATATCAATCGGAACTGAGACAGAGAACGACAGAGAAATGTGAAATAGCTACCGGCACAACTGGAACCATTTCCGGTGAATCCCTGTCTGCAAGCACAAGTGTAAGATCCGTTGGTGTTGGAGCAGTCAGCATTCTCACTGCAAGGGTTTGCTTGACACTCATTGATATCTAGCAGCAGATATCACTTGTCAGTATCATCACCAAAATCATCATCATCATCATCATCATCATCATCCTCAAAATCATTATTATCATCTTCACCACCGACATTCAAATCGTTATTCGCATCGTTGTCCTGTGACCTCCGCCAACAAGAACAACAATCTAAATGAACGCAAACACCACTTCTACACATTTTAGTAAATTTTCCGCCGTTATTTTCAAAACAACAACGTTCAGTGTAACGCTGAATATCTCCAGCTTTTGAAGGACAAGAAGATAATTTTCTCTTTTGAAACTTCGATCACACCTTTTTCATGATTGGACTACTGGCACCATCTGGTACAATAATGACGCGATAACCGTAATGAAACGCGGACTTTTGTTTTGAAATAACGTCCCGAAGCCGCGAATTCTCGTTGCTTTAGCTCTTTGGTGCCATCCCCCTTTACATCAACAATTTAACTTCACCTTCCACTTAATTAAATTATTTAATTAGACTACCGTCAAACAGAAGGAGGTAAAATGATGCGATGCATGTAACAAAGACACATTCACAGTTTTATCATGAACTGAACCTCTTATTTACCAAGACAAGCTGTGCCATTCCCTGTGTAGCCATCTCTGCAAATACAAGCGTACGATCCATCTTTGTTGAAACAATCTGCGTTTTCCCCACAAGGACTTCCATTCTTGGTGCACTCGTCGATGTCTGAAGAAATACAAATGAATCAAGTGCTCTCAAAAAGATTGGTTAAATCATTTGAGAAAATAACCATTAACGTACCAGTGCAAGTGGAACCATTCCCAGTGAATCCCTGTCTGCAAGTACATCTGTAAGATCCGTCGGTGTTGACGCAGTCTGCGTTTCCATCGCATGGGTCTGAGGTTTGACATTCATCAATATCTGATAAGAAAAAAAAAACAATATTAACAAATTTGCTCACACAATAGGGGGCTTAAGTAAAGACAACGAGACTTGCACGGGAACGCCACAAAACAATAGCTTCAATGAACAAAGACATAGGCCCTGCAGATCCCGCCATTTTTTACTCTTCTCTTGTCGTTTTCCTACTGACAAAGACGTAAAATGACCAATTAAATTCGAGATTATGTGAAGGACGTGGGCACTCGGTGACCACCCGATTTTCAACTTTCTCTCTTAACATACTCAACGTCGTTCGTTCCGACGTTATTCCTGGAAAGTTGGTACTCGCTCTCAAAGCCAAAAATAATCGCAAAATGACCATAAAAAGGTGGAGATCTATTTTCAAATGGCATCCTCGCAGACGCCGCCCTTTTCGTTCTTGATCAAGCTCCCAAATGAAGTGTGCTTGCTATGTAAAACTCTCCTAAAATTGCCGTCTTGGTTTCGGTAGATACAACAACATAAAGTTTGAACGCAATAATTTCCTATTGATGCGAGCGATGCCTATGAATATGGAAAGCGCGTGTGCTTAATGCTTATACTTCGACGACACCACAAAGCGAAGCAGCTATAGATAAATATCAGCGTCTAGCACATTTTTAGCTTGAATTCCTGAAAATTTAAGTTTGCTAAATTTGTAAATTAACTTGAATTAAAGATAAAAATGCGCTAGACGACGCTATTTATCTATAGCTCAAAGCCCTCCAATAAACTGCAGCTGAACCAAATTCGCACATACCAATACAAGTGGATCCATTTCCAGTAAATCCTTGCTTGCAGGAACATATGTAAGATCCGTTGGTGTTGACACAATCAGCGTTTTCATCACAAATGTCCGAAATGAGACACTCGTTGATATCTGAAGAAAAAATAAAAATATATTATTCCAATCGCTCTAGTCCTCACACTCAACAGCATAAAAGGAGGCGTAAAACAGCTTCAACTCTTCCAACAAACTGTACTATTAAGAGGTGTTAAATCTACAAAGCTTTTTTTTCATAAAAAACGGCAAAGTTATGTTACCATTTGAGAGTCCATTGTTTAACAAGCTGCACTCGTGACTCGCGGATTAGAGCTACCTTAAATTTTCAATTATTTAAGGTGGCTCTAAATCCGCTCCACAGATTTTTTTAAACTTTGCAGAAAGTTTCATTCTAGCATGCTGATTACATTACAAAAACATAAAATGGGGGTCACCGAGTTCGTTTTTGAGATATCAGCAGCTAAAGACAAAATATGGGGTGTGTTTGCAGGGTTTTCCTGTTACCACGGTAACCTTTTACGTCACAAAAATGACCGAATCTTTTTCAGCAATAATTGTTGTTTGATAAAGTGTTGAAGTGTCAATCCTTCTAATAAGAACGTTTCTTTGAAGTGTTGAAACTGGTTTGAGCCACTTTAATGCATTATCAGTTTAAGCCCAATTGAACTCTCACTGAAAAAATTAAGTGATGAAGGCTTGGTCGGAGAGCTCTACCATAGCGTTTACAGCACACAGCAAAGGTAAGGCTGAAATTTGCGTGTTGCAAAGAAACTTTTTTATTTCATTTGTTGACTGTAATAATTGTCCAGATAAGTGCAAAGATCATGTCTCTCTTTCGTCTATAGCCCGGACTACAAATATATACATTTCTCTCAAATACAGGTATCTGGCGCAGCCTCAAGGGAGAGAGATAAGTCAGAACAGAATGTTCATGCTTTCATGACAAAGCAGCAGTCTGCCATTTGCGGAAACGCGATGCGCAATCTTTCGCATATGAGTAAAAGGAATCTTCTTAAAAGCAATAGTTTTAAGCACAACTAGAAGTCCATGACCCAGAAGTCTCGATCAGCGATAGGATGCGGCCCACCAGTTTTCGGTATTATTGTGTTCGAGGAGAACGCATTCTAGTCGTGTCGCCAGTTCCACGGGATGTCCCTCGGGTATAGATCGTAAAGCCACAGGATTTCAGCGTTAGGACTCCATATTGCCCTTGCACAAATAACCTCGATCTCATGTGATAGTGCTACCATCACGGCTTGCCAAAGGGAAGTCAAGTCCTGTTGAACGGGGTCAATACCTGGATGGGTTACCGACCGTCCGGAAATACGCAATGAAAGTCTCGTCGATGACAAAACAGGAATCGAACGCACCTCACTAATAGGCCTTTTTCTATATATTTAGATTTAACTTGAAAGAGAAGTTCTGAGGACAAAGACAAGGAAAGTGGATGATATGTAAATATTTTTCACATTCGTTCCAGCGTGTTTCTATTGTTTTTGTCCTCACTGCCTATTCTTGATTACTGCTAGTCTATTATTAGGACGGATATTTTTGGGGGAAAAAATTGTGGTCGTGTTGTGTTCCTTGCACGATCCGTGACTTTGCGTCAAACACGAGCAATCCCTCGTGCGGCTACTTGATTGCAGACGAATCAGAAGCGTTGTGATCATCAGGTCCAATCTGATGACCCGTATTCTAAAATTAGATAATGAAGGCCGTGTTTTCACGAGCGATATGTCAGGTCGCTTACCGAGTGAAAACCGAAAATTCCGTGAAAACACTTCCTCTCGCAACTCGCTTAAAGTTAAGCGAGTCGGCAAATTTCAATAGAATTCTCACTAAATTTAAGCCAACAAACCAGGCAGCTTATAATAAGCGAGTTGGCAATTACTTTAGGCCAATGAGGAGTCGCTTGCGGTCATTCAAATCGGAAATACAACAGGCGTGCTGTTTTCATTATTTTTATTAATGTATTGGCACGTGCTCTCTCCTCGTTTAATCTTACCCGTGAAAACACGAATCATTTTTAAGTCGCTTAACGAAGTCTGCAAACAAACCACTTTCAGGAAGGTAAAGCGAGACAACGGCTGTCGTGAAAACAAGGCCACAGTTAACTGACGGGCCAAGGTCAAATGACCGAGATCGACACTTCTGGGTTATGGGTTTCTGGCACTACTCATAATTAAAATATGTACCAGCACAATTGGATCCATTTCCAGTGAATCCTGGTTTGCAAGCACACTTATAAGATCCGTTGGTATTAAAGCAGTCAGCATGTCGGTCACAAGGGTTTATCATTTGACATTCATTGACATCTGTTAAAGAGAAATACATTATACATTTTTTCAAACGTGAGCCCTGATAAAAATTAAAGGTCTCTTACAAACAAAAAGTGCAAAATGTCCTTCTATGTCGAGTGCTGGAGTGTGGATACCTTCCTATGGTCCGTTTGTGTTTCTTAACAAGTTGCATAGTCACCCACCTTTCACATCCACAGATGAAACATACATGCACATAAGTGTCACGCAAAGAAAAGGTCAGAGAAAATAACAGAATGTGCTATAAAAGCATGCACCGAGGACGATATCCGTTAGAAGGGAAATAAGTATCAACCGGCCAAAGCT
>NC_090876.1:42403090-42428090 GCF_036669935.1 Montipora foliosa
GTGGAGTAATGTTGCAGTTTACCTAAAATAAAGCTGAAATGACCATGCAAAGTCCTACTACTATTTCCTTTGAAACCCTTTACACTCCAGTTTCAATGATTTATCTGTAGCTGTGCTGTAAAGGCATTATTTTAGGCTTCGAAAATGGAGTAATGTTGGGAGTGATGTTGGGAGTAATGTAAGTGCTCTCGCACTGCTCGTACCATTTCTTGCTAAATCGATCGAAATAAAACAGTTTTTGGCATTCTTCCAACGTCCTCCAAAAAGAAAGCTATCTTTTAACGAGTATGAAACATAAAACAACAAAAATGTATTTTTTATGGCATTCTTAGTAAACACTTCCCCAACAGAACGGATTTTGGAGTAACGTTGTGAAGCGTCACGCAAGTCTGAAATCCAAATCATAAAACGATGATTTTAAGCAAATTTCAGTATTGTGAGATTTTATTTATGCATTGGAAAGTACATTATAAGAACGTGTCCAGAATAACAAATGGAAGCCACATGTCAAATACTACGAGAGTTATAAGCGTTAAAAGCAGATTTCCTACTCTCATACAATCCTAGACAAAACTGTTGGGAAGGTTAGTACTTTTGAAGTCTTCATTGCTTGTCTCCCCTCCCCCCTCCTTCAATGTTGTGCAAAACTGAATGGTTTCAGCGGAAAATTGTTGACTTACCTTCCAACATTGAATAGGGGGGAGGGGGGCTATGTAAGAGAAAGTGAAACTATTTCTTTTGAGCTTTAACAGAAGCAGATTGAAATACAGCTCTGGTGTGGTTCATTTACATAACCTTCCCAACTACTTTTGTCTATGATTGTAGCTTTATTGAAGGATTTAGTACTGACTCAAAGACTTCAAGATTAGAATCACACACCTGTGCAAGTTGTTCCATTTCCAGTGTATCCAGTTTGACAGGTGCAGTTAAATGAGCCCTCGGTGTTGGTGCAATATGCGTTTGGATCGCAGTCTGTCACACCAGCCGCACATTCATCAAAATCTGCAAAGGAATTCGCGCATAAAAAAAATGCTCACAGGTGAACTAGCTTGATTGAAAGATTTAGTAGTGAACCAAAGACTTTAAGCTTAAATCACATACCGGTGCAAGTTGTTCCATTGCCAGTGTATCCCGTTCGACAGGTGCAATTAAATGAACCCACAGTATTATCGCAAAATGCGTTTGCATCACAGTCTGCCTTACCAGAGGCACATTCATCAAAATCTGCAAAAGAATTCGGACATAAACAAATACTCATGGTGAACAAGCTCTATTGAAGGATTAAGTACTGAATCAAAGACTCCAACCTTAAAATAACATACCGGTGCAAGTTATTCCATTGCCTGTATATCCGGTTTTACAAGTGCAATTAAACGAGCCCACGGTGTTGGTGCAATAAGCGTTTGGATCACAATCTATTACACCAGCGGCGCATTCGTCAAAATCTGCAAAAGAATTCGCGCATAAAATTCTTTCTTACCTCGAAGGAATTTAATCATCAGGATAAGTGAGGTCCTGAGAAGGAGCGGTGTTTGTTATTAACGTTTTGGCAACCAGGCACGGGATACTTGAATTTGCGCTAACCGACATTCAATTGCGCGTGCTATTTAACAATTAGACCCGTAGCCCGCAAGGGCTACGGGTCAATAGCCCATGAGGCGAAGCCGAATGGGCTATTGACCCGTGGCCCTTGAGGGCGAAGTCCACTAGTTGGGTGATACTAATTCAGTTTATCCGTTTTGGCAACGCACCATTTAAATTTTAAATTCGCGCAAGCCACTTTAGTTAATGTCGTGACTATTTTAGTTGTTTTTGACTTAGACAAGCTGACCATTTGCTAATCCGTTGCTAAGCAGCTGCTAACCCGTGCATAGTTGCACTAATTTGCTAACCTGATTTGTAAATCTCACTTTACAACTGTGATTTGTCAGGGTTGAAATGTTATTTTGACACAAAGAGCTTTTGTATAATAAGAATGGGGCAACCATAATACATGACAATTAATCAAGATGTCGGAGCTCGGGAAATTTGAAAGCAAATTAAGGCTGGTTTTCACTAGCGACGGAGGCGGAGTCGTAGTCGGAATGGTAAGACCGCTTATGACCTAGTGAAAATAGAAGATCGGAGTCGAAAGCGGAGTCATCAGCTCGACGGAATCGGAGTCGCAAGAATCAGAACGTTTTCATTTCTTCCGACTCCGCTTATGACTCCGTCACTTATGATCCAGTGAAAATTAGACTGCCGGAGTCGGAAGCAGAAGCGAAAGAACCAACCAATCACAATGCTTGGAATCGATGTTTGTGATTGGTTTATTCATCCCCTTCTGCTTCTGACCCCGACAATGCAGTTTTCACTGGATCGTAAGCGACGGAGTCATAAGCGGAATCGGTATTCCGCTTCCGACTCCGACAGTTTGATTTGCAGATCGTATCGCTTTGCGCTTCTGATTACGACTCCGACTCCGACTCCGTCGCCAGTGAAAACCAGCCTTTAAACGATTCTGAAATTCATTGATACTGTCTTTGAAAAATGTAAACAAATTTGAAAGTAAACAATGTTTGTTTTGGTCTAATTACAGTCATTTTTCTGTTGGATTGGATGTTTTCATGAAGACCCTCTTCATAAAATATACTAGAATATGTTTTTTGCTTTGCAGACTTCACACTGTTTTCGAACCTGCACAAAGGCCTTGTTCGTTTTGTATGAAACCCTCAGTGCATCTGCATTTGTAAGATCCATCAGTATTTGAACAATCCGCATTGGAGGGACATTTGGCCGAGCCATCTTTGCATTCATTTCGATCTGAAAACAAAAAGAGAAGAAAATCAGGGCCTCTTGAGATCTGAATTGATCAAAAACTTATTACACGGCTGGCATTTGATTTTCCGATTGGTTGAGCGGCAATAAAGCCACTTCAATAAATTCACGTCCATAAGGGAAATTTCTGTGGTCATTTATACTGAACGTGACATGTTTGGGGCGATCCCGCTATCCGGGTCATTCTTTCATAGAACCTGTCATGCATGAGGCGTACGGTATTAACTCCTCTCCCTTTCTTCGAGGCATTTGTACATGGCCAGGTTGAATAAAGTTCGCAATGCGCAATGATTGCAATCCGACCCAAAACGCACAAACAGAATCATGGATTTTTTTTTTTTTATGTACTCACGTTCTCAGAGCAAAGAAATAAAAATAAGCGCACAAGAATTCATACGCGAAAAGGGCTTCCTAGTGAGTTACATCACAAAAATTTTCCCGCCAAATATCCCTCTGTTCTTTTGAAGGCCTGTGACGTAGGTTATACTGTTTTTTTGCTCGACACATCACAAAGATTAACTGCGAAGGTGATTTGTGAAACAAGCCAGGCAATTAACAATCGTCCCTGGTTTTGCAGGCGTATATCGAGTTCAGAAGCACACAGGAAGTTCGGAGAGCTAAAACGGCGATAAGTTGCTCGAGGCAAAGCCAAGAGCGACTTAAGATATTTCAAATGCTTCCAAAGTCCTCAAGGGCTTTTTTACTCGATATACACAAAGCTAAAAGGATAAAGCAATTGTTCCCATAACGTCGCCAGTGCATTTTCTGCGAACAAAGAGAAAGATTGCATTTGCTCACGCCATGAACGCGCAGAAAAAAATCAATAAGCAGGCTCGCCGCGCCCACTGGGAAGAATTACGTGGATTTGCCTACTATGTTATAACTTAAACATGTACCTAGACAAGTTTTGCCATCTCCTTCATAACCTCTGATGCATCGACACACATAAAAGCCAATAGTGTTTGAACATAAAGCGTTCACATGACAATCCGATTCTCCAGTACTGCACTCATCGATATCTAAATTTAAGAGAAAAATTAATAGTTGGCATAAAGGGATTTTTCACAGTTTAAGGATACTCAACGGCACTCTCTCGTTTACATAGCTGTAAACGTTCTTCTTCTTAGACTGTGTTTAAAATTAAAATCTATTGTTTGCCCGAGATCTAAACATTTTTTTCAAAAAATAATGGATCGGTTGAAATGGTTTATAAGATTCTTTTGAAGATTATACAAATAACTCTTGACATTTTGCAACGATATTCCTAATCATTGGAAACTCTTTATATCGGCAATAACTGTCAAGAAACGCGATATACCTCTTCCCTCAAAATATTTTACCTTGAATCATTGCCATTAATTTTGCTTAAAACTGACAACAAAAAAGGCAGAAACGTGACTTAGCTACGTTTTAGGGTGGGTAATGGGTAATGACGTCACAAGTTCAGTCTATCTGGTCCTTTCACTACCCTTCCCTGTCGGGTGCGACGGGACGAAACACTTATCAATAAACGAGTTGTCACTTTGAAATACTGTGTAAGTAAAAGGAAATTACGTGACAGAGCTACGAAATAACAGCCATCGAGAGGTTCCATTGAGCCACGTGGTACTTGGCAATTATCGCATTCAACGGGTAAGCAACAGTAAGAAATCCAAGGTGCGCAAAGCAGTAACTGGTTACCTTTGCAATTTCCTGCTTCTCCGATGTAACCAGGCCCACAGGTGCATTTGTATGACCCCAACGTGTTCAAACAACTTTCATTTACTGCGCACGTGTCGTTCCTCTTACATTCGTCTCGATCTGTTAAAGGAATCAACCCTCAGAGGAGAATTCTTATCATTCAACAAGGTACCTATAGCGACCTTCAGCAAATTTAGAACATTGTAGAAAGTACAAAATACTCCAGCAAAGGCTAGAGAACGTGTTTTTCAGTCACTTCATGGAATTAAAGCTGGGTGCAAATCCGATAAGGGTTATGTTACGCTGTGTACTATTCATGACGAGAAAGACGATTATGATAAAGCCACTGGAAGCTAAAACGTTTTGTACACTTTTCGCATATTTGTCAAACACCTCAAATCTTGGAA
Organism: Montipora foliosa; assembly: GCF_036669935.1. Classification (NCBI taxonomy): domain Eukaryota; kingdom Metazoa; phylum Cnidaria; class Anthozoa; order Scleractinia; family Acroporidae; genus Montipora; species Montipora foliosa. Next base: position 42,407,995 of record NC_090876.1, read on the forward strand.
AACCAGTTCCCTAGTGTTGTAATTGACAATTAACTAGGATAGTTAACCATTCAATTTCACTGCCTTTTACAAACACTTACAAACTCAGTTTGATTAAAAGCTGGGAACCGGAATTTTCCAGGGAAGAGTGTCGCAAGACAGATAGAGTCAATTTAATTGCAATCGTTGCAGAACAGTAGATGGGAGGGTCAAAATCTGGGACCAGATTGTAATGGCAAATCTTATAAAAAGGAGCCACTGATCCAGAGTCAATGAGGTGTAATAAGCGTACTCGCGTTGCGAGCAAAGCAAATTTGAGGTTTAAAAGACGATGGAAATATTTGCTTTCTCTCATGCTACCCATGCAATTTCCGGTAATACGACCGACACACATTCGCGCCTCGCTATTAACAATTGTTAGCGCCGCACGAGACTACATGCTTTGCGGAGCGAGCGTGAGACCTACCTACGCAAGTTCTACCATCACCCTCAAAACCTCGGATACAGCGACATATGTAACTTCCGGGAGTATTGGAGCAGAGCGCGTTCTCGTGACAAAAACTCTCTCCAGTTTCGCATTCGTCTTTGTCTGCAAAACAACAGTCATGTTTCGTTGTGGGATAAAACAAAAGCTCTGAGAACTGGCAAGCATTTGCAGAATTTTTTTGGTGTCTTCAGGTGTCTCTTTTGAGTTTCAAATGAAGACGGCATGAAACTCTCCACTTAGTTTATTCTTTTTCGCCCTATTAACACCCAGGATCTTAGGATAAGTGAGAAGGAAAAGCTGCATTTGTATTTTTTTTTTTTTTTTTTTAATGGTTGATCATATTCAGTCTGTCCGGATAAGGACTTTAAACAGTACAAAACAAAATAGACGCATCGCAATTTCAAGGACGGGGACCATGGCCAAGTTGTATAAGGCAGAATATACGCAAATTTGGATTTTATGCCATGGGCAATGATTGCCATGCTATCCGTTTGAAAGCATGGCAACCAATAGGATTTGATTAGACTTAATAATTAGAGAAAGCATGGCAATGTCACTGCTTCGATTAAATGGGCCCACAGGTAGTCTGAGCCTCGTTTTTGTTCGAATAATAGCTCTCAAGCTTTGCTGTTAAACTACCAAGTGAACGGATGAGCTCAAACAAAACAGGCACATAGCACTAACCTGCACAGTTGTAACCGTCTCCTTGGTAACCAGGATCGCAGGCACACACAGGACGGTCATCAGTTTGCTGACAAAAAGCATCGGCACCACAGGACGGAGAACAACCAGTGACAATGGCTACAGAAAGAATAGCGTCAAAGAAAACCTTTTTGTTAAGGTGGAAAAAAATAAAATGGGTGAGAATTCTTCAGGAGTATTGGTCTTTTCTTGCATTTACCACCGCGAAGATATGAATATCTCTTATGAATGGCACAAAGTTATTGCCAAACAACAAAATCTTGCATTTGCTGCAAATTATCAATACAAATGGCAGGTCGCGTATTTTTTTTAAGCTATGACACATCTTAAAGTTCAGCAACTATGTGGGGCAAGAAATTGATTAATTACCTGAGCAGTTTTTACCATCGCCTCGGAAACCATCAAGGCATCGACAGGTGTAGGACCCCGCATTATTGAAGCATGAAGCGTTGGTATGACAGTCGTTTGTCTCTGGTCTGGCGCATTCATCGATATCTGTAATGAACAAAATAAGAAAAAAACCTAAATGATAAATTTAGAATACAGTGGCTCAATACAAGCCTAGTTTAACTGCATGTGCTACTCTTTCATCTCTTAAATAAGAATGTACTTTTTAGCTACATTGACGTTTTGACTGTCAACGAGCACTTCCAGACTTCACTTTAGCTTCCGTTCCAATTATTATTTTTATTTTTATTTTTATTTTTATTTGGGGGGGGGGGGGGGAGGTGAGGGAAAGGACGGATTTAAGACATCAGATTTCAACGACAAGACTGGAAAAAAAAATACCTTACTTAGTGCAAACGTTTGACACAAAAGTAGTTTTTGCAGGACGGTAATCAGAGAAAGGTACTTACAGAAAATCTACCGCGAAAATATCGCTCATTGTCTGGGGTCCATAACCCAGAAGTCCCAGTCCCTGCAATCTCTATGAATTGGCCAATCAGTTTACGGTATTATCTAAATTTAGAACACAAGTCCCGCCAAATATATAATGGCCAATCAGATTGGGCCTAATGGCCGCAACGCTCCTGATTGGTCCGATCCAGTGAGATTACAGATTGCAAAGAGCAGCGTTGTACGTAACTGGGTGATTTCAGCTGTATTACCTGTGCAATTTCTGCCATCACCCTCGAATCCATCAAGACACCGACAGCTGTAGGACCCTTCGGTATTGTTACATAAACCGTTGATGTCACAGTCGTTTGAGTCCGGTCTGGCACATTCATCGATATCTGTGAAGAAAAGGAAAACGATAGGCCCGTAATGCGTGCATGTCACTTCTACTTGAATTCTTTAAGCAATTTGTCTTGTCATGCTTTTAAAGCAAAATTGTTTAATGCAAGAGCGAGTCAATTTGACTTAACCATGACAGCAAAATTGTGCTAGATAGCTCTAAATTCACTTGAGTTTATTCGTTCATTTTTAGGCAAGTTGAAAGAAGCAAAAGGGTTTGGGAAAATGATTTTTACTTGCTACGCAAGCTCAAGCACATGTGACATGCGCAAACTAAGTAGCGTTTTGACCATAAGTACCTTTTGTTCGGACAAAGACACCAGTTACCAATACGCTTCTACGCATGTCCCATGTGCTTATGATTGCGCTGGTGTCGACCAGCTCTTACTCACAAGGCATAAATGAAAAAAAAAAAAACAAATGCTTAGCAGAGCAGTTTTTGCCGTTACCCTTATAACCGTCAAGACAGCGGCATACATAAGATCCTTCAGTGTTGCTGCACACAGCGTTGTCGCTACAATCATTTGTTTCAGAATTTCCGCATTCATTTACATCTGCAAATAAGTACAACTTCCTAAAAGTGAAGCTCCCTTTTAACTGCTGAGTGACAACACGGGGAAGAATTCAGACCTGGCGTCTGAGATATATACGAGATTACGTTACCGTTGACTGCAGTCATCAATCGTCTGTGTAGTATTTGCTTAGAATACTATCCTATTTTATGCCTATGGACTATGCGTCTCTCTCATTAAAGGACTTTGAATGCATTTAAGGGAAAAGTTTCATTTTACCCGTCACAGAATGAGTGACAGAATGACATTTAAAGGTAACACGGCGCAAATAACAAATGTCATCTTACCATCACAGATTTTTCCATCGCCCTGAAATCCACTCTGGCAGCGACAAACGTAGGAACCCTCAGTATTGTTACAAGCAGCATTGGTGTCACATCCGTTTAATTCAGGATCAGTGCATTCATTGATATCTGCAAATTGATGCGCAAGAGGTAATCTTTGGTTAAAACGTCATGGTAACTAAGCGCACGTTAGCAACAGCTGTTGGAAATTAATAAAACGCTACCTTACTTGGCTTCTGGAGTTTCTTTTATTTACGTTAGCACGAACGAATTACTTTGCATAACGACAAGACTTTAAATGATTCAGTACAATAAAGAGTGTATACTGAATAAGGAAACTAAAGCAACAAAGCCCTTAAACGAGCTAAAGTGAATGAATGAATAAATCACAAGACATGAGGTGACAAAACAGTGACATCAGAACACATTCGGGTAATAGTGACTTGAGAGAAAAGCCATATGGTTTCACAAGAGATATTACTGAATTTTTTTCATAGTTTAGAATGCCACGAGTTCTTCGGCTCGGCACGCACTGTTAAGAATGGCCAATCAGAATAATGTTCTTGTCAAACGAAGACAAAAATAGCTAAAACAATGTATACAAATTGTGCAAACTGATGTAAATTGACATAAATGCAAGTCTCCTACCAAAGGGTTAGTTCTAAAAATAGAAAGATTCGCGCAAAGGTTGACTCAAGAATATAGTGCATATGGAAGCTCCTACTCATGGTCACCTGACACAGTGAAACCCAACCGAAACGCGGAAAGCAGGTATAGAAACTATACCCCTAAACATACCACTAGACCTATTCCTCTTAACACTTTCTTTTTACCTTCACAACGTCTCCCGTCGCCCTGATATCCTTGAATGCATCGGCAGACATAGAAGCCTTCGATGTTCGTACAAATTGCATTGGGGTCGCAATCATTCGTTTCATTTTGCGCACATTCGTCAAGATCTGAAGACGAAAGGTGCACATAAGTCAGATGTTATGGCAAAAAATATGAACTACTAACTGATATTAGTTGGCCGTCCATGCCAATCACGGGCATTTGAATTCTGCCGCCCTCCACGCAGAGTCTGGTAATACGCCACTTTTCCCCTACCCACCCCATCGCGGAGCTCCAAAATCCAAATATCCCAGGGCTAACTTCCACCTCAAGATGTTTTTAATGTACCCTAGTGAATGTTCGTCTCGAAACCAAGTCGGAATTCGTATAATATTATACTATATCAAATCGAAACAACACTTTACCTGTGCAGTTGATGCCGTTACCCGTGTATCCATCCTTACAGCTACAGGAATATGAACCATTCGTGTTCTTGCACAGAGCGTTCAGCCCACATTCATTAGTTTCCGGTCTCGCGCATTCATCCATATCTGTGACAGAGGGGATAAAATGGGAAAGGCTCACTCACTTCATAAAGAGGAGAAACTTGGACGGTAACATAAAACCAGGAAGTCGTTTATTTGAAAACGGAGGTGATCAGGCTAGAAGGGGGCTCCGCGCGGCGTCAGCGAATTCTGCCGAACCTATAAGAGTATTGTTTGATGGTCCAGGAAATTTGTTCGCTTTTGCCCATAACAAACTGGCCACTTATTAAAAAGCGTAAATTAAAAAAACGAACGTTCTAAACGTACGATGAATGCTGGAATGAAGTAATGTTGGTGTGCAGAGCAACACAGTTCGACAGTATATTGGGAATTCAACTTTGTACTGTGCAGGACGTTTGAGATTATTTGTCATGTTTATAGAGAAACATACCAAATATAGAATACTTCATGGAAAGTGTGTCCATACGCAGGGTATTTACGTACGAGTTGGTAAGTATTAGTGATGGCGTATTATGTAAATTATATGCATACTGAACTACGCAGATTCAAGTCACAAGCTCATACGGTGTTTACGTTAGAAATCAATATTACAGCAAGCACAGAATGTAAAACTTAACTTCTTAAGTTCAATCGTCAACTGATTCCGATTCTCTTCCATTTTTTTTCGATGGTTCAGCTGTGCCTGCTTTTTTCAGCTTTTTTTTATTTTAACTGGTGGCTTTTCCTCGACAATTCAAATTTTTATTCATATGGCTTTTAACGCTAGAGACAAAACACCGTAACCTTGAGGGTTTATAATCTTCTCGGCCTTTGCGTCTACCAGAGCGAATAAACTCTGCAAGATACTTGTTCAATTCTGCTGCCGCAATCGCTCTTCTCCTTTTTTTCAATACTTGAATTCTTTCAACACCTGTACGTCTCGATTATTTTTCTCTAGTGTTTCTGTTCTCATGATTTCAACATAATTCTTTACTGAAGCGACAATTTTTTTCTTATTCATTTTTTCAAAAAAATTTGACTTTAAAAACAGTCCGTACAGCGAATTTGTGTCATTTTGCGAATGGCTTGAAAACTGAACGCTGCCAGTCAGCTCACACGTGGAAAAACATGATACGCGGATCCTGATTGGACGTATCGTTTTCTCCAAAATACAATACGCGACATCTAATTGGCTTTGTGCTACTTATAACACTTTGTGAATATACAGATTACTTCATTGTTGGTGTGTGCGTACGATTTTTATTCACGAGTTGTGAAGGATCGCGTAAACGAACGAGTGAGCGAAGCGAACGAGTGAGTAATAAAAAGCGTACAAACGAGCCAACCACGAAGTAACTTGTTTACTATATGACTACAGAGATCATAAAGTTAACGAGGTAAGTGTTAATCGAGAGGCTATCAAACCACCAATTGTGAAAAAAAGCCCCCCCCCCCCCCCCTCCAAAAAAAAAAGAAAGAAAAGAAACCTTTACCTTCCATACCTCCCTTGAGCACTTTTAAAACTTTTTAAGTTCAATATAATATTAGCCAATCAAAAGGCCGATACGAGAAATTTTCACTAGTGGAACAAAGTATGTCATTTCATCACGGAAATGTACGTAAATCTCTATACTTATGTAATAAGAAAAGTTATTTCGCGCCTTTTTGGTGAGTAAATCGCATGTACAACGCACGTGCAGGGCGTGCAGAGCCATTGTTCCCAGTCTTACGTAAAAACGACGAGAATCAAGTGAAGCTATGACCTTCGCAGTTACGAACGCAATTTTTACAATTGCGTAGAGAAGCCTGAAAAATTCAGGACTTCAACTGAATTTTTCAGGCTTCTCTACGCAATTGTAAAAATTGCGTTCGTAACTGCGAAGATCATAGCTTCACTTGATTTCATATCCGCAGTTCATATGATTCATTTCATATACCATTTCATCAACGACGAGAATGTCGTCTAAAAATATTATTTCCCGTCATTGTAATAATCTCGTTATAATCCCAAGTCGTTCGGAAAGGAAAATGTGTATCAACAATTGGCATGAACGGTGTGGTTGTTTGGCAAAAAAAATAATGATTACGGTTTCTTCAGTTTCTCACGTCCTCCGCACAACCTCAAATTGGTCAAATTCACGTTGTTGTCAGGACCAGGACGGGGAAGAAACGTACAAAAGTGTAAAACGCACGTGCAGGGCGTGCAGAGCTATTGCTTTTGCTCGATAAATCCATTGTTTTGTTGCGTTCTCGTGGCCGTCGTCGTCGTTCTTGCGTAAACTCCCTGTTCTCGTCGTTGTCGTGTCGCACTATAAAAGGCGTGGTTCCTTAGGCACATGCTTACGATTTGTCAATCAAACGCGGTCCCATACAGAGCTGTCTGATAATTTGTCCAATAAAAAGCCCCGTAATGTGTTATTTAACAATTATTCCATGAGCGCGCGTTCGATATGAGATCGTAAATAGCCAACCAGGTGCGTATGGCTATAACCAGTCTCTCATCCAACAAGCGCGAATGGAATAATTGTTTTATTAAATTCCTTAAACCCCAAAAGTTTGTAAGTACCAAATACGATCGAAAAAAGGGAGAAATTCCTAGCGAAATCGCAAAAACTTGCGATGTTGTGTAATAACTTGCCGTCAGACAGACGCAGGCTCATCTCAAAAGCATTTCTCACCCTTTTCGCGTACTTCTAAGCTTCGGAATTGATCCAAACTTTCCACAAAAACGTTTTTTTTTTTTTTGCTTTCTGGCGAAAAGAATTTTAGTTTAGCAACGCTAAGCGCAATCATTTACCATATAAGGTCAAACTAAGGTATATGAGCTGATAAATGAGATTGAGTGAACCAATCAGAGCATGGGAAATGCATTATCCGAGGTTGAGAATTTAATAAAAGATGTTATCAATCGCTGTCGTTCTTTTTTCCTTTAATCGCTCGTCCCTTTTTCTCGCGCTGGAAATATCTTTCAGGAGTTCCGTCTTTTTGTTGCCATTTTTTGATGGCCATGTTGGATAATCAGTCGTACTTGAACGAATCCGAACAAAAGCAGAGCGTAAAGCGACCCCTTTTACAGTGTTTAAGATCCTTACGATGTCCGTAGCATCACGAGCTTTCAAGCAAGCAATACAACACTCGGAGTAGTGGTAATGAATGCGAGTGAAAAGAAATATTTGTACGTTACGTACATTAAATAGTTAGTGTCTTAAAGACTGCTGTGTGAAACCTTTGGGGACACTTCAATTGTCACCTCGGTTTGCCTTCAGAAAGATATTGAAGTTGGAGTGTTGATCTTACCAAAGCAAAACCTGCCGTCTCCCTGGTAACCTCTAAGGCAGCGACATATGTAGAAACCCTCAGTGTTGGTACACATGGCTTTGGGGTCGCATTCATTTTGCTCGTCATTGAGACACTCATCAATGTCTGGATGTATAAAGTACGGAGATGAATGCCGGAACAAATGAAAATGACAATAAAGATAATAATATTTTAAGCTAAATTAACGCATGCATTGGACGGGAGAGTTAACTTTATAGATATATAGACAGCAAAACTTTTGGTTTGATTATTGCCTTGTCAGAAATGTTCCAAATTAGATGCATGCCATTTTAATAAGCGTCACAAATAATGATAATAATAATAATAATAATAATAATAATGATGATGATGATGATGATGATGATGATGATGATGATGATGATGGGATACTTGTTAACTAGCTCGATAGCTAAGTGCACTTCTACTATAAACAAAGCCTTTTTATTTTACATTTTACATTGTGGCATAATAATGACGATGATGATTTATGATGATGATGATGGTGACGATGAAGACCTTTACTTGAGTGTCAAGTGCATTTAGCGTTGGGTCACTAATTGAAGACAATGTGCAAAGTGTAAAGCCAACAATCTGAACCCACATGTGACGTCAGGTCTGAGAAACGAATCCAGGCCACACTGGTGGGAGGCGAGTACTCTTGTCACTACACCACCTCTGCTCCCGCAAAAGTGTCCCCCTACTTTTCTTTCCCACTCCATTTAAAGCGAGAAGATATCGAATTTTGTATTCTAAAATGGAACAAGAATTGTTTCTTTCTTACGCATAGGTAAAGCTGCGTCGTCAACGTCAATGTAAACGTCAAGGTCGAGGAAGGACCGCAAGGACTATTTCTAATTTTTAGACCGAAAAGAATCTAGTCACTGAAGAGAAACAGTATTAGGGATAATCGTTTCACCATTTATTTAAGAAATAGAGAACATGTACCATGTTTCTATCGAGTTATAGAAACACGAGTGAAAGTTTGGGAGAACGAGAAATGCTGTGGGAACACGAGCCACAGGCGAGTGTTTCCTCAGCTTTTTCGAGTTCTCCCAAACTTTCAAGTTCTCTCAAACTTTCTCCCAAACTTTCACGACTCGGCTCCGCCTCGTGAGTCCACAACATTTTGACCACTGTGCTGACGAATATCGTTGTCGATAAGAGTACAGATAACGCTGAACCACTTTCGATTTGTTTTTACTACAATATTCAACGCCAAAGCAAGTTTTTATTTCAGGGCGTGACCAAAATCTTGACACAAAGAAAGAGCAAGCGTTGTCTATAACTTTCTCGCCATATGATTGGTTTATTTCCCAAAATGGGCTTTCCTGATTGCCTTTTACATTGCGTGACAAATTGACGCGAGCATGACGCGTACAGTGTTGTCTAGACTCTTATCGACAACGGCAAATTAGCCAATCAGATTGCGAGATTACAAGCAATTGTGGTAAAAAAATGCATTACAATAGATCTCTTTCATAATGGCTTTCAAATAAAATACTCTTCCGTTTCAATGCTAATAAGCCTTTTTATACTCGCAACGACGAGCAAATTTCAAAAGAATATTTGTTTCAAAATGAGGGCAGTAGGTCTAATTAACATAAATGCAAAAGAATGGGAAGGTAGTCGCCATTTATGAAAGTGGTCTACGTCATCCGGCTGGATCCCTAAAAAAACAATCAAAGCAAAGCAAAGCCCCCCACCCCTCCTTCGTGGTCCCTCCATTACATGATTGCTATGGATACACCTACATTTTCAGGTTTATGGGATCTTCGTTCAGAAAACAATAGTTGCCGTTGACTCACCAGTACAGTTGTAGCCGTCACCTTCAAAACCACCGTTACAGACGCAAGAGAGACGCCCACTGCCGCTGTCCTGGCAAAACGCGTTCGCACCACAAGGTGGCGAACAACCAATAACTACGAGTAAAAGAAGAAGTATCAAGGTAAAGTTACCCAAGAAAATTAATTAGAAATAACGGAACGTTACGAAGTGCGCGCTACAAGTTTTACCCCTCGTAGTATTTCTAATCGTTTCTTTTCTATATAAAGTAAAGGCCGAATATGACCAAGATGTGGAAAGGTTTTTGTTGTTTGAGAGCCAACTTCATACGTCAGCAATTTTTGCTCGGTGAAAGCACGGAGTGAGCTTACAGTCATTATCCATTAAACGTGTCTGGCTTGATTAGGAATCGGGCCCCTTCATTCCTCGCAAACTTGTCAATGATATGTCGATAAAATAACACGTGGCCTTACCTGTGCAGGTTCTACCATCACCCTGGTAACCATCACGACAGCGACAAGTGTAGGATCCATTGCTGTTATTACAGGAAGCATTGATGTGACAATCGTTTGTGTCGGGACTGGCGCATTCATCTATATCTAAGACAATTCAATTTTATGCAAGATTGTAGAAATAAGAGGAGGGCTCTACCGGGAGACACGTTTGATATGGTTTTTTCTGTAATATAAGCTGTTAGTATCACCCAACTAGTGGACAAATGCAAATCCTGCATTTTGATTGGCTACGCTACTAGAGGACTATTACTAATAGTCCTCGAGTAGCGAAAAGCGTGACGCTTTCTTTCGGTTTATTCCCAAATAAATATTTATTCAACTTGCATTTGCTAACTTTATTATGGCCTTTTCTGTCCGACAAGTTGGGTGATACTAAAACAATTAGACCCTTCGCCCTCAAGGGCCACGGTTTAATAGCCCATGAGGCGAAGCCGAATGGGCTATTGACCCGTAGCCCGCAAGGGCTACGGGTCTAATTGTTAATTATTAATTTCAATTATAATCTTGAATGTTTTTGCGTGTGGTTGGTTTGCGTTCATGTATGTACATGGTTTTTTTTGTTTACGTGTCCCTTTCTTACCCCTACCAACAATAACCTATGTATTTATACTGAAGGTGATTATTTTCCGCGTATACCCAAGACATCGTCGTAAACAGGATGGTTAACAGTATAAACAAGGAAAAAAGCGAGGGGCAACAAGTTGAAAATCTCACTTAAAAGCAATCATTAAGTCAATCTCGGAGGATTCGCTCACCTGCACAGTTGTTACCGTCTCCTTCATATCCATTGACACAGCGACAAACATAGGACCCTTCAGTGTTCGTACACAGTGCGTTTGAATTGCAATCGTTGGTTTCGGGGCGGGCACATTCGTCAATATCTAAAGAAAAATTAAAACAATTAAGTTCTACTTTGCCCTAGAAGAACAAATGACATCGTTCCCTCTTCACAGCCATATCAAGCGATAGGATTCAAATACGTTGAGAAGGACACAAATTCTTAAAGGGTTTGGTCTTAAGAGTTTTTTTTTTTTTCGAAACGACTTCCATGTTTTGATACCCCTGCGTTACAACGCTTGTGATTTATGTCAAAATACCAGGGCACGCTATACCATACACGAACACACATTCTATTGAAGGGTAACTTTAAAAAAAGGCAACTTCTTTCACTCTAAAAATACTTTTGTTGACATTTCGTATACACCCACAAGAAACAAACAAACAGTTTTACACACTTTTCTGTATTAGCAATAGGATTCAATACACAAGAGATGGTGGTCATCGTTAACTTGGCAGTTGCGAAGAAAGCCTGGCAAAAAATCCAGTTCAATATTTTACATATTCTATGTCATGAATAAGGACCAATAGGGTTGAACACCGTGTCTAAAAAGAAGTTAGGCCAAGGCGACGCATAGCATCTTCCTCAATTAATTATAACAACAAAAACAACAACAAATTATTTATTTACAAAATGAATGGTCTAAAGGGCTTGTCCCGCAAATAGCCACAAAGCTAGTCGAAGAGGGACAAAACGAGTACAATAAATTACCAACATACATAATAATGCAGATTTAAATAAGGCTATGCAACAAAATTAAAATAAGTTACATGCAATTTTTAATTATCACAAGACGATCTAGGATCGTAAGTCGGGCTGTGGCCACACGTGTGCTGCTAAAGATCATGAGCGTTGTGTAGTAGATGGAAAGATGTGCATGTCTCAAAGAAAGATCACGAAATCTGTAATCACACTGGCAAAAACAACATGCATTTCGTCGTGAAAACATTGCTGACTTGATGTCCGATCTCACCCATAGATCACTTGCTTGTAAAGTGCATTTGAATATGCCAATAGCAAATGCGCTATATAAATTCATTACAATAAATTCATTACCATTGCTACCATCAACTTCACAAAGATCAAGACTCTTGGGTAAATCTGCACTTGTGAGGTGTCCGTTAATGCTCAGGTGACGATAGAATTTGTTTCCTTGGTCAACTATGCAACATAACGTTTTGGATTTCCAATAACTACAAGACTTTGCTGTTGAGTAACACAAAGCATACAGCCCTACAGCACAGCATTGTTTACAAGTGCAGTTGCATTGTTCTCTGACACTGTTCGCTGCAGTTATTTCATATGTACTAATATGCAGCCTTCTGAGTTCATAATTGTCACCGGGTGAGTGTATAGCCTGGAAATACTGTACTAAGTCCTTAATGGATGGTACTTCTAATAGTACACATGTACCTTGGGGATGGCTTCTACCATATTCATCTCTTGCATGAGAATCAAAAATCTTATAACTCCCATTATCAGTATGATAGATACTAACACCAATACATCCTATTGTCAGAGTAAATGAAGAATAATTTTGTGACAAGAGTGATTCAAATGCACTGTCTATACGTATACTGTACTGATATCCCTCAATAATTGAATCACTGTTATGTAGATTACCTGTGTAGCTTTCACTATAATTAAGCTGGTATTTTTTCTCAGACATAGCAATCATAGCTGGTAATTCTGATTGCATTAAATACACCTGCCCTGTACATAGTGACAGTTACATGTATTAATTCCTTTGATATTATTATAAATCAAAGCACACAAACTCATTGCAACGCATTGTTGCCCAGCATTTGCACCAAATACTGTAATATCACCTTGACTGTATGGTGCCTTTACTGTCAAGGTTGGATCAATATTATTCATTGGAGGCCCAGGATTTGTTTCTATGCCATTACATAGATTTATTTCAGCACAGTATCATCTATGATCACCATTCTTGTACAAACTCATTGGTCCACAGCATGTGTACAACACTTGATATTTCTTCAGATTTACGCGTTTTCAGTGTATTTTCCAAAGCAAGTCAAACGTACTGTTTGACGAAATTTTCGTCGAATAGAAGCTGGTTTTTTCCTCACTTTTTCAAAAGAACCGAGACTGGCAATTATTCGCCTTCTTTTCATTTGACTACTCTGCCTGCAACTGATGTTAACATGAAGTTTTGACGACAAAGGAGTGATCTTAAGAATCTTTTCCCACACAAATACCCTCAGTTTTCTGCTTTTCTGCGACAGACGTTTCTGCTTCTTCACAGGATCCTACTTGGTTCGCGATCACGACACCTCGTCACATGGCATTCACGTACAACACGGTTATGATTACAATACACAAATTTAGCATAACGAGATCTCAGTTCCTCTCTATATTTTATTTTTCACTACGCCATCATGTTGATGATGTACAAATGGCTGCATTGCCTCCCCTAATACATCACATTTTCCCAGTACATTCAACATTGCTCGTGTTGGTAACGCAATCGTATACAACATGCCAACGTACATGATTAAACAGAAAACTAATGCAGTACAAAGAGAATTGATAGAACTGATAATCCACTTGATACATTGTACAAAATATATGAAATAATGATCATGACAGTCATAAAATTAAAGAAGTTACTTGCATCTTCGCTTCGGTAATTAAGTGACGGCTTTCTTGTTGTCGTTGTTGTCCTCCGTGCCATTATAATTATACTGATTATCAAATATCAGAAAATATCAGCTTGCCCCCTGAGCTTGCACCCGCCAGCGTCAAAATTTCGAGTAAAGTTCCTTAATATACTTCTGTCATTGCTAGTCATAGTTTGCACATATTTTGTACTCAATGACTGCTCAACTGATCTCTTTAGAACTTGTAAGAGCTTGATAGGAACATTTGAGATATTTGCCAAGAGTTCGCGGCCCTTTCGAAATGCACGCTCATTTTCGTCTTTTGATGTGGGTCTACCACGAACAGTCTGTGCGTTTGTAAGTGGTTTGAGGGTATTGGACCTAACACCGTAACTCGCTTCTGCCACACTTGTAATGAATGCCTACCATCACAGAGAATCACTTCTAAGGTTACCGAAGAGAAATGAAAACGAAGCGGAATGAACATTGAGCCTTCACTACATATCTGCGGTATTGCCCATTGCACGTGACGGACATTTGCGAAGAAATACACTGGTAAACCTAGAGTCGGTCGCCCGACTAATAAATATTACAATTGAAAATAGATGAAGAGGGAAAAGAAAAATCAGATTATACTAGAAAAAGAGAAGGACCAAGGATGATCAGTTTTTCATTTGGTCAATTATCGTTCCCACTTCTCTATATGAACTTACAGTCTTGTAAAACCACTTCTATTTTCGTTTTTGGTTTCGTTACTTCATCTCTAAATTCATTGTTAGCTTTTCGCAATTTCTGATCGTTAGTCATGTTCTTTAGGTACTCGCAGGTCCGCAGAGGTACAGCTCGCAGCTCCCCACACCGCAAAAAAAAAAAAAGTATCAACTCCGATTTACCTGTGCAATTCCTGCCATCTCCAAAATACCCCACATTACAGCGACAAACATAAGAACCATCAGTATTCGAACACAGGGCATTAGAATCACAGTCGTTAGTTTCTTCTGTGGTGCACTCATCCACGTCTGCAATTCATGATTAAAAACAGCAAACATCATGGACACTTCGAAACAAAAATCACCTTCTGCGCTGCTGGTTAAAAAAAAGTAAACCAGTTTCTAGTTTATTGCGTCGGTGGGGGAGTGATTTGGAAAGCCGAGGCGTCGGTGGGAGAGTGATTTGTCAAGCTGACGTTTCGTGCGTTAGCCCCTCGTCAGAGCGAATGACGAACGGCTAAAGCTCGAAACGTCAGCTTTCCAAATAATTCACGGTGGTAATTCGACCTTTATCATCACGTTTGATAAAACTAAATTTTCCTGGTTAAAAAAAAAGGCTGTACAAGAGCTTGTAGATACAAGTGGGTTGATGTTTTGTTGACATAAATATTTTTTTCTAGTAACAAACATATTTGAGGTTTTCTCCTTGATATTTCAGTTATGTAGGTAAAATTAGCAGAGTTTTGTCATGGGAAGCAGCAAGTAAGAGGAATACGCTCTATTCCTCAGGTGAAATCACAACCTGTTTTGCTTTCTTCTTTTGGAAGAAAATCTACGTTGAGAAATTTCTGTGTCATCGAAGGACGGTTAGAGGCACTTTGACAAGGAGGTCATGATGAGATGTTGTGTTCAGATAGTCGAGGATCTCCCGAGTAATGTTGTACACGCACGGGCAATGTTATGGATTGTAGAGCAGAATGGCCAATCTAAACTTCGCCCAGCAACATCTAACACGCTGTTCAAAAGCTACCAACTAAGGCCCAGCAGTGAAACGTCGGTGGTCAACGATGTTAACACTATTTACAACGGCCATAAAGAAATAACGCTAAATTTCCGTCCGTTACTGCTCAAGGAATAAATGCACGAATGTAGCACTTCTGTCCAGAAATGGACTTAATGAGACGCACGCTCACTTTTGACATCCAGCAGGAAGTGTCCCTTAAGTCTGAGCCTTTGCTTCCCATTTCCAACAATAAAGTAAGGGTAAAGGTTAGTGCTGTTTTTAGCTTAGGGTAAATGCAATAATTATTCGACGAATGATGTGAAAATGGCAGTTCGCTTTCCTGAGCTTTCAGAAAAAAGATTTAATTATTGGCAATTGTGAAAAATAAAGTTAACTAAGTTATCGAATGATAAAGTAATTATTGAACTCGGTTATCGCAAGATATCGTGATTTGTCAGTGTCTCGCAGATTAATTATTTGCCTCAGCCTTTGGCTTCGGCAAATAATTGATCTGCTCGGCACTGACAAATCACGATATTTTGCTCAACCTCGTCCAATAATTGTTAACTGTTTATCCTTATTTGAGCAGCAGCATTTGGGGGACACTTCGCGAGTTTAATTGTCTGAATTCCGAGACACGAGTGATGTTGAAGTTGTAAGGTGATGGTGATGCTTAAGCGCTTTTCTAGTCATACCGGAATGTAATGTATCCCAATTACAAAATTGGAACGGTTGGAACGACGTACCTTGTATGGTGTTGCGTATACAAAGAATACAAACGGTAACTTTTACGTACAAGTACGAAGTATGAATTAGCGTCCTTACCAGCGCAGAATCTGCCGTCTCCCTGGTAACCTCTTAGACAGCGACAAATGTAGAAACCCTCAGTGTTGGTGCACAGGGCTTTGGAGTCGCATTCGTTTAGCGCGTCAAGATTGCATTCATTGACGTCTGGATTTAAAAATAACGACGAGAATAACAATAATAATGGTGATAATTATGATAATTATAACGACAATGATGATGAGAAAGGTGATGATAACGATGCCTTAAATCAGATATGCAATTGATTCCTTCGCGTCAACGAACCTCTCCCGGCTTTTCTCCAGGGCCGAGTTCAGTGCACGAAGCAGGGTGAGCGCACAACCAGATCATGTAAACTTGTTCTATTTGGTTAAACACGACCTGGAACACGAGGTCACTCTGCTAATATGAACTCAACCCAGGAACCTCATTCATGGCAAAGTCTCGAAGACGTGTAAGGCCAGAAACGCAATATTGGTCAACGTTCTATACTCCTACTATAAAAAGCTAGTGTTTTAACATGATTTCAAGATCAGAAACATTTACATTTTAATATTTCATTCCTGTAAATACTTTTCTTTTCAAATTAAGTAGAGAGAGTTTTGGCACCCTAAATACGCCCGAAAAAGTTCGAGAAAGCGGCCCTCAGAAAATATGCAGGAAATGCAGCAACGGGTCATCATAGTCGGATAAAGAACCGTCGACTCACTGAAGCGACCTTTTTTCCCGTCAAGTGTATAACAACCTCAACTTTGCAAAATTTTGGAGACTAATGCGGATGACAATTACAGACTTGTGGCTTTGTAAATGTTACACGAACATCTACCGAAGTGTGATATTGCTCTTTTAAGCGCTTAAGCTCTCGTGACCTGCTAACGTGGATAGTGTGTGCCTTTTTCCATCTTGTCATTGACTCACCTGTACAGTTTCGACCATTCCCAGAGTAACCAATGGGACACTGACATGTGTAGGATCCGTTCGTGTTGGTACACAAGGCGTTGGCATCACAGTCGTTTAATTCGGGACTGGTACATTCATCAACATCTGTAAATTGCACAGAGGATTTGTAAAGGGAAAAATTGTTCTACGTTGACCAGCTGGTCAGTAGGTAGACCAGTTGAAGCTGGTAGCGCTGGACCACCGAGCAATCAAATCCCCTACCAAACCAACTGCCCACATACAATTGAGAAGGGTGGAGTAATCAACTTAACCCTCGTATCGTATCACTTCATCGATAATTAATGTGGAACACTACATAACGCCACTGAACGACACACTGTTCCGAGAAAAGTAGGGCATGAAGCCTTCGACTTCACGGTCAAGTTATCAGAAATTGAAGATGTTATTGTGACCTTTTGTTGAGTCGCATTTAGGAATCTGTAAATACCTTAAAAACGTCTCCCCGACTTCTTTTTTCAGTCATTTCGATTAAGGGTTTATTGGTTAAATCAAACTTAATTATTCTCCAAAGGCAGAATTTGAAAACGAACGCTCGTTACGTGGAAATAATTTAGAACTGCTTCTTTACAGTATTGCCCGATCACTCTATTCTCAAAAATTGCCTTTGTTTCATTCACCAATCAAATCTCACTGCGAAGTTGATCACGCGGCTTCTCAGGGGTGGTACTTGTTCTTATTCTAACGTTTGAAATATGATCCTTGCTTTTTTATCTTTTAAAAGGATTTTTGTTTTGTTGTTTCCTTCAATATCTTTGCTCCCTTTTTCAATTCAATTTGCCTATGCTCTATTCCATTTCAAAGCCCTAAACGACTTTTCGTGATTTTTCCAAGGTTTCCATAACATAACATAATATGACATGACATGATATAACATAACATAACATAACATAACATAACATAACATAACATAACATAACATAATTTGCTCATTTAAGTCAACTCAACTCAATTCAGCATTACAAGGATACAGACTAAAGATCAATTAACATAACAAACAATTGAAATAGACCCACTTTTGTATGATATTGGAATATAAAGGTAAAAACAGAACGTAAGCAAAATGCAAAACATTTAATTGGCCTATCGAACAAAACCAAACGAGCGCAAATTTTCATTGGCTTTGCGAACACGGATGCAAACAACGTTGTCCTTCCATGGAACTTTCTGGAAAGCGATCGGCATTTCGCTTTGACGTCATTTTAAGTGCAGTAATGTGATTGGGTAATCGAACTGCTTACTGCCCACATTATAGAAGTTTTCTTGGGGGGAATAAGGAGAAGGTTTGTTTTAATGTTGCCAAACATTGGTCCGTGAAACAAATTGCGAACACTCTTTCAAGGTCATATGAAAGTCGATCTAAAAGGAGCAAAATAAATTATGTCTAACATCTAAGTAGAGCGAATCGGGATCATCCAAATAGGATTGGCTAATCGAGTGGATGATCCCATAATCCTCACCTGAACAGCTTCTCCCGTCTCCAACGTAACCATTTAAACAACGACATACATATGAGCCCTCAGTATTGGTGCACAGCGCGTTAGGGTCACACTCATTTGCCTCATCACGTACACACTCATCAACATCTAGTCGCAATTGACAAGAACAGAAACAATTAGAATGACGACAACAACATCTAAAAATACAAATCCAGATCTAAAAAATATGCACTTGTTAGTATGAAAAATGAGAAAATCCCACATTCGATAAATCAATAAGTTATGTAGGGAGCCCATGATAAAAAGCATACTACTTTGATGTACTCGTGACAGGGTTTCCATTGACCAAGTTACTTCTGCATCCATTTTTCCGGGAAACAGAACTTCCCCTTTTGAGCCAATCATGAGCTTCACACATTCATTATAACCCTTGGGATAGATAATTGTCCTGACGCCAGCACTGAAGAGTTTAGTCTACAAAAATGTGGTAACAACAACCAATTTTAGGAGTATTGTCTTTCGAAGATATTTTACCAATAAACGATAGAAAAACGCATTGACACTTACTTTCTTTTTGGCAGGCGTTTGAAAGATGTCAGTTACAATCGTCTTATGTAAAGGTTTCGTTTACCTGAACAATTTGTTCCATCGCCGGTGAAACCTTCGCGACAAAAGCAAAGATAGGAGCCCTCTGTGTTGGTACACAACGCGTTAGGATCACACTTCGAGTCATTTTTGGAGCATTCATTACTGTCTAATAAAACAAGAAAAGCCATTTGATAATACCTGAATCTTTAAATACCTCAATTCTCATGACCTGGGACAAGAATGTAAATGAGTTTTAAAATAGCATTTCTTATAGACACAGAATAAAAGTAGACTTTTGAACAAAAAAGCTATTTTTTTGAAGCGGCATTTTAAGGGCGGAGTTTTTCTCGGGTGTGCGTACTCTGCAAAGTTTACGGCAGGACAGAAAAAAAGAACGTTTTTCTTTTTCAGATTTAAGCCTTGTTTCCCTCCATTTGCCAACGCAAACTAGATTATAAACGGCTTAGAAACAACGTCAATCACAATATCAGTCAAGAAGGTCACCTCTGCAGGTTCTTCCATCTCCTTCATATCCTGCAATACACCGACACACGTATGTTCCTTCAGTGTTGGTACACAGAGCGTTGGAGTCGCAATCGTTTAACGTTCCATTTTGGACATGGCACTCATCAATATCTGCGAAACGAAAAATGACAATTTAGGAAATAAGTATGCTTGCCTAGTGAGTTGTTAGTAAGACAGATTGACAAGCTGGTGCTTGATATCGATTGCTTGACTAAAAAGGTAAAAAATATATTGCCTGGCTGACATCCGGTTGCTTGGACAGCTAGCTGGCTGATAAGGGTACGCTTCACGTTTTCAAACGTGTGCCGTGACGCACTTATCTTTCGATATAGATTTTTATAGAGTGTAGTTTAATGTAAGTGCTATCTTTAGTCCCTTGTACTCCAACTGAGCCCCAGCAGTGGAAAATTAAACTCT
>NC_090876.1:42435590-42450590 GCF_036669935.1 Montipora foliosa
CAGTGTTGCTACACCCTGCGTTGGAGTCGCACTCATTTGTGTCTTCTGTTGCGCACTCATCAACGTCTAAAGGCAAAAAATGTATACATGTCGGACCCGAGCCAAGCAAACTGGAGACGAAAGTAGCATAACGGAAAGCCATAAAATGAAATAAAGAGTAGAAAACGTTCATTTATTCGCGATACTATTTAAAGCATGAAGCTTGCAGATATATAGAACGAATGGAAAAATTGCTTCATATCATTAAATTTCATTACATTCTGAACTGTTTGAATTTTACAAAACGTTATGCAATCATACACTATAGGAGAGGCGAGATTGAGTGAGGTTAGAAACGCAACAGGCTGAAAATTCGATAAAATCACACAACTGTGATTGCTACAAATAACGTGGCCATACCCACCTGTACAGTTGTATCCATCACCATCGAAACCAGAATTACAAACGCATTCAGATAAGCCAGTTTTGTTTTCCTGACAGAAAGCACTCGGCCCACACGATGGCGAACATCCCAGGGTAACAACTAGAAAAAAACCGAAATGCCGTGAAAGAGAGTGAAAAAAAAATTACGAAGGATTTAATTGCATTTAAGCTGAGTGGACATGTTTTATGAGTTACTTCAGGAAGCTTTCGCTCCTTAATCCTCTGTGCCTTCACGACATAATTTCATAGAGTGTCTTCCCCCGCAGGGGAGGAGGTCAATTAAGAATTAGCTGCAAATTAAAGATTTGCTCAAATTAACACTATCACAATTGCAGAATACCATTGCCATTCACAATCAGAGAGTTGAGAAAAGTTCATCGAGAATACTGAAGGTTCCGTAGCGTACTAATGCAACATACCTGTGCAGTTGCGACCGTCCCCTTCAAACCCTTTATAGCAGCGACATACATATGATCCTTCAGTGTTGGTGCACAGGGCATTCGGGTCACAGTCGTTTGTGTCATCACTGGCACACTCGTCAATATCTGAGGAAAAAAGGCCCTTTTAATTAATACTAGAATCACATAATCCGTACAGGCGCGTTATGTGTCTGTCATATTGATGGTTATGCTAAAGATCGGGCGAATATAAGATGCATCATTTGCTTGGGACGAACTTGGGCAATTTTTTTCTGCGTCTGTTTAGTTCGTCGAGTATAAAGTCGCGCTCAAGAAGCATAAGAGGTCGAGACGAACCAAACGCATTCGTAAGTCTTTGAAGACGCACCAAACATGAGTTGGACAAGATGCATAATTCGTCTCTACTATAAAGACGGCCAATTGTCCAAAAAGAAATTTGGAATCAAAGGATATGCGCTCTTTGGTGATCGCCACTTCATGATATCAGGGGTCCGTTTCTCGAAGGTCCCGAAACATCTCGGGCCTTTTTTGTGTTTTTCATGTGTCACAATTGCCTTTGTATCTCAAAGAGGGAGAGGTTTTGAGACATCGAACTCCACGATCATTTTTTGCGTTTAGTTATCCCCGGCCGGACCGACACTCAGGGTTTTTGAAAAACTGAGGAGAAAGTGCTGCCTTTGTAACTATATCTGCAAATGGTTAGAGTTTCTGGTCTTCTCGGATAAGTAACTGAAACCAATAAACCACAGCAACTGAAGAACACAACTTTCCTCTCTCATGGCGTGAAAGTCCTTACTACTCCTCTTTGCACCACAATATAGATACGCAAAGCGTATTTACAATATTCGTCCGATTGTACAACGTGAACAGTTGAAGACGGAATAATCGCGAAATACTTGCGATAGCGCTAAGTTATAGTTTGGATTGATGTTTTTGTTGACTTTGCCGTTATCCTTGCTTAAACTCCCTAGTGTCCGGAGATAACACCGTGCGAATTTTGGTGCCTTCAGTATAACTATGCTTATTTTAACGACGGTGCCTACTATTGTTATTGCGCATACGTTCTCCGCATCTCGAGATATTCGGATTTCCTATCGGTGATGCTTACTAAGACAGGGATATTTTTGCGCGGTTTAAAGCTATCCGTGCATTTTTGAGAGATAATTAAGCTTCAATTTGAGAAAGAACGCCATATAGGGGTGCTTTGTATCTTAAAGCTTTTTACAAATATTATTCATCAATTATCTTTGAAAAATGCGTGGTTATCCCCAATTTTCTTTTTGGATTTCAATAACAGTTGTTAGGATCTCCATTTCCTGCATAATCACACACCGGGGAAAAAATATCTTTAGTTAGTAGGCACCGTCCTTAATAAAAGGACAAGCCTATAACGACTTTCCCAATTATTTTATGTGGATGGGTGATTGCGAGTTTGTGTCCCAAAGAACAAAGCTCATGGTCAGAAACAGAGCAACTAGCACAAAACGGTTTCTCGGAAATGTTCCGGAATTAAGTTGACCTGTCAAAAGGTTTTACCTCTGCAGTTATGTCCGTCGCCTTCATATCCCTCCAGACATCGACACAAATAAGACCCTTCAGTGTTGTTGCAAAGGGCTTTGGAGTCACACGTGTTCCCCTCAGGACTGCCACATTCATCGAAATCTAAGTTTAAAAATGATTATGATTGTATACACTAGAAAATGAAATAAAGGGTTTATGTGCAGATTACACAGATTAACAAATTATTTAAGTTTCACCTGTGCAGATTACACCGTCTCCAACATAACCGACTTTGCAGCGACATGTATGGGATCCTTCAGTGTTCACACACACGGCGTTTCGGTCACACTCGTATATTCCAAGTTCGCACTCATCAATATCTGCCAAGAAAAAAACTCAAGTGTTGTCACGTGCGTCTTTCTAATTACGAAAATAAGGAACAAAAGAGATGTTTCCCGGTTGAAACTGTAGAACTAGAGATCTTAATTGAGCAAAGTTGACGACGAAGGCAGCAAGGGTGGTACAGTCGGTGCACTGATGGAGAGGGGAGGAGGAAAATGAGCGCACCGTCGACCTCGGGTTTGTCAGTTTAATTACTGTTACGAGTTATCGACGTCAAAGATGGTCGCTTTACTTAACTTTACATTACTGAAAACAATAACTGAACTAGAGGTATTTTATTTGAATTATCTTCTGCAGGACAAAAGCCTGAAAAGGATAAATTCTTGGAAACTTAAGCGGGGACGATACACACGATAACAGTCAATCAAAACTACGAAATCGCGCTCTTGAAACAACTTAGCCGCGTAACTACAATCGTGTAGCTGAGGTATCAACAAAATAAACTGTTGAAGACACACTGAAGACAAAAGCGAGGACCTACCGATGCACTTGTATCCATCTCCCTCAAAACCAATGTCACAAACGCAGACATGATCATCACCGTCCTGAATACAAATAGCGTTGGGGCCACAAGATGGAGAACAAGGAGGGGGAATGGCTACGAATATAAAAATAGCAAAGTTTCGAATCAAGCAATTCAAACGGAAAGGTAATAAAATCAACCCATTTACTACTCACCTGTACACTTTCTACCATCGCCAACAAAACCCCTCCTACATCGACACACGTATGACCCTTCAGTATTAGTACACAGCGCATTGGGGTCACATTCGTTTGTTTCAGCAAGTACACACTCATCTCGATCTGTAATAGTATTGAAGACAACGAAGAATGAGATAAGATCAGGTGAGGGTTTCAGCACGTGTTCTTTCACAGATGGCTGCTTTCAAATAGTGTTAGAACAAAAGAAAGGAAACTAAGATTCACTGGAATTATTTAAAAGGTCATTTTATGTTCTTCCACATTTTCGAAATTAGTTTCAACTCTATATAAGTACGCGAAGGCAGAGACCAATTCTGAAATAAACGAACAAAAGGTAAATCTATCCCAGAAGTGAGTTGCGAACATTTCCCTGAAAAGTAACCGTTGCAGAATAACAAAGAAGATATCTTAATTTACCTGTACAGTTTGTCCCGTCTCCTTCATAGCCTTTTATACAGCGGCAGACGTATGATCCCTCGGTGTTGGTACACAAAGCGTTGGGGTGACACTGGTTTTCCTCTTCATCTACGCATTCATCCATGTCTGTTCCGAAATCATTTATTTAGACAGAGTTGGTTAAATTTTTCCATCACCAATACGATTTCTATTATATTTATCTTTTACCTTACTGTGACTTGACTTGATTGCTAGATGGTCGACAAGTCGGAACTAAATTCTATTCGCCACCAATCACGTCGTCATCGTTATCGTCATTAATACTGATATTTATCATCGTTCTTACTTTATTCTGCTTAACTAACCAGGATTTCATTTTAGTTCCATGAGTCTGTTAAGTTAAACATGATATGAGCAAACATGTACTAAGAACAAGGAGCGAGTCGTTAGGTTGGGGCATCACAAACGTTTGCATTATGATAGCTTCTTTGATATAACACAGAGCTTAATTAACTAAGCAACACAGCCATTGACGAGAAAGTTGACTACAATTCTACAATTTCTGAACGAGCGTTTTACCTTTGTTTGCCGTTCTCTTCCGAACTACGTGAAATGATCAAATGTAAAAACATGTGTACTTGTAATTTATGTGTATAGATATTCAAATCATGTAAAGCGGTGTTGAACACTATGGATATTGTCGCTATATAAAATAAACTTATTATTACTATAATTATTATTATTATTATTATTATTATTATTATTATTATTATTATTATCATAATAATAATATGGGTGACAAATTACTCCTTAATTTTGGCGCGAAATTTCAGCGTTAATTTATAATTTCACATGTGAAATTACATTGTTGCCATGGCAACTTTTCATATAGTGCTAAAATGGCGACCAGGTTTGAAAATTAAGGAGTAATTTGACACCATGTTATTAATAGCTAATCAAATGGTATACCCGTGAAATTAGGGAATAATTTCACTTGCGTTTTGTCCAAAATCGAGTAATTCCCCTCACCTAAAGGCTCGGGAAATTATTTGAATTTGGACAAAACGCGCGTGAAATTATTCCCTAATTTCACGCGTCACCATTTTGATTACCTATACTTATTATTATTATTATTATTATTATTATTATTATTATTATTATTATTATTACTATTATGTGTACGACGTGAGCACCAGACCATACATTTTCTCTTAAATTTCCCACATTGTTCATTCCAGTTTAATTCCTGGTTAGTTACTACACATATGTAAACCCATACAACTATAACGACTTGAAAAAATCGCGAAATGAATGCAATCATAACGCAAACTTAAAGTTTCAGACATAAATATTATTCTTTGCCGAAATAAATCTATTCCGGCACCCATTGAAAAAATATTCTGCCTTTTTCACTTTGACATTTCACAATTAAAGCGCAGTAACATTTAACGAAACCAGAAGTCGTCTGTCCCACGGTCGAGCTAGTTTGACGCATGGACCTACTCCAGAGATGATGTTAAAAACCGCTTTGCATTGCAAAAGTTGGCAAATGAGCTTGTGACGTCATCACAGGATAGACCCACGCCTCTCTGGAGCTCGATCTTGGGACAGGCGACTGCCAATTTTCTCAACTTCGTGCAACGGACCTTTGCCTCTCGGCGTCCATGCTGGTCAAAGACAAAAGAGTTTGTAGCCCGAGCCTCAACTTGATGTGTTTGGAAATGAGTTTAGGTGGGTGCAACACAAACGTTTTCAGACCCCCGGGACTCAAAATGGTCGCCATGTGAAAAAGGCCCATGAATGGGGTCCTTTAAAAGCGATAAAGGGAAATTGCAACCAGTTAATGTAATGACAAATACATGTTTTATGGTGCTGACACTTGCCATTTGCCTTAAGGTTACGAGCACCTTAAACTGAACAGACCACAGCAACAAGCAATCTAATTGTTTCATATGATGCCACTTGTTTCAAAAAGATTTTTTTTTTTTCGTTTCAAGAAAACAATAACATAGGTCCTGTTCACGAGAGAGAACCTTTCCAGTTCCCTATCCGAGAGGAAGGAAGAATACCCATAGTTGTGCAATTTATGAGTTTGTCGTCTAATTGATTACAAGCGAAGAAACGTGTTCATCACATCGTCGTAATGAAAGCCTCAGACAGCCGGTAGCTAATAGAAAAGCTATTTACCTGTGCAATCTTGTCCATCTCCAGTATATCCTCTTTTACAACGACAAACGTAAGATCCTTCAGTGTTGGTACAAAGAGCGTTGGTATGACAGTCATTTTCAACTTCGTTTGCACACTCATCAATGTCTACCAGAAATAAATAGGTATTGCAACTGAGCAATTGGCCGTTCATTAAATCATTAGTGATTTGCGTCGAATGCTTTGCATAATAAACTGCCCCTGAAATAACGGCCACAAAGAAGTAAAATCCTTTACATGGAAATGGCGATCGATACAAAACGTTTTGTTGCCTTTTTATGTTCGTGCAAATTAGCAGTACCAACATGCAAACTTATATATTAATCCAACCCACATCTCAAATGCGATGGCCGTCACAGATGTGAAAGTGGTTTGATGATTAGAAGTGAAATTTGCATGAGAACAGAATTTCCGGGAAGCTCACCCGATGCATTGCCTTTTGACGAAAAGTCGTTCAAGAAAAAATCGAAGGAAATATCCGCGAAAACCCCAACATGGAAAGACTGTAAGTAGACCAAAAATGTGTTTAAGGTACAAAGTGTCTCGCCTATTTCAAGCCATAGTAGCTACATATTTTCCCAGTTTTAGCAGCATAAAGCGAAAGAGCTTTTTGACATCCCCTTCCTTGGGTATAAATCCTTTTATACATCGGGGTAGAGGGAGTCAATGTCAAGAAAAGTTTATTGTGTAACGAAACAGCACGATGGAAAGCCAAGCATGAATGGACCGACCCTAATAGGGTTAAGATTACAGTACATTAACTACTCCATCATCACGTCTCCACGAAGTGTAGCGACGACAACAAATTTCCGTCATACTATTGGAGATCCCAAAATGTTTTGCTTTCCAGCAACCAATCCGTCACAAAGAATCTCCCTGTTCTATGCTGTCTTTCATCATCACTTTACCTCGTTTAACAATTGCGTGTATGTCAATTTAACGATATCTTTATTAACAACTTTTGAACTACTACTAAATTAGATAAATGGCCATGCATCGCGCCAAGCATTAGTCGTCTAGAGCATCAAACCAAAGCCCCGCCTTTTTACCCTCTGCACTCAAAACACAACAGCTCTGACATTTTTATCCCTCCCTCCCTCCCTCCCTTCCCCCCCCCCCCTCCCCAACCCCAGACTCACATTGCTGTAGCATGAGCGCGGCCTTGCAACGAGTCGTGAAGTACGCGCAAAAAGAGGTGAAAGAAACATGGCGTGTTTGTTGTAAGCTTGCAATATTTTTCTTCTGTTCGTTCTCGCTTGTAAGAGTAACCGAGTCCTTACATCAGTTCCATGTCTCGGTAAACGAAATGTTATACAAAAGAGTGAACTTGATAAGAATGTTCTTGTGGCATGAGTGGGCTCCCCAGCACGGTCACGTAAGCATCTATTTTTAGAATCCCCGTTCCCACGAAAATTAGCTATCATGCCCTTGATAAAACATGGCAAAAGCAGGCTTCTCCTGATTGGTTAAAGTGGTGGGCCTTTGTTTGTTTACGCGCGTCAAGCGTATCTGAAAATAAGTCCATTTTTGACTGTTCTGGGGCAAGACCGCAAATTGATAGAGAAACAGTCTTATCTAATTCACTCTTGCTATACATCAAATACGTCTTTAAAGTGATCACCCGAGACATCATGTAATCGAAGAGCCGAATTTTAGAATCCTTCTCTGTCAAGAAGAAACTCCTCAGAGGTGTTGCCTTGCAGAGCGTCCCGACTGCAAGACAAACTGCACATAGACATTTTTTTTTTAATGGATCGTTGATATGACATTTTTAGTACCTGTACAATTGTCTTCGCCGGTGTACCCATCTTTGCAAACACATTCAGGAACTCCACCGAAATTCTTGCATACTTTATTTCCAGTGCAAGCAAGATCACAAACGGACTTTTCTTTAAATAAGGAAGAAATGCAAAAAAAACCATGAGAAACATAGTTTTAAACCTGTAGTGCAAATACATTTCAGCGCAGGAAAACTACGAACGGAAGGGGGAGGGGTTGGCCAGCAGCAGTTGTGAGACCATTCACCAATGTGTGCCGGGATCGATTCCCGGGCCATACGAAGGGGATGGAGTTTGTTACTCTCCTGTGCTTCGAGAGGTTTTTCTCCAGGTACTCAGCTTCACCTCTTTAATCAAAAAAGCAACATTTGATTTCCTCAAATTTGATTGGTATGTTAAATACCTGTAATACTTAATCTGCTGTTTTTGTAAAGAACTGCCAAATGAAGAGAATTAGTTCCTATGAAAATATAAGCTGCAACTCAATGTTTTCTACAAGATGCCGGTACGATTTGCTTCCGGTACGACATGATACCATATAATTCACTTTTCATGCTGTTACTATGATTGCGCTCCGGTACAACAACAGGAATAAACTCAAACCGGTAGTTTACTTATGATATCACAGACGAGATTTTGCACTGGTATTACTGAAGCAGGTGCACAGTGACAAGAGAAAGCCGGGATATCGGTATGAGATTTCGAATGACACCCTGTTTGTTGGGAATCTACAGAGTACAATTAGTATAGATAATCGCATTCGGCCGAGTTAAATCATATAAGGATTACTATCACGCGTATTTTCAGAAGTTGCAGAAATTGTCCGAGTTGGGCAGCGACGATTGCCCCATGGCAGATCACGTTGAGAATTCAGGTTTGTCTTCATCGATGTTAGAACTGAGAATTCCTTGGAACTTGCGATTACTTGTTTTTAACATAGATGACAACATTTTCTTTTATTAAGAAGGTCGCAATTTCGTAGGAAGCCATTTTAGTTTTCAGTTAGCGTCTATGAACTGTAAAACGCACGAATCAGGTGTATGAAATTTTACTTTTGTACAACAGCGCCAAAGCAATAAAACCAACCCTGCGAAAAAAACATTTACTACAAGAATATAATCAAAGTAATTTTCCGCAGCAATTACCAAATTAATGAAACATGCCGTCTGTCTCAGCCAATCAGAATTTAGTTATTTCGACCTCTATGTTATAAACGATTGCCCTCTGTGTTATAAACAATTTAATTGCACTCCTCTTGTCCAATCGGAGTCAAGTAATTTTGTTAAGTCTATTATAATGGTATAGACCTTAGAAGCGCCTTGTTTTGTGTTCCCACGCATTCTTTCTTTCAAAGTTTGTAATTAGCATGCTGGCAAGGAGGACAAAGAAAAAGACAAAGAAAAATGAACACTTCCTTTGAAACGGTCGCCTGGCTGAAATAGTTACATATATACAGTAACTCAATTCCAAGCAGTACCTGCGCAGAACTTGCCATCTCCACTATATCCTTTGATACAGCGACACACATAGGAACCTTCGGTGTTGGTACACAAGGCGTTGGGATCACAGTCGTTCGAATCGGAATTCTCACATTCATCAACATCTGTACAAAACAACAAAAATACTCGAATATGAGACGACTATGAGTTGTTGGTACCTCAAAATTAATCTCGTGTAATCTTTGTCTAGAAATTCCGCTTTCTACTGCGCTGTAAAAGCTACTAGAACTAGTCCAATTGTTCCCTTAGAAATGAGTCTAGTCCTTCGCGGTCAACAATTGCATATTTCCTACGAAAATTGGAATGCAAAGCAATTTGTGATGTCATCGAAGGAAAAGATAAAGTTAACGTCTGTCATAATATGGAAGGGCAACAAATTTATTTTACTAAACCATTAAGATAGGACGCGGAAATCCCACTTGGTAAAAGGAACACTTTGCAAATAGACCAGTTCACGCTCTTGAATGCATTATGGATAATCAGGGAAACATGGCGGGAAATTCAAAGGTTTGTATGGAAATTCAAAGCAAAATAAACTGTACTTTATAGACTTTCGCCTTCATAAGCCAAACAAATAAGTTCAAGTTCACAACTGAGATAAACTGGACTTGGTATCCGTTCTTTGGAATTCCTAACTATTGCTTTTTTGGTCTCCATACATTTTCTTTAATTTCGTGCCTTTGGAATTGCAGGAAATGTATGGAAGAAACTTTGTTTAATAAAATAATTTCTACAATAGCCATTCTCTCCAACTTTAATCTACCGCACCTTTGAGCGCATATCTTCTGTTTTGGTAATAAAGAAACCCAAAATTGCATATCATGAATACTTTTCATCGTTTTGAACTTCTTCACAAACCTTTGAATTTCTCTCCTTCTTGCCCTGCACTCAAGGGCGTGAACTCATCTGTTATTAGGGACCTTTAGATTCTAGGACGAAGACAAGAACTAGTACGAGTTTTGACTGCCCGTTTTTAGCGAAAATACTTAGGAAATTTATAGCCCGTACGATTATTCTTACTCTTTATTAGCAGTATAGGTTGCTCAGTTATTCTTATTGGTGGCAACTGAGCCTCTTTGCTGATCGAAAAATGTCAAAACTGCTACCGTGTTGTTGACTTGTTTTGACAATACGACATTTTTGCAAAACCTCGTAATAAGATGACGACGGTATCACGTTTTCCCCGCCAAAATGACGCTGGTTTGCGCGCGCTCACTGTTGTTCTATGAGAATATCTCATAATCGTAGTCGTTCTCTTCCTAGAATCTAAAGGTCCTTTTTGTCAGGATTCTATATGTAGTAAAATAGATCAACCAAGCGATTCCTATTGATGATCAATGAAAATTAGTGAGTGTACATGAAATGGAACCGTATGAAAACTCTGAGTTACCAGTTGCTGCTGTTTGTGAACTTACCTGTGCAATTGATTCCATCTCCCTTGTATCCTCTAAAACAGCGACATACGTAGGATCCTTCCGTATTGGTACACAATGCGTTGAGTCCGCAATTGTTTAATTCGGTGTCAGCACATTCGTCAGTATCTAGGAAGATAGATAATCATACGCGAAAACACGCTTGTTTATTTGTTCGTCTTTTTTCTTTTCTTCGTTTGTGAAACGGAGAAGAGCATATTTGGGTAACGGAGATGTTTCTGGACGTGAATCCTGGCCAGAACTTTGCCTCTCTCCAGTTGATTGGTAAAAACAATGACTGACTGACTGACGGACGGACGGACGGACGGACGGACTCACTCACTCACTCACTCACTCACTCACTCACTCACTCACTCATCGATCGGTTGATCGATCGGTTGATCGATCTGTTGATTGATTGATTGATTGATTGATTGATTGATTGATTGATTGATTGATTGATACTAACCGAGTTCGAGGTCCGTACTCTAAGTTACGTCGATTTATGGCCCAAGCGCGGGAAAGAAAACTAGTTGTCAAGCGGAAGGTTCAACCGCCACAAAGATTGTTGCGTCAAAATCCGAATAAATCTTCTTGGCTTTTTGAGATAGTTGCTTGCAATACTCAAACGGTTTACAAGTGTATGTAACATAAATGACAGCAAAACCTTGCTTATCAAAATTTTAAATTTAGCGGGCCGTATTGTAGAATACGGCCACACTAATTTAGCCAATCACAGCGCGCGTACTATCTGAGAGACATCATAACAAGAGATTATCAAGAAACACAAACAAACATCTTCCTACACAAGTTCCCTCCGTTCGAACTGTAATTTTCAGTAACAGCATATTTTCCCATTATTTGGATCTCGCGCGCAAACAATGAACTGGGTGGGAAAAGAAAGGATATCGTAACTAACAGCACGGTTCACTGAATCGGTTAATAAGTGAAAGGAAGATATGGGAGAATGAATATGTTTTACAACCTGTGCAGTTTCTTCCGTCTCCTTTAAAGCCTCTGATGCAGCGACATACATATGACCCTTCAGTGTTGGTACACCAAGCGTTAGGATCGCATCCATTTGCATTGTAATCTTCGCATTCGTCGATATCTAAGGAAAATAACGGCAATCACAAAAATAACTTGCCTCAATTACTTCGAATCATGCATGGCATATCAAGTGCTGAAGAAGATGGTGAACTGGAATGCATGTGTGTTTAATGGTAGGGTGGATTCCTTTATCCTCGGATATCAGAGTCACCCAATTAATCAAATAACCAGAATTTGATCACATGACAAATGTTAGAAAGTGGAAAGTTCTCTAGAAAGCCGGAGAGGACTTTTAATTCAGCGGAAAAGAGGTAATGGTAAAGAACGGGATGAAAATCAGTTAGGTGCCAAGTCTGGATTGGATCATATCAGCTCCACTCTTAACGTGCCAAGAAAAATACGAAATTCTCTTCGACGTCATCATTTACCCAAGACTTACTTGCAGTCATCTGGTGTGAAAACGTCATCATTTCCCGATTATTCCGTTCACTGTAGCTCTTTATACGCGCAAGCTACAATGATGCCTCCTCGTGGAGGCAAAATCCCAGCGGGGTCAATGACTACTGATGAGATGTCAATTTCAAATTTGCAATTTCTCAAAGTTATTCTTTGGCTTTCCGTGGTACAAATTACGCGGATTAAACTTAGAAACAATATTGGAATGCGGATTTAAAAAAAATTGTAAGCAAAAGATGAAGCAACTTACGTACTTTTAAAGAAAGGGACTCGAACCCATGAACTTATGAAGTTTCTCTAGTGACTACCATGATTTTCCGCATAGAAAATCGTTAACTTCTACATATTACTGTTAGTACGGATCAAAACGTTACGAAGAAGGTCCTGCTCTTGATCTTACATGAAAAACTAGAAGAGAAAAGAGCACTATTTTCACTTAAAGCAAATTTTGGACAGACAACGTGTACTGTGCTCTTTTTGTTCATAATTATCGATGTGTTCCAGACGAACCTGAGCAACTATATCCGTCTCCTTGATATCCATAGTGGCATACACATTGAACAGGTCCGCCATTGTCTTGACAAAATGCATTTGGGCCACAAGATGGTGAACAGGCAGTTGTTGCAACTGTTGGAGCAAAAAGTGTTATCTATTTTATATAAACGTGCGCCCGGGATAGTTACAAGATTGCAAAAGAAATTCGGATGACCACCACTCAGCCAAAGAAAGATGGGAACATTATAGTTGATGATCATGATGGATGGACCGCAAAGTGGTGAACGGCCTCGGGAACATGAACAAGTCCCGTTTAATGGCGAAATAGCGCACAAACAAGAGAGGCTTCAAGATGGATATTCAAGGGATACGAACGTATCTGATCTGACGGCTGCCAGAGTTGACTGGCTGACTTATAATGGTTATTTATGTGCTGTCTGATTGGGTCATGGCATTTTCACGGATCAAGCTATTCAGCTCATTCACACCTAAAGCGCCCCTCCCCCCCCCCCCCCCTCCCAACTGACACAAGTAAAACCGTCAGGCGTTAGGCAAAGTAAAATCTACATATTTAAGTCTTATTCTCGGGTCACTTACGTCCAGAAATGCTAGTAATTAGATAGGAGCCCAATTTGTGTTGTGTTCTTGGGCAAGACACTTTACTCTTTACTCTTTACTTGGGGGTGCAGGGATGGCGCAGTGGTGAGAGCACTCGTCTCCCACCAATGTGGCCCGGGTTCGATTCCCAGACTCGGCGTCATATGTGGGTTGAGTTTGTTGGTTCTCTACTCTGCACCGAGAGGTTTTCTCCGGGTACGAGTGCCGGTTTCCCCTCTCCTCAAAAGCAACATTTGACTTGATTTGTGTTAATTGTTAATTTCAATTTACAGTGTCCCCAATTAGTGCCTCAGCGCTAGAACGACTAGACACTTAAATAAAGTTCCTTTCCTTTCTCACGGTGCCTCTCTCCATCCAGGTGAATAAATGGGTACCGGCGGAAAATGCTGCGGGTAACCCTGCGATGGACTAGCATCCCATCCAGGGGGTAAGTAGAAATACTCCTAGTCGCTTCATGCTACAGAAACCGGGGATAAGCAACAACCTGATGGGCCTTTCTAGGCTCTTAACAGAGACTTTACCTTCTACCAATTTTTGACATCCAACACATATTGAAGCATTTCCAACCTATTTCTAACAATAAGGTTAGGGTAAAGTACAGTACGAAAGACAACCCGAACAAAGTCAATTTCATGGCGATATTCACCAGGGCCCGCTTGTTCAAAAGTCGATTAACGCTAACCCAGGATTAAAAATTAACCAAGGAATTTATTTCTCTACTCCCAAATGCTGTTGAACGCTGATATTCGGCAAAACTTTACATCAGAAGAACTCAATCTTGAAAAACAAAACTTTCACCAAAAAGTGGAAAACATGAAACAAAAGTTTACGCTTATCCTGGATTAAGTTAATCCGCTTTCGAACAACCGGGCCCAGAGTTATACGGATGTTATTGCTATATTTCGATTTACTTCAAAATCATCATCAGGCAAATCAAGGTTTACAGAGCGTGTGATTTAAATACAGGAGACTTATTTAAATAATAATAGTTCGCGGCTGGCTTTTACGCCAGAGTTAATTGCAGACTGATTAGTTTTTATATAGAAAGCTTTTTTAAATAGAAGAATATTCCAGTTGTTGTCCATATCAATTATGTATGCTGGTATTGTCCCTGACTGTATTCAAGTAGAATCAGAAACCCATAAGGGTTGAAACGTGTAACGGCCCCGTGTGTGCTGGGAAACAAGCTTCGGAATATTCAATTTGCTAAATACCACATTTGGAACAACAAGAGAGAAACATTCAACCAATCAGTTCGCAAGAACACCGTGACGCAATACCACCAATGTTCTCGCGCGAAATTAACTGGAGCGAGGGGTTTCCAAATATGCTACTTAGCACTGGATATTCGGAAGCTGTGAACGCGCGTTACACGTTTCAACCCTTATGGGTTTCTGGTAGAATTCCTTAGTGTTAACAAGGATGGAATTATTACAAGGGAAATTAGAAAGTGACAAAAAGTGTTGGTATTTTTCACAATTATCTAGATGGTAACAAATAGCACTGTCCTTGTCTCAGGCGTGTTCCATTGTGCGTTCGTACAAGGTG
Source organism: Montipora foliosa (assembly GCF_036669935.1). NCBI lineage: Eukaryota > Metazoa > Cnidaria > Anthozoa > Scleractinia > Acroporidae > Montipora > Montipora foliosa. Next base: position 42,450,494 of record NC_090876.1, read on the forward strand.
CGTACTCCTGTATTTAAATCACACGCCCTGTAAACCTTGATTTGCCTGATGATGATTTTGAAGTAAATCGAAATATAGCAATAACATCCGTTTAACT
>NC_090876.1:42460590-42480590 GCF_036669935.1 Montipora foliosa
CCAAGAGCTAAAGGACGCACGAATAAAGGAAAAGAAATGGCATAAGCAACAAAGTCCAAACACCAATAAACATATTAATCTATGCCTCTCTGTTCATCAGTGTTCCGTGCAGGTCAATTTCAAGCGCAGCTTCTTACGATTGACGAAACTGCTTTTCCAGTGAATGCCACCCTTATTTTGACATCCACTAGGAGTAAAGAATTCAAGTGATTCCATGCATGCATATGTGATTATTTATTTACGTGATTATGTATTCAATTCACCGTCTTTTACCGTTATCAAAGGTCAACTAAGTCAATGATCTTTCGTGAATAACATGAATTCAGGCGTTGCCTTTGAAACCGAGTAATCCCGGCCTTTCTTAAACCGGATACCGTCGCGACACTGAAACTAAACAAAAAAATTTTGATATCCTGATGTCTCGCGAATAGTTCAACTCTGTGTGGGAGAAGTTAGCAAGGAGAAAACTGAAAGTTTGCTGGGTACGATTATAATGTACGCGCAGGGTGTGAAGAAAGATAGCAGCGTGTAAACTACGATCACCTGTTAGAAGTGTTGATTAGGTACACCAAAACTATATACCCGGTACACGATTCTTTTCGTTAAAAATATATATAGTTTGTTGACCGCTGCCTTAAAGGGCTTGTCAGGGTCAATGAAACAACGTATTGTTGCAAACTTAAAAAATAAATTGAAGAATTAGAAGAATTTAAATGGGGTTAGGAATTAACCCCGTTTGCATACATAATGTTCAATTATTCTCTGAGTCCTCTCTTTGGTGATGGAAGCGCTTAAACAAAAGAAACAGTACAATACATAATTACCAGAGCATATTTTGCCATCCCCTGTAAATCCTCTAAAGCAACGACAAACATAAGATCCAACGGTGTTGGTACATAAAGCGTTGGAATCACACTCGTTCGTGTCAGGACTTGAGCATTCATCAACATCTATAGAATGAAGAATAAGAAAAATAGTTTTGCTAGAAGAAGAGTTCACCCTTCTTGAATTCATGAGAGAATTCAGCAACGAATTACTCGTCTCCAGTTGTTCTTACAAGCGCTGTGGACGAACGGACTATCATCTTGGATGGTTAGCTAGGGATCTAACGTAATCAGAGAGCGTATATAGCGCGTTAGGGGTATTCGAACCTCACTAATGCATTCCTCTTTTATTCTTCGTTTTCTTCTTCTTCCTTCTTTGATTGCCATAAAATCACACACAAAATTTTCTCGCGCGCGATTTCCCGTCTTTAGCACCACTGGCTACGTGGTTTGAGCTTTGTTAGTGACGTCACTGGGCAAACTAATTTGCATTTATGTGCATGGTTTACCTAGAAATCTCTACATTTACAACAAAAACATTATGCGAGCCTCAGAAAACACCAAATGCATTTACCTGAACAATTGTATCCGTCACCTTGGTATCCAGATTCACAAGTGCATGCACCCTTTTGGCATAAGGCGTTCACACCGCAGGATGGAGAACAGACAGGAAGAACAGCTAAAAGAAACATAATAAGAACAATGGTATGCTAATAAAATCCAGTACCAAATTAATAAACTTAATTACAGAATAAAAAATTCATTACCTGTACATTGTCTCCCATCTCCTTCGTATCCTCTGATACAGCGACACACATAGGATCCTTCGGTGTTCGTACACAAGGCATTGGGGTCGCACTCATTCGCGCTTTCGATTGCACATTCATCAATATCTATGGAAAGTGGCAAAAGGAGGCTTTTGAGTAACTCTAAAGAAATTTGCACAATCACAGACCTTTTGCGGCCAATGCAATCCGAAATAATTTGTCACGTTTGTCTTTCTTGTTTCTAAAATGTCCATTCACGTTGATGGTAATGAAGCAAGCCACTCTACGAGGCCCGTCTTAACTTCTAGCTTACGGTTTGGCACAATCGTGGATAATGAGGATATTCAAGTCACAGCAGTGGGACGAAAGCAAGAAGGAGCAGAATTCGATGCATATTCATTACAGCATTAACGACATCATTTTCCCTAAATGGATTGATGGAGTAATCAATAACACAAAAAAAAGGTACACTGACCAGAACAGTTTCTGCCATCTCCAGAATATCCCATATTACAGCGGCAAACGAAGGATCCATCCGTATTTGTGCACAAAGAAAACCGACTACAGTCATTTGTTTCACCATTTCTGCATTCATCAACGTCTACAAGAATAGCAAGTAATGGAAATACGGAAACTTTTGAAATTGCTTGAAATGGGTTTTTTTTTTGACAAAATATTCTACAGGCACAATAGTTGAGTGGGAAATATTCTGTCACCGAATAAGGATGTGTGACCATTAGAATAGTAGCTTTGGAAAAGCACACACATAAGCATGGTGTAAATTTCAGTGACATGGAAGATCGATAAGTGAAATTCGATAAAGTTTTCTTGGAACGTAAGTAAACTCCAGGTCTCGTATTATGATTGGAGCATGCATTATCAAGACATGTAAGCACACCAAAGTAATATCAATTTGAAGCAGCGTGGCCGGAGTTTGAGGGCACGGAATCCTGGTCCTAAGTCCCTATCTTGCTAGCAGAGCGGCGCAACTGCGCGGCAATGAATAGGAAGTCTCATTACGAAGAAACGAAGAAGACGGCAACGGGAACGTCTTACTTGCGAAAATACAACTTATCGTCACAGTCATTTAGCGATCATTCCACGTTGTTCAGGATCTAAACCTAGAAGCAACTTTCTTTTCATGAAAATGCTGTAATCAGCGTAGAAGTTTAAAGTAAAGTTCGACGTTTGAAACGGGCCTAAGAATAAGATCAAATATAGATATCTATCACATTCACGCCGTGTAGTTGATGATCTATCGGGTACACTCTGACTCTGCAAACTTAAAAGGCATAAGTTCGTATGGATATCACAGCTAAGTGTGTTCCCCATGCTATCATTTTACGGTATGGAAGGTTATATGACGTAATGGTAAAAAAGTCCCTCCGACAAATTGGAGGGACCATTAGCGGGAGTATGGAAGAATTCTCAAAACGATTTCTTTTTAATTTTAATATTATTAAAAACCAAAAACAACAACCATAGATTAGGAAGGCATAAATATATCTTCCACACCGTTCTGTCATTTAAGAGGGTAGAAGACGATTTTCTATACGCACAACTTTCAGAGTGGTGGCCGTTACTTCAACAGAATTCCCCTCAGAGAGGACCCCTATTGATCTCTGACAGACGTTGATAACATGGGATGATGGAATGATCAACGCTTTTTAAACAACAATAATTATAAAAATACCTACCGGTGCAATTGTACCCATCACCTTGGAATCCAGAATTGCAGGCACAAACACCACCCTGACAGACTGCGTTTTTCCCACACGATGGTGAGCAAACAACGCTGATTGCTGAAAAGAAAAATGTATTATCATTCGATGCATTTTCCTTCCTTTTTATTGGCCGAGAGCCCACCACGTGACCTGCAAACAACTGCCCAGAAATAAGTGTTTTGCTTCAAATAATATTCTGCTCATGCGTAATTGAAACCACGCTCTTGTGTGAAAATGGCAGTTTGCTTTCCTGAGCTTTAAAAAAGTGATTTAAGTGTTGGGAATTGTAAAAAACAAACTCAGTTATCAAATGATAAAACAATTATTGAACACGGTTATCGCAAAATATCGTGATTTGTCAGTGTCTCATAAATAAATTATTTGCCTCAGCCTTCGGCTTCGGCAAACTCGCCACTGACAAATCACGCTATTTCTTCAATCTCGCCCAATAATTGTTCATTGTTTGAACAGAGAAAAAATATACATAAGGCCGAAAGATGAACCTCCGTAACGGGCATTTTAGTATTCACTCTCGCTGCCGATTATGTGGTGAAACTCTCTAGGCTTCATTAGGTATTACACTGCGAGCGAAGTCAAACGTATCATTTACTACATACAGAGACTGCACCACATATACTCGCTTTAAACATACGACAGTGAAGTGACCTCGGTAACGCCTCGTTGCTTTCAAAATCTCCCGAAAACGTCCGCGTGTGCAGTTCGCTACAAGTGTCTTATCTGACAAATTGTTTTAATTGTAGATAGCCCACAACTGACGACATTGGATCGAGAAATGTTTGATGGAAATAACGCGTTCCATTTAGCTGAGAACAGTTTGTTGGAAAGTAGTGAAGGCAGAATGAGAAGCATCCAGGATGCAACTTTGGAGAGATCTATTAATGGTTCAAGTGCTGAAAGTAATATTCTATCGGTTATATTGGAGACTTCTTGGAAGTCATGCGACTGAGTGTGGTGATGTAATATTCAGAATACGAGTTTAAAGCTATGTTCAATCACAATATAAGGGTTACTTTCATTACCTTAACAGTCTGAGAAATAGAAATAACGGCAAAAAAGTAACATCAATAACAAATGAACAGACGTATTTTCAGTATTTACCTGTACAGTTTCGTCCATCCCCATCAAAGCCTTTCCTACATCTGCACACGTATGACCCTTCAGTATTGGTACAAAGGGCGTTGGAGGCACACTCGTTGGATTCAATTCTTGCACATTCGTCAACGTCTGCAATAAGCAAAGTATAAAATAACAAAACGCAACTAAAAGACTGTAAGCAAGTTTGCCATTTACAAATCATGATATAGTTGAATAAAAAAAAATCCCCCCACGTTTTCAGCCAGTCAGAGTCTCGCTCTTGTTTCCCGCGCTTTACGCCGGCTACAAGTGTTTGCTCTGCTTTGTGATTGGTTCAGTTGGGATGGTTGGCTCATTTGCACTCCGCATTGGAATACCGTGCTGAGCAAGCATCGAATTAAGGGGTTAGTTCCTAAAGCAACTGTGGTGGTGCGTCGGTGAGGAGTGAAACACGGAATTTTGGTTTAATCAAACGAATTGGTAAAAAGGGAATTTAACCACACAGGGAGCCCATAACCAGGTGTCCACAACTCCAATACGATGACTATGCATAGTTAGTATATAGAGATGGTTATGAAACTTGTTTTATTCTTTTGTTCGCTGTTTTGGCCCTGACCATGCACAAACCACACCCTTTTTCTAAAAGACAGCCAATCAAAAGTTTCGATTAATGTATTTAAAACTCGGTTGTGAACCGAGGACAAAATATTGTGCATGGCCACGGTCCTCGCTTTTGAAGTTTTCAGGTTTCATAACCAGTCCATCTACATGAACTATGAATACTATGTATGGTCTATGGAGCGGCATTTTCACAGATCAAGCTATTTTTAGACGAGTTCTTGAACACGATTTGGCTTGTACGAGTGACCTTTCTCCATCCCATGGGTAATAATCTGTTTTGCAAGACTTGTGATTCGCTTGAAAGGTCTGGTTTCGCGGGAAAATCAATCTAAAAATAACTCGGTCTATAACAACGCCGTTCCACAAATACAATGAAGTTGTACGCTGCTAGTCATGGGCTCCTTCCACACTAAGAAAGGAAGGGAAAGGAACTTTATTTAAGTGTCTAGTCGTTCTAGCTCTGGAGCATTAATTGGGGACACTGTAAACTGAAATCAACAATTTAGTACAAATCAAATGAAATGTTGGTTTTTTAAGGAGCATCAGTAGAGAACCAACAAACCCAACCCACATATGACGCTGAGTCTGGGAATCGAACCCGGGCCACATTGGGGTAGGCTAGTGCTCTCACCACTGCGCCATCCCAGCGCCATCCTTGGTGAAATTACCTTTATCATCTCGTTTGATAAAGCCAAATTTTCGTGATTCAGCATCGTCCTATTAAAGCGGTTTTCAATTGAGCGTCGTAAAACAAATGTCAAAGTAATAACTTCCACAAATCACAGCAGGTGCAAACAGCGCAATGAACCAATCCAAATTCGTAGCAATTCCATGTAACTTGCTCAAAGCGCGGGAAAAATCGCGCGCGCAAGTCGCGATTGTTTTTGGTTTTCCTTCTCATTGGTTGATAAACTGGCGCGAGAGTTTAAAGCCAACCTCTAAGCTTATTTTCGACAGTCATTTAAAAGCTAATAGTCCTGGTTTCAAATGCGATAGGAATAAAGGAGTTCCCTTTGCTCTGACAACGGGTCGGAAAGAAACTTTCAATCCTGCACCTCGTCTTACAACTCTTATTCATCAAATTCTGTGGGAAGACAAAGAACCGGCACTCTATTCTCGAAATGTAAGGCACGAAGTTCCCGATGATGTAGTCTGGCCTTGGAAAGGGGACAATATAATTAAACCTCTGCCACGTTGTAACACTCTTCACAAATGGAAAGGTGAAACTCAAATGGCCATGTATCTCGACCAGGGTTGGAGGTCTCAGATGCGTCATGCTCCGAACACCAGATTAACCTAAGCCGAGTAAGCCTCTTCGGTTTCCGTAATTTTTACCCTTTTTTGCTTACTACAGTGGATCCCACTGGCAATTCCAATTTCATTCCACGTATTTTTTTTTTCTCTTACCAGTTCTCTTCATGTCAAGAAATAGTTCATTTCCAAATAAACTACATCTGATTCAAAACGATTCTTCAATCGAACCATTCAGAGGAAAATGAGTTTTTTAATTTCCTTAAGAATATAGTAAATGATTTTCATTTGGTCAGTTTGGCATGAACCCTCGTTTTGAAATAGAGGCGAAGAATACCTGGAAATGTGCTATTTGCTCACCTGTACACTTTCTCCCGTTTCCCTCAAAGCCTCTCTTGCATCGACAGACATACGATCCGTCAGTGTTGGTACACAAGGCGTTGGGGTCACACTCGTTTCGTTCATCACTGGTGCATTCATTAACATCTGCAATCGAACAGAATGTGCATAACTACATTTTTCATTGGATTTGATCTCCTGCATATATCTAGGTTACAAAAGAATGCCGTTTGTTTCTAAATAACGTCACGTCACATTGCCGTGGATGTTCCACTTTATGACAATTTCGACGGCACTTACACACTACGAAACGTTTCGAATGAATAACAAAAGAATGATTGATTCGGCTTTCGTCGTGGGAAATTCGAAATTGGTCAAGGAAATGCCATGCAATGCAAGAAACGGTAAGGAAGTGGCGTGCTGAGACGGTCATGTAGCAGCTCTCGTAACCTATAATGTGATTGGTTCGCTAGCCTAGCCAAAAACAAAAGACTACACAATTGAAACAATGACTTGGACTTAAACAATAGAAGCTGTTTACAATACCAAACAATAGCAGGTTACGAGAGCTGCTACATTACTGTTTTGTTTATGGCTTGGATACCGAGCCATTCACATTATACGTTGCTATATTACTGGCTCGGAAAGTGTGGTCCGCATCTTCTCAGGTACTTAGTCTCATATAATGATCCTCAAATACACAGAATCTTTTAAGAAATCTCATTTTGAGATGAATTGTATTTTTCGCTTATTTTTGTCTCACCTTGAGAAAAAAAAGAAGAATCATGGGAATCATGGTAGGTCCTAGAAGCGTAGTCTTTTGTAGTGAGTCAAGTCTCCTTGCAAAGGTAAAGATCCTTATTTCACGAGAGTAGCATGTGCTGGTGAACTGATAGACTTGAAGCCCACGATGCGCACGTTTTACCCCCCTCCCCCCCCCCCCCACTTCCTCCGTGAATGCTCCATTTAATGAGTTTTCAAAGCCACAGCGACACGGATCAGAGGAAAATCGAAACAGACGTCGATGGAATGAGACGGGGATCGAACTGGCAACCTCCAGCTCAGAAGGCTGACCTTTTTCTTTTTTCTTTTTTTTTTTCACTTCTCTCTGCGATTCCTCCTCGTTGTTTCTTAAACTTCCATTCCCAAGACTGTTACACCCGACTATGAAATGGATGACGACTTTCAGTCAAGTTTTTCAAACCGTAGAAATTATATTAGATATGACGCCGGAGTCAGTTCAATCTATATCATGTCGTCCCATTACCTGTGCAAATTTGCCCGTCTCCTTCAAAGCCTTCTAAGCATCGACAGAAGTAGGAGCCGTTGGTATTGGTACACAGGGCATTGACGTCACACTTGTTCGTTTCAGCACTAGAGCACTCATCGAAATCTGAAAACAAAAAATGCAGCAGCACATGCGTTTTAATCATCGATACTTATGTCCAGAAATAATGTGACGTACTAGTAGATCTAATTTCTCCCAAGACTAGCACTTCACATTACCCTCCAATAGTTAATTCTGTTTTATAAGTTCATATACCTGCTGTATCTAATATGGTCAAGGAACCCTGGCACAAGTCGTTTTGGACCGGAATTGACCAAGGCCAGGAGCCCATCTGGAGCGTGCAACTTACATACAGCGTCTGTGAAACGGCGTTTTCACAAGTAGGTTTATTTTTAGACTAGCTCTTCCCGCGAATTAGGTCAAAAAACAAAGGCAGTTCCGGTTCGGTGACCCTATGACGTCAGCTTAATTTCTTGTAATTGGTCATCGGGCTCCTGTGGGAGTCTCATTCGCGGGAAATTCAATCTAAAAATAAATCGGTCTGTGAAAACGCCGTTACACGAACACAGTAGAGTTGTAGGCTCCGGGTCATGGGTTCCTGCCAAGGCAGATAAATAAAATCGACACGGAAGAGCTGTTGATCCAGGAGTTTTTAATAAAACAATTATTCTACTCGGGCTTGCTAGTTATAAAATGATTATAACCAACTCGGCCTATCTATCACTTCATATCCAGCACGCCCTCGTAGAATAATTCTTCATTATCCAGTCCAACGTCTTTGGAACTTGAGATGTGTGCAAACTGCTCTGGAATTAAAGTGGCAAAAACGAAATGGACAGTGAGAGAAAAAAAAGGAAAAATATCGTGGTGTGCTCACGTCGTCTACATAACCTACATTGTGGCCATTTCATGTCGTTGTTTTGAAGATGACAAAAAGCAAGAGAGGATGAGGTAAGAGAACGGACCCCCCCCCCCCCCCTCCCCCCTATACATGGGCCTCTTCCAAGGATAGTTTTTTCAAATCTTATTTCAGCTACGCAGCTGTTTTTAGAGAGGCACCTGATTGGCCAGTTGTAATGACGTAAAGAAAATTTTAATATGCGCGGCATTGGAAACGAGAACTTAAAAAAGATCAGTTTGCGAAACTGCGACAAATATGATATGCATGAAAACGTTGTCAAGACGCTCCTTTAAGATTGTACCTTCGCATCTTCGGCCATCTCCTTCATAGCCTTTCAAACATCGGCAGACGTAAAATCCTTCAGTGTTAGTACACAGGGCATTGGCATCACACTGGTTTGCCTCCCCGGTTACACATTCATCAATGTCTACCAAGACAGAAAATAACATTTTCGTCAGGTTCGTACTTGCAACCTTGAGTTCAGATTTCGCCTAGTGCCACAAAGAGCACAGGATTTCAGTTCTGGGCAGGGGCACTTGGTTCAAAGTTCAAGGGTTTTTTAGAGTGCGCGTGCGTAGAACAGAAAGTTGCGTTCTCGCACTCCATTTTTATTTTTTATAGGATACTATAATTATTCCAAAATGGCCGCTGTTTTAGAATTCTTTTGATTGCAAATTGGCCCTTTTGGCCTCGTTCAAGGTTGAATATTCTTTTGAATTTTACGTTTGAAAACGAGGCAAAAAGGGCCAATTTGCAAGAAAAAAAAATACTAAAATGGCGGCCATTCTGGAATAAGGTGTATAATAGACCTCTTTCATAATGGCGGCCCAAAAAAATGTTCTTTTGTTTTAATGCTAATAAGTCTTTCTAGCCTCGATACGACGAGCAAATTTCAAAATAATATTTGTTTCAAAATGAGGGCACAAGGTCTAATTAACATAAATACAAAAGAATATAAAGGAGGTCGTCATTTATAAACGAAATGGAAAAAGAAAAGGAAATGAACTTTATTTAAGTGTCTGGTCATTCTAGCGCTGGAGCACTAATTGTGAACACTGTAAACTGAAATAACAATTAACGCAAATTAAGTCAAATGTTGGCTTTTGAAGGTTGGGGAAAACCGGAGTACCCGGAGAAAAACCTCTCGGTGCAGACTAGAGGACCAACAAACTCAACCCATATATAACGCCGTGTCTGGGAATGCAACCTGGGCTACATTGGTGGGAGGCGAGTGCTCTCACCACTGCGCCATTTCCTATAGAGGAAATATAAGCAACGAGGATGTTTCCGTTACGAATGCCATAAATTTGGAGTCAGTTTTGTCTAACAACATCGAGTTTGTCAAGATTTTGTTTTCAAGTTTGCCGGCTTTAGTAGGACATAACCGAGTCAGCGCGCAGTAGAAAAGAAAAGGATATACAACCTGCGGTTTCTAGTTTGGTCTTCTGAGAGGTCAACGTTGGTCAGTGACACACATAGCAAATTATTAACTTACTCGTCTTTTCATATTTCTTTTTCTGACAATGACGCATTGACCAAGCATCTACCGAATCCATTTTCTCTATCTGGTCAATAAGATTGACACCGACCGCAACAAGGTTTAAATGTCATTCGCTTTGTCTTCTTCATTCAAACAACTTGCAGCCCCGTGAAGAAAGTGCCTCGTGTCATACCTGACGTAAATTATTATTACTATCAACCGATCCTCGCCGTTATCTTTAAACGCTCCTTTTTAGTAACGCTGAGCTTCAAACTTCTGCTCTTGACCGGATTGGCGTTAGAGAAAACGATCGAAACGAAAGTTAAAAGGGAGACATCTCTGTTGTTGCTACTATTGTAAATTGTCTTAAGGACGGTGCCTACTGGTATTTTTGCCCCGGTTTATAATTATGCGGGAAATGTAGATCTTAACAAGTGTTATTGAAATCAAAAAAGAAAATTGGCGGTAACCACGCAATTTTCAAAGATTATTCGTGAACAATATTTGTAAGAAGCTTTAAAATACAAAGCCATGTATGGCGTTCTTTGTCAAATTGAAGCTTAATTATCTCTGAAAAATGCATGGTTACCCCCAATTTTCTTTTTGGATACCAATAGTACTTACTAAGATCTACTTTCTCTGCATAATTTTAAACCGCGCAAAAATATCCCTGTATTAGTATACATCACCGATAGGAAATCCGAGTATCTCGAGATGCGCAGAACGTATGCGCAATAGCAATAGTAGGCACCGTCCTTAACACCTGGCATTAGCGACTATCCCCCGTGGTTATGGCTGCTATTGTTGTTCACACTGAAAACGGCTGAGTACTTGATGAGAAAGTCATCAACGTACGTAAGCATGTACCTGTACAGTTCCTTCCGTTTCCGCTGAAACCTTCTAGACATTTGCAAGTATAAGACCCTTCAGTGTTAGCACACATCGCGTTTTGGTGACAATTGTTCATTCCAGCGCTTTCGCATTCATCGATATCTGGAGAAAACAAGAAACGTGTGGCGATAGTTGCATGTTATAACATGTAATCCTGTTTTTAAAGACTTAACCCAGCACAATCAAGTTTTCATCTGCTCAGTCTATGCGGCTTAAATAAGTCATCGAGATCAGAAAGAGGTATAGAGCGTTTTCACTGACGTGACCAGCAGCCATATTGGATTAGTGAAACAAAGGAAAGTTTTTTGCATAAAAATTGAGTTCAATTCCCGGAGGATTAGTTTGGTACACCATCATGGCTGCCATTTCTTTGTTTTGGAACACCAACATGGCCGCCGTGACGTCATGTGAAAACGCTCAAAAGAGCAAGGCTAAATTTACAAGCTAATTTTCAGGGCGCAAATTGTCTGCGTGAAAGAGCATCAAGATTAGGGTTCGCAATCGAAATTAGAAAGGACTTTCTTATTCAGCAATATGCCTTTGCATGCCATTCATCACTTGGCAGGCTTAAGGTCCGGCTGAAATACCGGTGAGACTATCTCAGAACAAATGACAATTGCTTTTTCATTACTGGTTCTACCTGGAAACCCAACCATTCGCTAGGAGAGTACTGTATGTTATCTAAAGCAAACAAGCCCCTACGGAGTGTTCACACTAAAGACGTCAAGCAGACTCACGCAAGACGCAACACAAGGAAAGAGCTGTGCAAGTATGATGGTGTTTGTTTGGCTTGCTTTTGCGGTTTCGATTGGGTCAGTTCTGTTCACACTAGAAAGCGAGTTGAAGTAACAGCGAACAAGCTAAAGAACGCAATTTCCTTTTCTTAAGTCAGCGTTCGCATCCGAGTTAAACGTGCATAAGTCTTAAATTCATTCACAGCTTTTCCCTTGGATGCATCAGTGGACATATTTAAATGCCCCCATTTAATTACAGTTTCATAAGTCGTTATTAAGTCACAAATCAGAAATACTACCCTTACCTACGCAAAATCGACCATCACCTCGGTAACCTCTCAAACAGCGGCAGATATAGAAGCCTTCTATGTTGGTACACAAGGCATTGGGGTCACACTCGTTCAAATTAGGATTTTCACATTCATTAATATCTGGAATCACAATAGTAGAATCTCTTGTGCCTTAGTCTGTGCGACTAGTGTTTGTAAATAAGGTTAAGAGACGAGACCAGCGGTTAAAAGTCGCTAACTAAAGACTTGCAAGTTTACGCATTTGTAGAATTGCTTAAAAGGTAGCACTTTTTGTCAGTTATTTTGCGACGAATGAAGGTAGTGCTATCCAAAAAAACAACTTGGTGCTTGGTGGAGATTAAACAAGAAAATTTGGCTTATCCAGCGAGTTTTGTGGGCTGACTTGTCGAGCGTCAAATTAAGGAATTATTGGGAGAGGATTTTTGCCATAGGTGGAATCATGGTGACATGAATACACACATAAATACGTTGAATGAAAAACGTCCGTCGATTCCGCAGGCATTGAGAGTGCCAAGTTGAAAATGTAATTTTTTTCTAAATTTTTGCGGCTTTCTCCGCTCTCTATTTTTTTCTCAGATGAGAGTTATTTTAAGACCATGAGTGGTGGTCCGGCTTGAGTTAAACCCACTACCTCCCACCCTGTAGTCCGTGTAGTCCACTGCTCTAACTACTGAGCTATTCGGTCTGAGGTCCACGAGCTGTCTGCTACAAACTATCGCGACAACATAGTCTCAACCACAGGGCTGCAGAACGAGCGGTTTCGACAAGGGACGCGATGGAGCCATGAAAATACGAAGCTCTGAAAACGAGCGATTAGCTTCACAGGCTCCTCTTAGTCTCCTGCCCTTCACACCAACCTGTGCAGCTAAATCCATCTCCTTGGTAACCATAATCACACACGCATGTCCCATTTTGACAGATTGCATCAATACCACAAGAAGGAGAGCACTCAAGAGCCACAGCTGAAAAAAAAACCCAACATGGTGAATTTCTAGCAAATGGTTTGAATCCAGGCGTCATATCAAAACTGTATGAACGAAAGCCATCCGAGTGAGAATAGACCTGAGAACGCTGTTGTTGGTGAATTCTCTGACCCCATCAAGTTTGATAGTGAAATATTGTTAGATGACATTGCTTAGTTAAATTAATAACCCAAATCGACTGCTTATTTACTAATTGAATTATGTGCTTGTTTGTTTGTTTACTTCTTTATTTATTTTCATATGTAGATTGTTATTTTTTAATCCAATTAAGGAACCTTCAAATACTTACGACTGCAATAACTCCCATTCCCTTGATATCCCTTCTTGCACTGGCAGTCAAACGAGCCTAGTGTGTTTACACACGCAGCGTTTATGTCGCAATTATTGTCTGGGGACTTGCATTCATCGATATCTACAAAAATGTTCAAGGGCAGTTCGTGAAATAATGCATCATGATTATGCCTCCAAGTGGCTGGCTGACTGACTGACTGACTGCATGAATGTCTGATTGAATGACTGACTGACTGACTGACTGCATGAATGTCTGATTGAATGACTAACTAGCGACTAGCTGGCTAGCTGGCTGAATGAATGACTGACTGACTACTGACTGATTGACTGACTATGTGACTGACTGATTGACTGACTATGTGATTGACTGATTGACTGACTATGTGATTGACTGATTGACTGACTATGTGATTGACTGATTGACTGACTATGTGATTGACTGACTGACTGATTGACTGACTGACTGAGAGTTTTGTGAATGTCAGAATTATACATATGTTGCTGAAATTTCATCCACTGGAAACTTGGAAGTCTTTCGGAATGTCCAGCAGCTCAGTGGTTAGAGCATCTGACTACATCACATGGGGTCGTGGGTTCAAATCCCACCTGGAGCTTGGATTTTTCCAGAGTTTCCAAAGGATGCCATTTCAATAACATATATACATGTATGAATACCAGATTACCTGGAGAAAAACCACTCGGAGCAGAGGAGAGAACTAAGAAAGAGATGACAAACAAGTGGGGCTGAGCCCGGAACTCAAACCCAAAAAGATGGGGAACAAACTTGTGCCCCTCATAATTGCATCAAACATCATAATACATCAAAATACATACCAGTGCAAATGTCTCCTGACTTATTATATCCGGAACGACATTGACAATCAAAGCTCCCATTTAAGTTGACACAGTCAGTACCAGGGTCACATAAGGCAGTGCCGTCAGCACATTCATCAATATCTGAAATGAGGTCTCATTCTATTCAATACACTAACTTCTTTCATTCTACTAAACGTCATAGAACGAGCAGCATAATTAAATACATTTTCATCACCATATTTCACCATTTTGTTTTTTCTGACTTCCATATGCAAATACAATAATGTTAATAATTGCACTTAATCCTTTTCATTCATTGTCTTTTCTTTGTGAGACCGAAGTAATTTTTTCGAACCCTTCATAAGGCAGGAGTTATACTGAGGTTTACAACAGCATTTACCAAGTATTAGGAAATCACTCAAAAAAATAAAATGAAAGGGAAATCTCCAAAACACTTTACAACTGGACCAAACCAAACGAACAAATAATTACAGCAATCAGAATACAATAAGTAAACTGAGTAGGGAAATGCCATTACGTGACGACTTACAATTAATTACTGAGCCCTGATGTCTAAATCCAAATACAAGACATCGCTACAAAAGCTTTTTAAAAGTACGCCTGTCTACTTCCCGTTGACGTTGTTCAGCCCCTACTAACTGCTGATGATGAAATTTGGAGTTTTCACTACATAAAATAAAGTCATTATCTTCCGGGATTTTTAAAACGTGTTGCTCTCCGTGCAACGCGAACGGAAGTCGCCATCTTGAATAACTGTATTTCCGGTTTTAACCGGAAGTCGTACGATCACGAAGCGCGGGAGTTTGGAATGGTCGTATAATGCTGTTGTAAAGCAAGCCCCATCTTCCCTTTGCTCGCTTTTCGTTCAATGCGCTGATTAATTTTATCAGCGTTTGGTTAGCCGGCCTGGGAAACGAATTATATGAACACAAAACAAAATGGAAAGTCGTCGAGCGCTCAAATGTTCTACAAAACCGCAAACTAATTTGGTCATGGGCAAGAGTGAATTATATGGGTGTTGATCTATCACTTTGCTGCCTTGACCCAGCACAGTCAAAAGGGATTTATTTTTAGATACACGTTGCGCGCTAAACAAACAAACTGCCGCCAATTTTAACCAATCAGAAGAAGACATGTCACGCGTGACTGATTCTGCTATGTTTTTTTAAGAGACACGACAACTGATTTTCGCGGGAACGGGAATAGACGGGAATAGAATAGACTGGCGGGAATAGACTCATTTGTGACTTTGCTGGGGAGCCCAACCATTCCTTAACAAAACTGTTATCTAATTCACTTTTAAATGGGCCTTATTCGCGTAGCGGCCATATTGGCCATAGACAATAGATTTCGTACCCCGAGCATCGAGTTGGGATTTTCGGCGCGCAATCCCCTCGAGACTAAACATGGCGGCCGTGTGATTAAAGTCCATTGCACGTCGTATTGTAGAAAAAGACGGGCCGACGGTTAAAAACATGCCCTAGATCACAATGGTCGTGCAGAGCGTTAGAGATCGCCTGTTCCGCTCACTAAGCCGATCGTCTTATGTTGCGTTCGTTGCAATCGATTTGAAGCCTTCTGTTTCTATAGGCTTTTAAATGAAGCGCGCCAATTTACCTTCACACGTGCGTCCATCGCCAAGATAACCTCTCAGGCAGCGACAGACATAGCTTCCGAAGGTATTTGTGCACAATGCATTGCGATCACATTCAGACTGATTAGAAGCACATTCGTCGATGTCTGAAATGAATGAGAAGTGAGCAGGTCAGAGATGTCTGTGCCGATCAGTTGAGCATAACAGCGTGAGGAGCAGCTCATCAAGAGGAGTTTCTATCTCCACTAATTCCTTAAGTCAATTCCTTAATTCCTTAAGCCTTATTCCTTTTCCAGCGAAAAGTATCATATTTCCCTTGACGCTTTGATATCCCTGTTTTGATTGGCTTTTACAACAGTGGGCGTGCTGGGTATGAATGTCCCAAGGGCGGCGTTCTGTAAATAAATCTACTCGGGAAAGGGTAATCTCGTACCCAGATCTCACTCTGTCACTGGAAATGCGTATGACTGTAGAAGATCTGGGTACGAGATTAGGGAAAGGGTTGAATCCTAGGCAAAGTATGGGAGATACAGGATCCCTTTGATGAGCTCCTGGCGTGAGACATGTTCGATCCGCGGACGAAAACTGAAAGGGAACATTTCTCATGCCGAGATAGTAGTCTCTCCCCCATATTTTTTCAACTAATCGCCCGTAATAGTGAAACGATACTTGGCAATGTAAGGTGGTGGTGTCTAGACAAGCCAAAGAAGAAAACAGCCCACTTCTGGTTGCCGTCTGTGGCCAAAAAACGTTTCGAGTATTTGCTCCCTAATCACAACAGACGCCCTCCAAAGAAGTCAATTTCAACACAAAGCAAATACATTCATCCGGCGCATGCACCAAATATCCAATGATTTTGTTTCTGCTTGGCCATTGAAGAATGGCCGGCAATAAGGTAAAGGTAACGATTAGCGTTCCTTTTACAGGTAAATTAAATGCATTTGGGTGAAACTTTTCCAGACAAATGCCATTTGAATGATGGCAAAATTTTACTACCATGACCATAATGCTTTGAGTGACTACAAGAGAAAATGAAGGGACAGAGAGGGAGGCTCAGGGCGTTAGCCGGGATAAGTCATGTCCACGAAAGTTATTTTTAGACGAGCGGAAGTCTGTCTTCCGAGACGTCCGCACACAGTCTTGCCTCGCTCTCGGGTTCTTAGTTAAAAGAGAAAATGGCGGCGCACGTGGAAGGGTGACGAATATTTATATCCATTCAAACATAAGACCGAGGTTAGCCTGCATGCGGACGTCTCAGAAGACAGCCTTTCGCTAGTAAAAAGACTTCCGCTCGTCTAAAAATAACTTTCGTGGACATGACATATCCCAAGGGCTGGACCGGGAGCCTCTCTCTATGTCCCCTCATTTTCTCTAGGTGACTACTATTGTCAAAAAGGTTTTACCAACTGTCTCGGAAAACAGAAATTTTTGAAAAAGAAAGCATTTTGACAAAGCATCTTGGTCTCAAACGTTAAATGACGCCATTGTGCAAATAGCCCATTAATGTAGTGTTGCTGCATAATGAACCACAGCCATCTCGAAATTACTGTCGACAAAAAAAACTACGTGAAAACCCCATCAAAATTTCCCAAGTATATCACAGCCTTTCAAAGGCCAACATAACCGGGATGATCATTCGATTAGAAGCTCGTGTGTAACAGTGTCTCCAAGGCAATCTAATCGTGCGACAAATGTTTGATTCTCTTTTACACCCCTCAGCCCCCCCCCCCCCCTCCATTCTCCTCCTTCCCCGCCATTCTACACCTCTTTTCTTACCCTCCTACCCCCTCCCCTATCTTTATTATATATTGGCGTAAGTCAGAAGGGGAGACTCGTGGAGATTATGGCACATTTACTGTAACCCAGCCTCTTCAGGTTAAATTTATGTAAATACGTCAGTAATATCTCAGACAAGAACTCCGCTTTCACACTAAAGGAAGGAAAATCAAAATTTTATAGGCTGTAGTTTTCGAGCCCAATGAGAAAGTTCTAAACATTGATGCCACTTTGATTTTTTCACATTGTAATCCATTTCCATACATCCTCAATAAGCGGATGCAACTATCGCTTTAGGTGTACAAGAATCTGCCATGTATATACGGGTACGAGTTACAGCGAGACCGATATATCGGCCTCGCTTTAGCTCCTCCCTGATGGATTTTGTAGAGAAGTGCATTTACTATCTTTGGGTATTTGGACAAAACATCATTTACCTTGCCAAATGCTAAACTGCAAAACAGATGTATTTTTTGCGAACGCAAGCGACGCGGTAAATATTCAAACGAAAGGTCTGGAGCGAGTGTAGAAACGGCGAGGGAAAATGGGGAGAGACGCCCGTAGGGCGGGTGAGGCTCGCGCGCTAAGGATCACACTTACGGCGCTTCGCGCCTTCCGAAAAAGGAAGGAAACGACTGTTTTGCAGTCTAGCCAAATGCAGAAAGAGCGTAACGGCGCCCCACTAACGAGGTTGTTTGGTGTGACTCATACGCTATAGTGTATCATACTGTCTTTTCTTACCAAGGCAAAACGTCTCTCCATCCCCGAATAAGCCGACGTTACACTGACAAATGCGTGACCCAATTGTATTTGTACATGTAGCATCCGGGTGACATTCTGAGATACCTTTGGCACATTCGTCTTCATCTAAAACGGTACCGGGAAGTTCATTTATTCTCAACGTTGTTTGAAATCCATAAAGTTTGAAGCTTAATTCAAGTCTAGTTATCACAACTTCCGCCATTAAAATACTCAACACTTAGATCAGCCGCGCACAATTTCACTTGTTTTGAAACACCCTAGGTAAATTATTTATTTCCTAAATATTTTCGTTTCCCATTCTGCAATGTTTCAAAAACCTTTCTTTGCTATTTCAGAATTTCTTTCATACACACATACATAAACTTTACTGATTTCCTCTCGAATTTCAGAGTAGCTTGCAAGAGCTAATATCTTCGAGAAAACATAAAAGGAAAGTATTATATAAATCTATGCAAAACAACTAAAATACACAGTATTACAAATATATATTATATTTTACATGTCATTAGAAATTTAAACAACAGAAAATGAAAATAGGCGAAAGCGACTACACAAAGATACGGCCCTGTATTTCCCTCTTAAAATCTGTAAATGCACTCATACGGATAGAGTCAGGCAGTGTATTCCATAGCTTAGATGAGAAGTAAGAAAACGAATTAAGGCCATAACTAGTTGTTCTAGGTTTTCTAAGTGTTAGTATGTTATTACCGCGAAGATTATAAGAAGAGGACCGAAGTGAAAACATATCTTTCATATAAGCCGGAAAATGAGTGAAAAACAGGCTCTTATATAATAATATAAGGAATTTCTGAACGCGCTTATTGCATAAGGAATTAGTGTTGACCCTAGTGAGAAGGCTATCACATGGAGACAAGTAATCCCCAAGTATAAGTCTAAGTATTCTCTTATTTAGCTCCTCTAGTTTATCCGTATTTCGCGCCCGTCAAAAATTGCAAACTGAAGAACAATAGTCAACATGCGGTAAAATGTGCGCGTTGTAAATCTTAAGTAAGGTGTCCCTGGGTATGGGTTTTCGAAAGCGCAGCATAACATTAAATTGATTATTGATCCTTTTGCATAAATTGGATACGTGACTAGAAAAATCGAGCTTATTATCTATTTCCATTCCAAAAATCTCTAATGTGTCCTTTACTGGGAAGGAAAAACTATAGTCCGTATCACCAAGGACTAGACCGTGGTGCTTGCTCTCGTTAACTAACATTCCATTTTCATGGTACCAGTGATTGGCCACCTTGATATTATGAGATACGCATGCGTCTAGAGTCCCTGGATCGACGTGGGAATAATATCTCTGATGATCATCAGACATTCGCGTAGATGAATTGCTTGGGAGAGCGGCAGAACGTGGCATGTCAGTAAATTAGAATGACGATGCCAAGGAGCTCTATTTACGTGTTCGCGCTTGGGCACTACTCGTAGACACTGAACATAGAAATCAAAATCAATTTAGAGCGGTTTTCAATTGAGTATCGAAAGTAATTAGCGAACTACTTTGGTTTATGATTACTTC
>NC_090876.1:42485590-42513090 GCF_036669935.1 Montipora foliosa
CATAACCGTAACGCAGATCTTTAATTTGCTTAGCCGGAACAAAAGTTCCCAATACGCAGTTCCAGTAAATGACGAAATATATTATCCATAAAACAAATTCCTTACTAAAAACGATATTTTCAAATAATGACCCACGCGTCAATTGATCGCCTGTAGAGTAACGTTCATTCGTTCTTATGTCACAATTTAATTTCTATCTATTCGAACGAGCGGGCAGGACGGGATCATTATTGCCCTTGTGACTAACCCTTACATTTGTCACGAGCACAATGGGCTCAGTTCTGAGCTCATCATTCATCATAGGTCCTGATACACTAACGCGTACCTTCACAAGTCGTACCGTCACCAGAATATCCCCTCTTGCATTCACAGTGATAGGAACCTTCGGTATTCACACAATTGGCGGTTTCTACACAACCTCCTCGGTCTGTAACGCATTCGTCCTTATCTGCAAAACAGCATTCCTCGTAGTTATTGCCATTCTACATTATAATTGCCTTATTAACTCGTTAGTCAGTTGAAAGTCTCGGCGCGACAAATAAATTCTGAAAATTTAGGGAGAAAACGATCTCTTTGGCTGACTTGAAGTGGGCGCTGACACATACCCACAGAAAAAGGCAAAGGCATTCCCTGGGCCCGGTGTTAACGGTCTGCGATGCAGATGTCTCTGAGACATCTGTGATAAGTTGTGTAGTCCCCACAAGTAGTTTTGGCAAGCATGTGGCCAATTAATCTTACTCTTTCTAGCTATAGTTAGTTAGTAAAGTGGGGCATTGAGCCGTTACCAAGCTACCCATGTGGACTATGTGGCCATTCCCACATCATTGGCCACATATTCCACACAGGCAGTTTGGGTAACCGGGTTTTTGCCATATAAACAGGGTTTGCTGTTACCTGAACAATTAAACCCATCCCCAGAAAATCCTTTGTTGCATTCACAGGTGTATGACCCATTTGTGTTGCTACATGTTGCATTAAGGCTGCAGTTGTTAGTGCCAGGTGAGGAACATTCATCAACATCTGCAATAAAAATTTAATAATGCTAATGATGACAAAAATCCAGATTGCCCCATAATTAGAAGCAAGTGGATTTCAATAAGCGTCACGAAGTGTCCCCTTGCCCTTCTCCCCAACTTCAACATCACTCGTGTCTCGGAACACAGACAATTGACGTCACAATGTGTTCACCAAATGCTTCTCCTCAAATATGGATAAACAGCTTCATTTACCCTAAGCTCAAATAGCGCTAACCGTTACCCTTAGCTTTTTGTTGGAAAGAGTTAGCAAAGGCTTAGTCTTAAAGGGACACTTCGTGTTGGATGTCAAAATTGGGACTGCATATAATTTCTGAACATGAAGAGCATTTTATATATTTTACATCATTCATAGGCCTTAATCACAAGGCGGTTTTGGTGAGTCCCGCGGGATTGAGAAAAATTTACCCCACCGAAACTCGTTCCCAAACATTTCAACTCGTGGCTCGGGGTACGAAATCTATTGTCTATGGCCAATATGGCCACCGCGCGAATAAGGCCCATTGTTAACTTTATTGTCAACGTGAGGAACAGTTTGAAACTCGGATGCCCTTAAGATCCTTCTAACGACTAAAATCAAATTGACTCAAACCAAGCAAATGCTGTAACGTTTCATAGAAGGGAAGAAGACCGAAGTCCTAGGCGAAAAAACCTCTCGTTAGTTTATACGCAGAGTTATTACCGCATACCTGAAGAAATCGCACCATGTCCAACATATCCATTTTTACACTCACAGAAAAAAGACCCTAAAATTTCCTTAGTATATCACAGCCTTTCAAAGGCCAACCTAACCGGGATGATCATTCGATTACAAGCTCGTTTGTAAGAGTGTCTCCAAGGCAATGTAATCGTGCGGCAAATGTTAGACTCTCTTTTACCACCCTCTTATCGGTCTCGCTTTAACTCGTCCCTGATGGATTTTGTAGAGAAGTGTATTTACTATCTTCGGGTATTTCGCCAAAACATCATTTACCTTGCCAAATGCAGAAAGAGCGTAACGGCGCTCCGCTAACGAGGTTGTTTGGTGTACCTCATATGCTATAGTGTACTATACTGTCTTTTCTTACCAAGGCAAAACGTCTGTCCATCCCCGAATAAGCCGACGTTACACTGACAAATGTGTGACCCAATTGTATTTGTACATGTAGCATCCGGGTGACATTCTGAGATACCTTTGGCACATTCGTCTTCATCTAAAACGGTACCGGTTAGTTCATTTATTCTAAACGTTGTTTGAAATCCATAAAGTTTGAAGCTTAATTCAAGCCTAGTTATCACAACTTCCGCCATTCAAATACTCAACACTTAGATCAGCCGCGCACAATTTCACTTGTTTTGAATACCCTAGGTAAATTATTTCTTTCCTGGATATTTTTGTTTCCCATTCCGCAATGTTTCAAAAACTTTCTTTGCTATTTCAGAACTTCTTTCCTCAACCATTCGCGTACATGAATTGCTTGGAAGAGCGGCAGACCGAAGCATGTGAGTAAATTAGAATAACGATGCCAAGGAGCTTTATTTACGTGTTAAGTCTTCTGGCGCTTGGACACTACTTGTGGACACTGTACATAGAAATCAAAATCAATTTAGAGCGGTTTTCAGTCGAGTATCGAAAGTCATTAGCGAATTACTTTGATTTATGATTACTTCACTCAGTGATTGGTGAAGTTCTCGCGCATATTTTTCAACCAATCAGAAGTGACACCAAAAACAATCATGGCTCGCGCGTGTACATTTTCCCGCGCTTTGATTGGCCAAAGTTATTTCTTTGGTTTTGGTTTTACGACACTCGATTGAAACTCGCTTTAACTCTAATCAAATCAAACGTTGGTTTTTGTGGAGAGGGAGAAACCAGAGTTCCGGGAGGAAGTTCTCTCGGAGCGGAGTAGAGAGCCAACAAAATTAGGTTACATATGACGCCGAATCTGGGAATCAACCCTTGGCCTCGATGGTAGGAAACGAGTGCTATCACCACTGCGCTAGTCCTGTTCCCCACAATGTCCTAATATTAATCGGTATTCTGCATACGGTATGCCTCCTCATATTGGCAGAATACTTTTTGTCATGTGACAGATTTCTCTTAGTTACCTAAACATGTGAATCCGTCCCCAGTGAAGCCTTTGTTACACGCACATACGTATGAGCCGTTTGTGTTGGTACATGAGGCATTAAGACTGCAGTTACTAGCGTCGGGTGACGAACATTCATCAATATCTGAAATCAAAAGGAAATAAGGCGCCGATCCAAGAAAAAAGTCCATCGATCACTTAATCTTTAACTTGTTGCTTCGCAACGGTCGAGGGGACAACTGAAAAAACAGAGTCTTTGGCAGGACTCGAACCTAGGGCCTCTGTGACACAGGTTAGCGGTCGGATGCTCTACCCATTGAGACAAGAACTCTTTAGAGCAAGGCTTTCCGCCCGTTGCCAAGCAACTAGCGTAATATCCTTCCCATGGGCGTATTACACAGTTAACAGCAATAGTTGCATCGATCACTTAATCCTTCAAAACAGCCTCCGCTTTCCTGACTTACCCTCCAAAAGAAAAATCACACAAAAGGTAGCATTTCTTGCTAATGTTCGCGTCTGTTTTCAGTTTAAGTAGTCCTTAGTTCCACCACTTTGTGCACATACCTTCACAAGTCACACCGTCTCCAAAATATCCACTTTGACAGACACAGAGGTGAGAGCCTTCTGTATTTACACAGTTGGCAGTTCCTGCGCAACCTCCTCGGTCTATAAGGCATTCGTTTTGGTCTGTAAAAATGCATTGACTCAGTTATTGCCACTTTGTACTATACTGATTTCATTGACTTGTTCAATCAATACCTTGCCTATAGCCTCTATGCACAAAATTGAAATGCGAGAATCAAACAATAAAATGAAACAGAATGCAAACCATTGGTTAAGAGGTATCAAAACCTATAGGATTCCACGGTATTTAACGCTGGTTAGCGCTAACCATGCTTCGAGCATTTAGCAATCCGGGCCTGATTGCTTCACTTAATCGCGGTTATCGGTTCATATACAGTGTTACCACTCTAAGTGTTGCTGAGGCAAATAATTTGTGGCGGGAAGCGAACTTTTCACATATCTAAACGTTCAGATTATCAAAATTCTGACCATTACATTCACACATTTCGGCTATTTACCACTACAAATCCAATACGTACTCACGGAATAAATGTTAAATGTACTTAGGTTATGCGCCGTTTTATATTTTAGAGGCACTGAAGCTTGTATACTCGGGCTACAAGACAGGTCGACTTCTAATGTGTAAACCGCGGTAACACCTCAAGGATAGGTGAACTATTCGCTTGCTAGCTCGTTAACTGAGCAAAGAATAAAAGTGTATCGCACTCTAAATGTAAGTGCAAATGTAAAAACGGGATTGTATTATCCTATTTCAGAGATCACGTCTTAAATCTTCGGTGGACTTGATGATACCGGACTCAATTCAACGTCCCAGGCAACAAATAATCTTTGTCTAGTTGCCACCGAAATGAGCGAATTTGGATAATAATGCATAGCCTTACCAAATCTTTTGCTCCAAAAAAGCAGTCGGATTACCGGGAATGCCATTATATCAGCATCTGCTTACACATATCCTATTACTTAGCCTATATATAGTCGACTTTTGTAACCCGATTTGCGCCCTCCCTCTCGGTTATCAGTATTTATAGGTAACGCAACCATTAATTTTCGCGCGATTTTATCGCCTAACTTAAGTTACGTGGTGCAAACTTACAGGACAGATATCCCGCAATAAAAAAAAGACAGCAGAAGAGTTTTCATTTCACATGGAAGAAAAACAAACTCATT
The DNA here is from genome assembly GCF_036669935.1 of Montipora foliosa. NCBI lineage: Eukaryota > Metazoa > Cnidaria > Anthozoa > Scleractinia > Acroporidae > Montipora > Montipora foliosa. The sequence goes on from NC_090876.1 coordinate 42,490,446, forward strand.
TTCTGGAGTCTAGTGATAGTAACATTAAAAAGCTCGTCGCAAATGCTGTTCCGGAAAGTGCAAGGAAGTCAATAATGTATGGTGTCAGTCTTTTTGAAGGTAAAGATAGTTAGGAGCAGGCTTTACAGATTGAATATTACACGAATAGTAGAGAATTTTAAAATACACTGTGTTTACTAACTATGAAAATAAACCAACCGTTCAAAGGAGTCTTTCATGGTTGAAATTTCTGTTTCAGTAAGCAAAAAAGCGCCTTGTTTTCAAATTTTCGACTCGTACTGACAAAATGATTTGACCTTTTTCCTGAGACCCAAACGCTTTCTTTCAGTGTATCTAAATTATACGAAGCATCGCCATCAGATCAGCATTTCATATTTGCCTTCAAACGTCGCTTCTCGGCCGCGGACATTATCCGCCGACATACCAGGCGTCCGAAGGGGTTTATTTACTAAATATACCGTAAGAACTTCAGTCTATGGAAACTGATTGCCCCGGCTGGTAGTTTTGTAAAATTGAAACAGTTATTCCATTTGCACCTGTTGTATGAGATTGCTTCCAGCCAACTGGACGCTGTGCTTCTCGTATCACCTCATTGACCACTTTCATAAATGCCGACCACCTTTACATTCTTTCATATTCATGTTAATTAGACCTACTACCCTCATTTTGAAATACATATTCGTTTGAAATTTGCTTGTCGTAGCGTGGCTAGAAAGGCTTATTAGCATTAAAACAAAAGCATATTTTATTTGGCAGCCATTATGAAAGAGGTCCATAACCAATCCGCGGTCGTGGAAAAATGGTTAAATGATAAGGAGTCCTCAAAATTACCTGAGCAATTGAATCCGTCCCCAGTGAAGCCTCTGTTGCAAGCGCATATGTAAGAACCGTTGGTGTTGCTACATGTAGCATTAAGGCTGCAGTTGTTAGCGTTAGGTAAAGAGCACTCGTCAATATCTACAAGAGAAATGCATAGCAAATTTAACAAACATATGAATGAATTTTATTTAAAAGTCAACTGTATTTAGGGATGAGGCACTAATAGGCCATTTCCGAGTTCATGTCTGCCTCCTCTTCATAGCGAGTCTAAGTGCGAAGGTTTTCTTATGAAAATTAGTTTTCATTCATATGTAAAGTAGAACTAATTGCCATCACAAAAACTTTGCACTTAGTCTCCCCTTGAAGAGGAGGCAGACATGAAGTCGGAAATGGCCGATTGAGGACACTGTACAGAAGTAAAGTCAAATATCAAAGGGTTGTTTTTTGAGGGAGGGGAGGGGGAAAGCGGAGTATCCGGAGAAAAACCTGTCGAATCAGAGTAGAGAACCATCAAACTCAACCCACATGTCACACCAATTCTGGGGATCGAACTCGGGCCACATCGGTGGCAGGCGCGAGCGCGCACCACTCCGCTATCCCTGCTGAAGGTCAGTCTACCTACTAATTCAAAGATACTTCTTCTCCGGTTTATGATTATGCACGAAATGGAGATCTTAACAAGTGTTATTGGGTGTAACCACGCATTTAACAAAGATAATTCGTGAATAATATATGGAACAAACTCTAAAATACAAAGCCATGTATGGCGTTCTTTCTCAAATTGAACCTTAATTATCTCTTAAAAATGCATTGCTATCCCCAGTTTTCTTTTTGGGTACCAAGAGTACTTACTAAGATCTACTTTCTCCGGTTAGTTTTAAACTGCGTAAAAATAACCCTGTATTAGCAAGCATCACCTATTGGAAACCCGAGTATCTCGAGATGCGCAGAACGTGTGCGCAATAACAATAGTAGGCACCGTCCTTAGCTAGAGAGCCTTCCCTTCCTCGCCTTTGTCACTCAGTGAAGATAGTGGAGAAAAAAAAGAAACTTGATGAGTTATCTTATCACACGTGAAAGACACGTGTCCATGATTGACCCTAATTAGATGCAAGCCGATTTCAATAAGTGTCACGAAGTGTCTTCTCTCTCTTCTCCCCAACTTCAATATCACTCGTTTCTAATAGGAAGCAAAGGCTTATACTTCGAAAGCCGATTAATGCTAATCCCAGATTAAAAATTAACCAAGGCGTTTATTTCTCTACTCCCAAATGCTGGTCAACGCTGATATTTGGCAAAGGTTTACATGGTGGAAGTCAATCTTAAAAAAACAAAAATAACCAAAAGAAACTTTCACCCAAAACTTGAAAAAAATTGAACTAAAGTTTACGCTAATCCTGGATTAACTTAATCGGCTTTCGAACAACATGGCCCTGGACATAAATGGAGATGTGAAGAAGAACATTTGCTGCACTTTCTTTTAAAGGCAATTTAGTATTTGCCAATACGAAGTTGTACGAATTAATTTTGCATAAAAAATTCCCACCATTTGCGTTCTGTTGCTAAATTTGCCACCACGAAATCACTCATTTATTTAGTATTAGAGCACGAACGAGACCATATAAGACAGAAATTCTTTTTTTTTTTCAAGCACCTCTCATAACCGTAACGCAGATCTTTAATTTGCTTAGCCGGAACAAAAGTTCCCAATACGCAGTTCCAGTATATGACGAAATATATTCTCCATAAAACAAATTCCTTACTAAGAACGATATTTTCAAATAATGACCCACGCGTCAATTGATCGCCTGTAGAGTAACGTTCATTCGTTCTTATGTCACAATTTAATTCCTATCTATTCGAACCAGCGGGCAGTACCGGATCATTATTGCCCTTATGACAAACTCCAACATTTGTCACGAGCACTATGGGCTCAGTTCTGATCTCATCATTCATCATAGTTCCTGACACACTAACGCGTACCTTCACAAGTCGTACCGTCACCAGAATATCCTCTCTTGCATTCACAGTGAAAGGAACCTTCGGTATTCACACAATTGGCGGTTTCTACACAACCTCCTCGGTCTGTAACGCATTCGTCCTTATCTGCAAAACAGCATTCCTCGTAGTTATTGCCATTCTGCATTATAATTGCCTTATTAACTCGTTAATCAGTTGAAAGTCTCGGCGCGACAAATAAATTCTGAAAATTTAGGGAGAAAACGATCTCTTTGGCCCACTTGAAGTGGGCACTGACACATACCCACAGAAAAAGGCAAAGGCATTCCCAGGGCCCGGTGTTAACCTGTTTGCGATGCAGATGTCTCTGAGACATCTGTGATAAGTTGTGTAGTCCCCACAAGTAGTTTTGGCAAGCATGTGGCCAATTAATCTTACTCTTTCTAGCTATAGTTAGTTAGTATCACTTTAAAAAGTGTGGGGCATTGAGCCGTACGGTTACCAAGCTACCCATGTGGACTATGTGGCCATTCCGGCCCACATCATTGGCCACATATTCCACACAGGTAGTTTGGATAACCGGGCTTTTTGCCATATAAACAGGATTTGCTGTTACCTGAACAATTGAACCCATCTCCAGAAAATCCTTTGTTGCAAGCACAGGTGTATGACCCATTTGTGTTGCTACATGTTGCATTAAGGCTGCAGTTGTTAGCGCCAGGTGAGGAACATTCATCAACATCTGCAATAAAAATTTAATGATGCTAATGATGACAAAAATCCAGAAATGCCTCATAATAAGAGTCACGAAGTGTCCCCTTGCTCTTCTCCTCAACTTCAACATCACTCGTGTCTCGGAATACAGACAGGAAACGTTACAAAATGTTCCCCAAATGCTGCTCCTCAAATAAGGATAGAGCGGTTTTCAATTGAGTGTTTAGCAACTTACTTTGGTTTTGCATTACTTTACCCAGTGATAGCCCAGTGATTGGTTCAAAGTTCTCGCGCCACTTTGTCAACCAATCAGAAGTGAAACCAACACCAATTGTGGTTCGCGCGCGCACATTTTCCCGCGCTATGTGTCGGTTACGTGTGATTACTTCAAGTTTTGATTGGTTTACTGGATTGTCTCCGTCCTTTTTGATTGGCCAAAGTAATTACTTTGGTTTTGGTTTTACGACACTCATTTGGCACCCCGCTCAAAACAGCGGATAAATAGCGCTAACCGTTACCCTTAGCTTATTGTTGGAAAGAGTTAGCAAAGGCTCTATAGTCTTAAAGGGACACTTTGTGTTGGACGTCAAATTTGGGCGTGCATATAATTTCTGAACATGAAGAGCATTTTATTTATTTTACATCATTCATAGGCCTTAATCACAAGGCGGTCATGTTGAGTCCCGAGGGATTGAAATATTTTGTTTTGCCCACCGAGACTCGTTCCCAAACATTTCAACTCGAGGCTCGGGGTACGAAGTCTATTGTCTATGGCCAATATGGCCGCCGTGCGAATAAGGCCCATTGTTAACTTTATTGTCAACGTAAGGGTGATATGGACCAGAAGCCTACGGTGATATGGAACAGTTTGAAACTCGGATGCGCTTAAGATCCTTCTGACGACTAAAATCAAATTAAGGGCGATGCCTACTAATTTAAGATATTTTTGCCCCGGTGTGTAATTATGCAGGAAATGTAGATCTTAACAAGTGTTATTGAAATCCAAAAAGAAAATTGGGGGTAACCACGCATTTTTCAAAGATAATTCATGAATAATATTTGTAAGAAGCTTTAAAATACAAAGCAATGTATGGCGTTCTTTCTCAAATTGAAGCTTAATTATCTGTCAAAAATGCATGGTTACCCCCAATTTTCTTTTTGGTTACTAAGAGTACTTACTAAGATCTACTTTCTCCGGATAATTTTAAACCGTGCATCACCGATAGGAAATCCGAGTATCTCGAGATGCGGAGAACGTATGCGCAATAACAATAGTAGGCACCGTCCTTAACTCAAAACAAAAAAATGCTGGTACGTTTCAAAGAAGGGAAGAATACCGGAGTCCTTAGAGAAAAAAACCTCTCGTTATTTTATACGCAGAGTTATTACCACATACCTGCGCAAATCGTACCATCTCCAACATATCCATTTTTGCACTCACAGAAAAAAGACCCTTCAGTATTCACACAATTCGCAGTATCTGCGCAACCTCCTTCGTCAATGAAGCATTCATCTTGATCTGCAAAAAACGCCATCCCACTAAGTTAACGCCATTTTGATCTGTACTGCCTCATTGCCCGATCCGATGAATTCTTACTAAGGCCAAAATCTCGTGGCGACAACTGAGTTGTAGAAATCTTGGGGAGATTGTACTCTAAGGCAAATGTAAATATAAAAATGTTGCCCCAAATAAAGTATATTCCGCCTCGGGCAGCGCACATCAGTGGGCTATCTTTTGCCATAGAAGAAGTTTTCTCCAGTTACCTGAACATGTGAACCCGTCCCCAGTAAAGCCTCTGTTACAAGTGCAAATGTATGAGCCGTCTGTGTTGTTACATGAGGAGTAAACGCTGCAATTGTTACCGTCAGGCGAGGAACATTCGTCAATATCTGCAATAATAATAGTAATAATTGAGCGAGTTTCAATCGAGAGTCGTAAAACCAAAACCAAAGTAATTACTTTGGCCGATTAAAAAGGACGGAGACAATCCAGTCAACCAATCAAAACTTGAAGTAATTACACGTAGCTGACACAAAGCGCGGGAAAATGTGCACGAGCGAATCACGGTTGGTTTTGGTTTCCCTTCTGATTGGTTGAAAAAGGTGCGCGAGAACTTTGAACTAATCACTGAGTGAAGTAATCATAAACCAAAGGAATTCGTTAATTGCTTTCGACACTCAATCGAAAACCGCTCTAATGTAATAATAAAAGTAGCCTCAGTACTACAATTGGAGCTATGTAATAAGTTCAATTTTCCTTCCTCTGAAAAGTGGTATGACCATAAAGTAGAGAAGGAGCTGGAAAATGAAGATGTGAAAATTTTATGGGACTGCACAATTCAGACAGATAAGGTAATGGAACACTCTCGATCTGACATCGTAATTCTGTACAAAAGACCAAGAGAATGTGCCTTGGTAGACATTGAATGTCTCTTTATACGATGGTGAAAGAGAAAGAACAGGAAAAACTTGAAAACTACAATGATTTGCGATATGAAATTGGCCGCATTTGGGAATGTAAAAGGGTGGAGGTTATCCCAATCGTCATAGGGGCATTGGGCACTAAGAGTAAAAACTTCGAAGAGTACCAAGAACAACTACATTGTGCGGTGAATTTCTCAGCTCAGCAGAAAATCCTGTTTGCTAGGAACGTCCAGAATCCTGAGGAAGGTGCTGGATACCTGAGGTCACGGGATGTGACTTGCTGTCTAGTGTAAGATACCGGTGTATCTACGTAGACCGTAAAATATACTGATATCATTTAAAGGTTTTTATGTGCAGGTTGTAGTGCCTGTTAAGTTGGTGAAACCAACAGACAATTCGCCACTCACGTCCGCGAACATCGCTCCTCTGACACATATTCCCACATCTTAAAACACCTGAGAGGTTCTGACAATTGTTGCTCCCTTTCTTCAGAAGATTGTTTCAAAGTTCTCGACTCTGCTTCCACAAGCTTCCAATTGAAAATCAAGGAAGTCATGCACATCCTTTGGGAAAAGCAAACATTTTAATTCATCCCTTTCATACTAATTAGTCTCCTTTATTAGCTTAAATAATTTTACTTCTTTTTTGGTTCGCGCCTTCATCCTCAATTACTCTCGTTAATATATCTCACTTTGTTATACTATTTATTGCACATTTTCATTTTATTTCTCAATATAATAATAATAACAATAATAATAATAATTATTATTATTATTATTATTATTATAACACATCGTTATCTTCACAATCATTATCATCATCATTATCGTCAACTTTATCGTCATTGTAAGGGTAAAATGTATTAGTTTGGCATAAATATGATTTGTGGTACTTCTAAGAAATCAAATCAGCACAAATGGCCGTTTCTTGAGATGAGGGGAGGAGTGGACTACCCGAAGGAAAATTCTCGATATACGCAGAGTCTAGTTATTTAAAAGCAGGTACACCATCACATACCTTCGCATGTCGTGCCGTCACCAAAATATCCATTCTTACATTCACAAAGGTATGAACCTTCTGTATTTACACAATTTGCAGTTTCCACACAGCCCCCTCGGTCTGTAAGGCATTCGTCTTGATCTGCAAAACAACATTTCACTCACTTAGTGCCATACTCTACCAAGAGTGAATTAGATAAGACTGTTGAGCTATCACTTTGCGGTCTTGCGCCAGCGCAGTCACAAATGGATTTATTTTTAGATAGACTTCGCGCTCGAAACAAACAACGGGCTGCCAGTTTTAACCAATCAGAAGAAGCCATGTCACGCGTGAATGCTTCTGACATGTTTTTCATGGACGCTACAACTGATTTTCGCGGGAACGGGTATTCTAAAAATAGACTCATTTGTGACCGTGTTGGGGAGCCCACCCATGTCATAACAACACCCTTATCTAATTCGCTCTTGACTCTACTGATGTTGTACAGGCCCGGCCCCCACTTGAAAGATCGTTTTCTTTTACCTTGTCATTTCTACATTCATGACCTTTGTGTATGTTTTTATTCTTTTATCACAAAGACGCAATATAAAAGGGGTCGCTTCACGCTCTGCTTTTGTTCGAATTCATTCCAGCACAACTGATTGAAAGGGGCAGGGCACTAAAAAAGGAACGACAGATAACATCTCATAACATGTTAAGGCCACACTGCCATAAGGGGCATTTTTATTGCGCCTATCAGATACGGAGCAAAATTACTGAATGCTGATTGGCTGAGACAGGGGGCATTTTTTCTTTAATCACGAGAGCACTTTTGGTAATCGAGGGGGCATGATTAGTTGATCCTGATTGGTTAACAATCGCTTATCCAGAGCAAGCAAAGTTACAAGAGAACAATCCTCTTCCAGATTAAACTACTTTTTTGTCCACGTATTAAAATACATTTTAAGCGCAATTTCTGTTGACAGCAACGATTTATTGAATAGACCTTATTGGAGTTGAGCCTGCAGGCATACATTTTTTTGTTTAAAACTACATGCAAAAGAGGCTTAAGGGTCAATTCGATACAAAACGACCCTTAGCCTCGTCTATGACAACTCCGATAAGGGCTATTGAACTTAAACCGAATGGGATCATGGGAACGTGTTGATTATCTTCAATAATTTTGCTCATTATATGATAAACATGTAATCCTAATGTGCCCTCGTGCAATTAAGGATTAATTAGACTTGTATTTTCAATTTTTTCGAAATTGCCCTCGTCGCTTCGCGACTCGGGGCAATTTTGTGAAAACTTCGAAAATACGCGTGAAATTAATTAACAATTAGACCATGAGGCGAAGCCGAATGGGCTATTGACAGGTGGCGCACGAGGGCGAAGGGTCTAATTGTTTTAGTATCACCCAACTATCACCCAACTATCACCCAAGTTAGCAAATGCAAGTTGAAGAAATATTTATTTGGGTATAAAACGAAAGAAAGCGTCACGCTTTTCGCTACTCGAGGACTATTACTAATAGGCCTCTTGTAGCGTAGCCAATCAAAATGCAGGATTTGCATTAGTCCACTAGTTGGGTGAAACAAATACAAATTATCACAGGGCTCCGTATGCATCCACGATTGATTGACAAATCATCTGTACGTGCCTGAGGCACCACGCCTTTTATAGTGCGTCTTCGTGTTAATTTACGTCATAAACGAAGACATTTTGCGTTAATTTGCTAAGGCACTGACTTATTCACGTACGTTAAAATCGAATTTCAGAAATCTTTGAAAAAAGCCTATTCTCTTCGCGCAACCATTCACGGCCAGTTTTTTCCCTTAAGCAGAACAATAGATGGCGAGATTACAGAGAGATGACGAAACTGAAAACGCTACAAAATAACACGTTTCATGAGCAATGAGAACACTCCAGACCAAATTTAGGATTCTGGGGGTGGGGGTGGACGCGTGAGCAAATGACAATAAATTTTCAATCACTTACGTTCTTTGCAACACTAATCATACAAGTTAATTTCTAGGAATTTTCTTTTCCCGTTGTCAACGGTCGATGCCAATGCAAATATCGACGGTCTCAAGACCATAAGACCTAATTGGTTGAAACTGTGACAAAATCGGCTAGACTTGCGCAAGGGAAAAGTTCTACCGGAACATATGCTTAAAGTGTTAGACGTCCAAAGTGGTTTATTTTGCGGCCTTTTTGAAATCGACAGACAAGTTACACAGAGTATAGTGACGGTGGCGTCGAATACCGGTTTCGACGTGTTAATATGGGCGAAAATCAACGTCATATTTACATTTCGGCCTGTTTCGCTAACATTTTGGGGAGGTTGAGGCAAGGACGTAAACAAGCCCTTAGTTTTACAACTTCTTCTACGACCCGTTTTAGACCTTTTATATTCTGCTAGAGGTTAAGTTACTGCTCCATTAAGTAATTATTTTCCTTGTCACTCACTTTGGCGTAAGCAAAAATTGACCTTGTTGATACAAGAAATAAAGAGATTAGGGTGATTTTTGACAATTTTGAGGAATGCACTTAGAGTTCAGGGTTAGTTTAAAAAACGTGCACTGAGGATTCTTTATCTGCCACAAACGATGGAAACATCAATTCTGTTCTAGATTACAGGGGTCTTGCACAGGCGGCAACTAAATGTTACTGATTCAGTTTTCAATTGGAAATCAGTTTGCTTAAGTATTTCCTGACGTCGACAGGACATTTTCAAATTCTCGAGACGAATTTTGTTACGGATATTTATTTTATTTACATTGGGATGGCAACTCGTTTCCACGATAAACACAGTACACCAAGGCTCGCAATTAATAAGGAAACTGAGGATAATCAGTCGGCGTTTTTGCTTTCCACTGCGACGTAAGATCAGCTCCCTCTTTAAGGAGTGGCCCTTGATCACGTATTTACCACTTAAGACAAAGACGTTTTTATCTTGGCTCTTGGGATAAGGTCCAACACCGGAAATTTGTCTACCATATATTTTCATTACCATCTCTTAACATTGTCATTTGTAGCACCTCACTTATATCGCTTTAAGGTCAGTGACATTGACTTCTTGATTAAGTTGAAGTTAGTACTTATATCACTTTTTCTCCATGCACAAGAATAAGGTGTTAACTGACTGAAGCACAAAGCTGACCCTTTTAATGGAATGCTGAGACACTGTCGCGTTGATTAATGTTTCAGAATTGTTGACCAAATTATGCCAACGTATACTTTTTATTTGGACAGCACTCCTTTGTAGAGCGAAGTGAAAGCTGACGGAAGTAATTTCGGTAATTAATCATCATTTCAGACTTTGTCATTTGTCTAATGTTAGCTGCAGCTGTCACAACAAGTTCTCAGTGCTCAAAGCTTGGCGCGTGTAAGCACTAAGACAAGTAGTAAAACGACAAAAGCAACATTAATAAGTGTTTTGGAATGCATAAGAGGATTGCTATTATGTTGTTTACATAACAAAATCGAGAGACTAATCCTCGCAGTTCGTTATCGAGGCATTTATTTGTCTCATTATCACATTTTTTGCATAATTACTGGACGAACTCCAGGCCTTAGTTTTCTTTGCTCATACCGACTGGGTGTCGTAGTTTCTGGACGTTTCTGAACAGTTTCATCACTAACGAAATGATGAAAGCAGGGAAAAACAAAACAGGCATATTTTAGATTCTGATGCTAGGTAACCCGGCCACTTATATGCATGTGAATGGTATGCATCGTTTTATACTTCCTTCTTCAAACGATGCCGCCACAAGAACGCAATAGTGGCCGATAGTTTTTCATTGACAAAGCTGTCAGGTGGTATGTTAAACGGCATTATGCCAAAAAGCACCTTAGTCAATCACGAAATGAAGCAATTTACGGTGACCCCTAAAGAATTAGCTAAGCAATGAAAGAAATGATCAATATTGCAAGAAAAGCTCTGGCTTCTTTTACATTACTTCTAACAAGTTTCCGTATTCTTACATTCAAGTCTCATATATTTACAATGAAATTGTCAAAGTCGACTGGAAAACATTATAATCCAAAGGAAAAGGTCAGAGACAAATCACGACGAACAAGAAGAAGAAGAACATTCAGACATTCACAAAATAGCAGTTGGCTAAGATTAGAACTTTGACTTTCTAAAATGATTGTTCGACAACTAAAGCAGTTTGACACTGAGCGTATATCATTTTTCTCTTCATATTTCTCGCCATGAAATGACCTTTAACGTTTACACAACTTTGACTAACTAATCTATTCCCAGGTCTAAGAAGGGAGTGCAATCCTCGGTCAAACATACGAGCGAGACTGATTTGGAAATAACGCGCGCAGGAATACCACCAAAACTGTTTGCCTTTGTTGTTATTTGTTTCTCACAATATTTCATATTTCGTTCTTTTCTTTTTGTTTTGTTTCCCTGATACTTCAGTGTTCGCCGTTTTATCGTTTTCGAGGAATATATTATGAAAAGCTCTAAGAGAGCATTTTGCGATCGAGTGCTAATTATGGAATTGGTCTGGGCCGGTCAACAACCATCCATAGCAGATTTTTGTACTTATGTTTCTTTTTTGTTTTTTTGGTGGTTCAACCATTTTTTCTCTTGTTAAGTGTAAGAAGATTGCGGAAAGCATTATAAGATAAATAAATAGGAGAAAAGGATAAATTGAGGTGTTGATGTTAAGAATCAACCTCAGAAAATAATACAAGGATTAATCTAACAAGACAGTCAAAGATAAAAGTTAAAGAAAAGAGTCCGACGGTCGCCGTAGCAGGTCCTAAATACTGATTCTTAATTGAAATAAAGCAGAGACAGGGGTCGTCCTGATTATGAGCCTTCAACTCCGGCTACACCGCACAATGGTTTTAGGTTCAAGCGAGCGGGTTGCGACACAACGCTGTTGTGGAGCCATGTTCAGTTGTATACCTCGACATGTCAGTCCGTTTCCAATGAATCCTCTCTTGCAGTGGCAGGAAAATGAACCGTCTGTGTTGAAACAAGTGGCATTGACGTCACACAATGGATCGTTGGTATCGCATTCGTCGATATCTAATAAGAACAACCAGGGAAAATGAAAAATTAGAACGCACTATTTGATAGGTCAAGCAAGAGGGCGTGTTTGCTTCTAGCCCATTTGATGTCCGATGGAAACGGATTACTTCAATAGTCACAGAATTCTGTTGTGGGCGCGCAATGTAAAGTGGGTGACTAGGGTCCTTTAAATCAGTTTGAAAAAGTTATCCATGAAATCGCCTGTCTGTCTTTGAGGGGACTCTCCTCACTTTTTTTACTTCGTTTCACGATTGGTATCTGCATCTCGGCAAAGTCCCCTTTGACATACGGCTGGTTTTGCATATGTGGCCTCACACACCATGAGCATTAATGAATAATCCCAAACGGCCACACCAGTTTCCTACAAGAATCAATGGAAATAAAAGCTTACCAACGCAGGTATTGCCATCTCCTTCAAATCCAAGATTACACCTACAGTCATAAGATCCATTCACCGCCTGAACACATGCGGCATTTACAGAGCAGTTGTTGCTGCCAGGTGAGCATGGGTCTATCAATCGAGACTGGACGTCACCAGTGTCGCTTTTAGTTGAAACGGGAGCTGTGGTCGTTGGCTTTGAAGAAACTATCATCGTCGTTTTTTCTATTTGTTTTTCTTCTGTAACAACATAACTCACTGGTTTTGTTACTTGTGAAGACTTAACTGTGGTAGGCACTCGGGTATTGGTCGGTCGCCCAGTATCTCTTGCGTCGGTCAAAATTGATGAGGTTTGTTCGATTGGCGAAGTGACATTTCTTGTTATCCTTGCTTCTGTAGGGCCGAGGTTCGTTGGTGTCATTGTTTCATCTTTTCCAGTTGTAACAACTGCAGATGAAGACTCCGAAGGAAAAAAGGGAGGCGATGGTGTTGATGGAATCGGAGGAGTTGGTGGAATCGGGGGAGTTGGTGGAGTTAATATCTCTGTTTCTGTAACCTTCGTACCACTAACTGGTTTCGCAGGATCTTCGTCTTTGGTAGAAACACTAACGGTCGGTTTCTCTCTTGCGTCTGTTCTTAGAGAAGAAACTGTAGATGATGTCCTTGTTCCATTTTCTTTCGATACAACATGCCTGGTTGTTGTTGGTAGTTTTGTTTCGTCGACTTCTGCGGATAGGACTGAAAACAAATACTTGATTGATTGAAATATGAAATCGCATCGCTCAAGACTAAATTTATACTTATCATTAATAAAACCAACGATGATATTTATCTTTCTTTCATTTCGTTTTTACGAAGCATTTTTCCTTTTTGTATCGTTTGTTTAAATTAAAGGATCATGATGGGATTATGCCATCATCCTCTCTTGGTCTAACGGACTTCCCTTACTGTCGTTCCAGTAACGCCATGTAAGGCTGGTTGCTCCGGTCTCCCAATACTCTGCCTACAATCCTGGACAAGAATCGTTAAGACTTCTCTCAAGTCTCGTCCTTTTTTAAAAAACTACAATAAATGCCAAACAATACCCCACCTCCCTTCCCCACCCACTACAATGTTGTCTATGAAGAAGCGGAAATAACGAAGGTGCTGTTCCTCCACATTACGGATAAGGAGGTTCGAAATAGTTTCTCATTTTTTCAAACAAATAAACATATTCTGTTTTTAGATACAGTTAGAGAAATCAAATCAAGACAAAATTTGGCCAGGGTATAAAGTACCCATCATAGATTTGTCACATCACATTTTCCTCCAAAATAACGTTACCATGGCAACGATATAGAGCATTTTTTTAGCCTTAAAATCAAGATATATTGTCTTTTTTGAAAAAAACGGGACGGTGAAATCTTCCCATCCAGCGTTACCAGATAATGTTAGAAATAATCTCTAAAATATTTAATATTCAACAAAATCTGTAGGTCAGTTTTTCAGAAAAATACGTTTTTTTGAAATGTGCCGCTAATTTCTGTTTTCACCGACATAATTTTTTAAAATTTGAAAGACAAACGTTTTAAGTTAATCTTTGCTAACATGCAAAAAATGAAAAAAAAATTCACTGTCCGGAAGCAGAGATATAGGCGAGTAAAGTTGCAAAATCAGGAAAAATGAGGGGGTTACAAGATCGGCATTTACGCGCATGCGTCACCCGCTCATTCGAGTGCACGCGCGAGTGAAGCTATGGGCAAACACAAACGGATTTAAGTGACCATTAAACCGTGTGTGTACAATTTTCGTAGTTTTCGTGAAAGGAGATGCCTATTTATATTCCATATGTATAGGAATTAGAAGAAAGGTGAGCGAAATTAGCGGTATTTGTTTATTTCTCGTGACCCACTTTGAATCGTGAGCTGACGCAAGCAGCTTTTAGAATTGCGTGTGTGGCTTACGCGCGCACGCTCAGCTGAAAACCCTTTCGAGCCTCCTTAAGCAACGACAACGGCGACGGCAACAAGAACGTCGCAAATTTGCATATTAAATTTAATGGGCAAAAACAATAGCCTTGCACGCCCTGTACGTGCGTTTTTCACTTTTGTCCATTTCTTTGCCGTCAGTCAGCAAATCAACGACGTGAAATAGACAAAGTTGACGCTTTATGAAGAACGTCTGCACTTGAAGATAAATTACTATTTTCTCCACTAAATTAAGTGCCGTTCCGACGAGTGTCATTTTTGAACGCACCCTTGTCACATTAAAAAGGTTGAAATAGTCCCGAAGCAATTAAAATGACGCGAATTTTTATTGTGAGATGACGTTCTCGTTGCCGTCACCGTTGTCGTTGCTTAACTCTCTATTAATGATGAAATGATATATGAAATGGATCATATATGAACTGCGGATATGAAACCCAGTGAAGCTATGATCCTCGCAGTTATGAACGCAATTTTTGCAATTGGGTAGAGCAGCCTAAAAAATTCAGGACTTCAACGGGGTTTGAACCCGTGACCTCGCGATACCGGTGCGACGCTCTAACCAACTGAGCTATGAAGCTACTGACGTTGGGAGCTGGTCATTTGTGGGTTCTAATGTTCCCGTGAGGAATGAATCAATGATTAAATGATATATAAAATGGATCATACATGAACTGCAGATATGAAATCAAGTGAAGCTATGATCCTCGCAGTTATGAACGCAATTTTTGCAATTGCGTAGAGAAGCCTGGAAAATTCAGGACTTCAACGGCGTTTGAGCCCGTGACCTCGCGATACTGGTGCGACGCTCTAACCAACTCAGCTATGAAGCCACTGACGTTGGGAGCTGGTCATTTGCAGTTCATATATGATCAATTTCATGTATCATTTCATCATTGATTCATTCCTCACGGGAACATTAGAACCCACACATGACCAGCTCCCAACGTCAGTGGCTTCATAGCTCAGTTGGTTAGAGCGTCGCACCGGTATCGCGAGGTCACGGGTTCAAACCCCGTTGAAGTCCTGAATTTTTCAGGCTTCTCTACGCAATTGCAAGAATTGCGTTCATAACTGCGAGGATCATAGCTTCACTTGATAACTCCATATTGTTTGGCAGGAGAGGGGAATCCGCAACAAGAGGACTTACTTTAATTATGGAAACAATTTGTTTTGATATGGAGAAGGATGGTAGCTTAGGGTAAATCATGCAAGAATAAGTCTTAAACAGGGCTTTTTCGAATCTTACCTTCGCAAAGCTTTCCACTTCCGTGAAACCCTTCGTTGCATTGACAGTGGTAACTGCCCGGTACGTTGGTACACGTCGCATTATAATGACAATCGTTATAACCGTTATCACATTCGTTGATATCTGTGAGAGAAAATTGCAGTTTTCATGCATACAGTAAACCGCTGACCAGTTGGCTCAGTTGGTTAAGCATCAGACTGACCATCGGACTACTCTCCGGGAGGTCACGGGATATAAAAAAAAAAACACTCCGATCGACGGGACCAACGCTCACGGTCTTAATTAAATGAGGAGAAAGTGTTGACCTTGTAATGGTTAGACTTTCTATTTTTCTCGGATGAGGACGATAAACCGTAGGTCCCGTCTCACATCACTTGTGTGGAACGTTATAAAACCCACACTGTTCGAGAAGAGTACGGGACGTAGTCCCCGTGGGGGTCTCTCACTCGGGACACCTGTGTAAACTACTTGTTATTCAGTTAAGATTGCCATTTCCGTCATAAATCAGGCTAGCAAAATCCCCCACAAGGTGTTGTACCTTGGCCCTTAAAATCCCCTAGAGGATTGGTCAATGACGTATTCACCAGTTCATTCATCCATGTGATTTCTCTTGTTTTAATTCTGCTTCGCTCGTGATCATCGCATTAAAGTCAGTTAGGTATACCAGGTTAGGTATAGGATATAAATTCCACATATTGTTGTAGCTGGCCTTAATTTGAGTGCCACGAATCAAACAGAAATTGAAATTGATTGATCATTGTTGTTCTCTGCCTATCTGTAATACGGCATAGGTATTATATTCTGTCACGTGGTGACGTTATTGAATTTTGTTTTGCTAGTTTTTGTTTTTGCAGAAAACAATTTATTGCATTGATTCTTTATAGTTGGACCAGACAATCTTTAAGCTATATACCGGAAGGTTTTAAGCACTACGTTGGTACGAAGGATTCCTATCCAATTTTTTTTTAAATCCGGAAATTGTTGGTATTGTAAATACCGTAAACATGAGATGCCATTTTTTGTCCTGAAACCAAACACTTTTTGCTCGGCAAACGCAACCCAGCCGAAACAAATCGAAATAACTCCTAATAGATGTAAGCCCGATGTGTGCAACTACACTTATAACCAACCCAGGAGCCCATCTGAAGCGAACAGCGTCTGTGAAATGGCGTTTTCACAAGTAGGTTTATTTTTAGACTAGCCCTTCCCGCGAATTAGGTCAAAAAACAAAGGCAGTTCCGGTTCGGTGACCCTATGACGTCAGCTTAATTTCTTGTAATTGGTCTTCGGGTTCCTGTGGGAGTCTCATTCGCGGGAAGTTCAATCTAAAAATAAATTGGTCTGTGAAAACGCCGTTACACGAACACAGTAGAGTTGTAGGCTCCGGGTCATGGGTTCCTGCCAACCCATTAATTTTCGGGCGATTTTATTGGCTAATTTACGTCACGTGGGGCAAACTCACAGGACAGTTGTCACGAAATAACCCCCTTTTCCGTGGATATTTGCCCCTCAAAATGTTGCAGCGATCATTTCGGTTGAAAAGAAACAAAGCCGCCAGAAGAAAGGCAGTAGAAGTGTTTTCATTTTACAAGGAAGAAAAACAAACTCGTTTTCTGGAGTCTAGTTATAGTGACATTAAAAAGCTGGTCGCAAATGCTGTTCCGGAAAGTACAAGATAGTCAACAAAATCATGATGTCAAAGTCTTTGAAGGGAAGAAAGTTGTGAGCACACTTTAGAGATTTAATCCTAGGCGAACTTAAACTGAATCATTTTATAGACTAGAGAATTTAATACACTGTGTTTACTCACTATAAAATAAACCAATGGTTCGAAGGAGAGGAAAATTCCACCAGCTCTTGAAAACACTGTCATCCAGACAACGCCTTGTTTTCGAGTTTACGACTCGCAGTGACAATTAAAATTATTTGTTTTTTTTTTTTCTGAGACCGACAAGCTTTCTTTCTAGTCAAATTTTGAACAGCTCATCAAAAAGATACGAAGCATCGCCGTCATATTCAACACTGGCTTTTTACCAGCGGTTTTTTTGTGCGATATGAAAATTAATAGGAGGGTTATAAAATAAATAAACCCCTTTCTAGCTTGCTGGTATGTTGGCTGATAATGTCCGCGGCTGAGAGATTGTCCTCAAAATTTCAGAGTTGCCCTCGAAGCTTCTCTTCTAAGCCGCGGACATAAGCAGCCGACATGCCAGCCGCCAGAAGGTGTTTATTTACTTAATATGCGGACTCGTAAGCTTGGAGACAAACTAGGGTAGGGGAAGCAAGTAATGATGTTGTGTTTGATAATGAAAAAGAAAAAACATACCGGCACAAATCCTGCCATCCCCTTCATAACCAAGATTACACTCACAGTCGAAAGACCCCTCTAACGATATGCAGGTGCCATTTGTAGAACAGTCGTGCAGTCCTTTGGAACAGATATCCACAAACTTTGCCCCTATCTCAGTTGAAGACTCCGTCAAAACGTGGACGGCCGAAGTTGTTTTCGTTGGCGTTGTTCCAGTTGTGGCTTTCGTAGATCGATCCATAACTTCCACCACGCCTTCCGTTATGTCTAAACTTGTTGTATTTTCTATTACGGAGGTAACTACATTATAGTATCTGCTTACGCGGGAAAAGAGTAATCTTAAAAACAGTTGCAACAAAAAAAGAATACATGTTTGCTGCAACCTAAAGATGACTTTATTAACAATGGCAATGAGTTATAAACCTTGCCGTGAATTAAGCAAAGTCTGAAGGAAATAGAAAAGAGAAAGAAAGAGGGTAAACGGAGTTCAAATCGCTGGTTATGGATAACTGTTGACCGGCCCTTTTTCGTGCATAGCTTGCGCATGCGCTAGATCAGACTGAGGGAAACAATGTACGTGGAAAAGAGCTAAGATCATAAAGAAATGTACCCCGTGTTTTCAAATCGTTTCCTCCTCGGTTCCTAAAATAATCAATCGTCGCCTAAAAGACGACTTTTCGGTTCTTTCTTCGACGCAAACGAGCTAATAAAAGAGTTTTCACTTGTCATTTGCCTTGTAGGTTTTATAACCGAACGTGATCTTAGAATCTCAATTGAACATTATTTTTGCATTATTGAAGGGAAAATGGAGGAGGTATGGAGTACGACGGTGAGGTCGAAAGCTACTACCTGGCAAAATCGCCTTGCCTGGAGTTAAGACGCTGGTAATCTTTCTACGCATACGACATTTAATGTGTTAGATTTAAAAAATTATATTTGCAACACCTGTCTCTTTCGTTGTATCGTGTCAATTATATTAGTTAAGAACTGTCCGTTTCCATAGTAGTCATTTTGTGGGCCCCGTAAACTGCGCAATATAATTTTTCATTTTCATTGTGGGAATACTACAAAATGCGTGCCTTTGGTTTTCCACTGTCTTTGAAGAGTGTGATTAATAACCTATGACTTTTCGTCACTCTTTAAGGCCTAGTTCAGACGGTACAACGTTTGCATAGGCCTGTCACGAACGATCTCTTAAGTGCAGGCTTTCTCGCCGCGCAAACAATCGCGTACAAGTCTTTTCGTGAAACCGTTAACTCATGAGCTGTTTAAAAGTCTCTGGTTTTCAAATTCTCACGTTGAAGAAGTCGACGCAGGGGCCCGTTTGTCGAAAGTTCCGAAAACTTTTCGGGCCCGTAAAGCCATTCCCAAATCACCTTCCGCGTCTTTTGAAAGACTGGTCTTTTAACATGTCTTTTTACGACAACAAAAAGCAAAATGATGGTGGATTTTGATGACTTAAACCCTCTACATTCAGAAGATACAGAAGGAATTGTGATACCCGAAAAAGCACCGAAAAGTCTCTCGAGAAACGGGCCCCAGGATACGAGAACAGCAAATCCCCAGGATTACGAACCTTTTTACTTTAGTTTAACAGTTTCACTTTTAGAAATTACGGTACGAACTCATTAGAAAATAGTAGATGCTCTTTGAGTAATTGGTGGCAACTGAAGGCCCCTTCAGACTTCAGTGGAGTCACCCCTTCCGTCATGCAGTTTGGCTCGCTTGCCTGACCGAAGCGACCAGCCGAAGATGAAGGGACATATGCTCCGGATAAGCCGGATATGATCTTAAAAGAACTAAACAGAACTATCTCTTGTTACCTCTCTCACAGATAAATGCTTGCATGACATTGCACTCCGTCACTTCCCAAGAATGGAAAATGTCTTCAGGGAGGAGACTGACACAATCTGAACCACCCTTGGGCTCCCCGCGGCCCCAGTTCGTGTATTCTGCCTTACGGCCATCGCTCCAGACAAATTCGCCCTCAATTCGCCGGAGACCTATCCAGACTCTTGACTCTGGCCTTCCCACCTCAACAGCAATAAATTCATTTTCTGTGGCTCCCCTTGAAAGAGCTAAGTGAGAGTCTATTTCTCTACAAGTATCCTCCGCCTCCTGCCAAGTTGCACCGTGGGCGAATGGTATGTAACAGGATCCGTCATGTTCTATCCATCCTTGTGGACATGATCCTGAAAAAAAAGAGACGAGTTGATATTAAGTAATGTTTAATTTAAAAACACGGCTTCAAAAACATTCCACAAAAAGCGTGTCCCTCTGGAGTACGAACAAAGATTCCAATTGTGAGAGGATAACAATAGCTTACAAAGAAAACAAGCTGTGCCTCATTAGTGTGCTTGATATAAGAATTCTAATGAGGATTGATTTATCAGTTTTTAAAGCTCACGCACGTGACGTTTTATCGGTGACCTGAAAGGCTCTTTCGCTCATGAATTATTAATGTCGTTAGGGGAAACGACAACTAACGACATCGCAAAAATTCGAAATCCACAAACCCGTCTAAAACGGACACAAGTTTGCCCTCCGATTACACAGAAAAGACGAGGACAACCTTATGTAGAGGTAAGCGAACTTTATTTCTACACTTACAGCTTATTTTAGCATTTATAAGCTCAAAGTATGTTTTCCCATACAAAGTCTATAAATCGTATACCGAGCTTGGGCTGCCTGTGCGTGCTCCTTTGCTAATACGAGTGGACCTGTTAACTTAGCGGATCGACGAGCAAATGTCTCTTTGCATTCATTTTTAACACATATAACAGACCCCTATATAGTCTTCATTGACAATGGCTCGGTAACACCTACTGACTGCAACGAGTATCAATCCCGTCGGAACGAATAAAAGTTGAAGAATATTTCAACGTATATCGTTGCGGCATTACTTCAGAAAGTGAAATGTCGGACAATCGATATTGATCGTTTCCATATCGATTTGAATTCAACTGAGTGAGTGACAAATTGGCATATCTTGAAAAAATCACCGCGCACCGGTTCTCCTCAGTTGGTTGAGCATCGGGCTGCCATGCGGGAGGTCGTGAGTTCGACTCCGGCTGGACCAACACTCAGGGTCTTAAAATAACTCAGGAGAAAGTGCTGCCTTAGTAATTACACCCGCAAATGGTTAGACTTTCAAGTCGTCTCGGATAAAGACTAAACCGTAGGCCCCGTCTCACAACCCTTCAATGTTCATAAACTCTGTGGGACGTTAAAGATCCCACACACTAGTCGTAAAGAGTAGTGCATGTAGTTCCCGGTGTTGTGGTCTGGCCTTTCCTTCAGCAATGTGGTCGGATTGGCGTAATCTTCTGAATGGACTAATGATCAATGAGACCACATAACAGCAAAAACAGACAATAGTCAAATTGAAAGGAGTCCAAGTGCTGAAACTGGTAAACTGGTCGTTTACTTATCGATTAGTTTACAACTGAGTGAGAGATAAATTTGCATATTCCGAACCCTAACGATAGTCGTTTATACCCTTCGGGTATCCACGACTAAAAACCGTGTCCTCGGGAACCATGGTCATGCCAAGGGAGGAAGTTATGGCACATATAGGGACTTAAGGAGGCTCGAAAGGGTTTTCAGCTGAGCGCGCGCGTAAGCCACACAGGCAATTCGTAAGCTGTTTGCGTCAGCTCATGATTTAAATAGGTCACCAGAAAAAAACAAATACCGCTAATTTCGCTTACCTTTCTCCAATTCCTATATACATGGCATATAAATAGACATCTCCTATTCACGAAAACTACGAAAATTCTACTTAAACGGTTTAATAGTTACTTAAATACGTTTGTGTTGACCTGTAGCTCCACTCGCGCGCGGACTCGAATGAGTGGGTGACGCATGCGTAAATGCTGATCTTGTAACCCCCTAATTTTTCCTGATTTTGCAACTTTACTCGTTTATATCTCTGCTTCTGGACGGTGAATTTTTTTCATTTTTTGCATGTTAGCTTAGATTAATTTAAACCGTTTGTCTTTGAAATTTAAAAAAATTCTGTAGGTGAAACAAATAATTAGAGACACAATTCAAAAAAACTTATTTTTCTGAAAAACTGACCTACAGATTTTGTTGAATTTTAAATATTTTAGAGAGTATTTCTAACATTATCTGGTAACGATGAATGGGAAAATTTCACCGTCCCGTTTCTTCAAAAAGGACCACATATGTTGATTTTAAGGCTCAAAGAAATGCCTAATATCGTTGCCATGGTAACATTATTTTGGAGGAAAACATAATGTGAGAAATCTACGATAGGTACTTAATACCCGGGCCAAATTTCGTCTTGATATGATTGCCCTAACTGTATGTAAGGACAGAATATGTTTATTTGCTTGAAAGAAGGAGAAACTATTTCGAGCCTCCTTAAGAACGTTCGCGCCAATTGTTTCTGCGCATCCTTACTGCGCACGCAAATGCACACGCCACGTCATACACGAGCGCGCGCGCTAAGTAATAAAATGAGAAATGATAGGGCAAAAGGCCATTGCTGTAGCTTTGCCTGGATTTAACGGTCTTGGACGTTCGGTGACCCCTATTTTTCTTTCCAGAAACGGATTTTATTTACATTTCTCTCCACGTTGTCCAAAAATGAACAAAAAATCAATGTGGCAAGTTAAAAAAATTTCAAGATTTCTGCTCACGGGACATCAAATCCTGCCATCTTGCGGTTGCAAGGCGCGTGAAACTGTGGTTGCTAAATGCGAACTTGATCTTTAAGGAACCTCGCCAGCTGACTAAATTCACTTAATAAGTCCACTTAAATAATATT
>NC_090876.1:42518090-42530590 GCF_036669935.1 Montipora foliosa
GCAAATCAGTTATTGTCTAGATTGAAAACACGGACCATGCTCTGTAGTAGAACAGGGCAAAAGTAAATAGGCAATCCGAGTGAACCCAGCACCCGCTTTTAATTATCCTACTGTGTGATCAGTTGGGTCTTGTTCATATGGAGAAATGTTGTCCCGTTTAATAGGGCCACCATCCCAGCAGAGAAAACTTAAGCGAGAGTTTACGTAACCCGGCAAACGGTGTTGCCCTGTTAAACCAAGTAAAGATCGAGAAATAGGCCTTATTCACGATAGCCGCCATGTTGGTTTTCAAATTATCATCCAAATTAGCCATGTGTTATGCGCGCTGGGGGGGCAAACATTGGAAAAAAAGGCAAATAGCGGAAAATCGGCTCCTCGAAATATTGAAATAATATTGCTAAAAGCACATTTTAGAATTTAGAATTAAGTACCTTTTATAATTTTTATAATTTTCGTTATCTGCTCATTTTTCACTAAAAAAAAGAAATTTGTATAATCATTCTATTTTACTACTTATGTGATAAACATTCAATGAACGTGAGACAAGTCATCTGTGTGGCTAAGATGTTCGTTATAACCTATCGAACTTGTGTTGTTTGCCCCCTCAGAAGTCGTGTAGCTAATTTGCATGATAATGGCAAATCCAACATGGTGGCTATCGTGAATAAGGTCTATTACCGTAACCCTATCTCGTTAAGAAGGTAACACCACCACGCGGGTCACCATTCTAGAACAGCGACCATTTTATTTTTCGCGTAAAGGGTACGCTACATGTTTATGGGATATATATGAAAAAAGAAACTGATGGGCCCAGGGTGGCTCTGCTGGTGAAGTGACCTCTCTAGACGGGAAAACATTTTCCATATCACAGGAGTAAAGCGAGCAGCTGATACTCTAATCTTCCCATTCGCGTGCGTGACACTAGTTCCGCTGACGCTACAAAGCTGTCTAGAATAACAAGAATTGATTGTTGTTACGGCAATTTAAGGAAACTAAGGACAATTGAGACCATTGTGCACATAACTATTCCTCAATTGTGGTGGAGTGGACGAAACTGCTAATGATTGATGAAGACCGAGAGAATGAAACTAAACAACGTTGCCGAAGAAAGTTGATTGTAAATTCTAGCTGTGATCAAGCCAGGTAACTATTAATTATTTTGTTTGAAAATGGTACGCACAATTGGTGATTGTTTTCTTGTCAGTTGGTGGTGATATCTGCAGTTTATGTCTAGTACTCAGTAACGAGTATTTGACCTGCCCTGTTGTGCTTTTCCCATAATCAGCACGGACAGCTCTTTTATCGCCGGCTCTAAACGCTGCATATCGATTACAAACTCGGTTGTCCAAAGGCAACCAAGCTGGGAATGTCAAATTAAGGATCGCCTTTGAGATTAATCGAGAACTGAATAAGGAAGCTATTTTTTCAACCACAAGCATTAAAGATATTTTCCAATCGCATCAGACGATGCCTGCCTGTGACCTGTTTAACTCTTCAAGTTGGGACTTAATGAAGAAAAATATAAATTGATCCCATCTATCTTCATCTAATTATTGGAATTTTCTGTTATCGAAGTATGCGGCAAAAAATAAGAGACTCAGAGGGTTTCAGTTCGCTTCGGATTATATAGAATTGGGTATTGGTGGTCTATGGAAGACCGCGATGTCGATATGGGAGGCAAGACTTGATGTTGACAATGTCGTGTGACGGTTTGGCGAAAATTATCAAAGTCAAAGCACACGTGCACGATGAAAAAGGACTCAAGCGACTATGTTGAATCCCTTTTCATCCTTATCTTGTAATAACACTAATTTTTGAAATGTGAAAACTTCGTCTCCATTCAAGTTATAAACTACATAAGCAGAAAATAAGACAAGAAGAGTCTGAAACCTTTCAAATCGTGCAAAGAGAATTTTTGCACTACTTAATCCACTCGCGTGCATGAGAGTTCAAAACAATCCCATCATGATCAAACGCTTATAAATGACGTCTACTGATAAACTGCAGCCCAATTTGTCGTTTAGCAGAAAATCGCTTATCAGAAAAATTGGAACATGTTTGAGTCGATAAGAATCATAACTATTAACTACGCCTTGGTGTAAATGGTTTACCGCCATGCCTTGTGAGATAAACTCCAAGATAAATTCATGTCGGGTTGGTTAGTTTATATACATCTCCTTTAAATGACCACTAAGGAAAAGGATCTGCGACGGCGGGAGATGGGCGACTTAGCATATCTCCTAGTTTGCGTTGATCTGAAGAGCAGTTTTATAACTAAGGATGAGCTGCAGACGCTTGTAAATTGCGTTATGTCAGAGACGAGAGGTCAAAAGGACATACTTGTACGGCAAAGAATTGAAAAAATAAGGCCTGTCACATGGAGAAGAAGGAGTGGAGGAGAAATTTAAAATATGTTTCATGATCAAAACTGTTCTCATGTTCGGGCCACTCTGGTAAATGTTGGAGACTTGAGAGAAGTTTGCTGTCGGATAATAAAATGGCAAGTAGTCTTAGAGAAATTGGCTCTTGCAAAAGCATTTCGTGGCCATAGACAGAGAGAATAATGTCTGAATGTTTTACCAAATAAATATAAGGTCCTCTTTGGCCCGCAATAGATCAAAGAGGAATTACTTGATTCTGTTTATTGTATCAAGCCATTAACTTTAGGATCGAGGCCTTGTGGCAGAGAAAGCTTACCTGGCTTGGTTGTTATCAATAGTGTGATTCCAAGAGCCACGAGGCAAAACAAGCGATCACAACTCGTCATTCCACCTTGGGCGATGTTTTATGATAACCGGTGAGTCGTCTTGGGGCTTGCGTGGGAGAATTGTAAGAAAATGGCACATTAACATCAAAATGCTCTAAAATATTAACATTTGAATCCTTCGGTGGTTTATGTTTCGATCGCAGTAACAATGTTTACACTTACGAAGATGTCAATCTTTCTAGAATGAAGATCGAGTTGAAATGTGACAATGTTTTACCTTCAGTTCCGGTAAGTACCTAAGGGTGCATCCCCCCCTAATAACTGTTAATCCTCATTTGGGATTAATTAATCAATAAGTCGTCTCTCCCAACAATATCAATAGGTCAACAAAAACACGCTTGCGAGAGTAAAGAAAATTATCACGTCTCCTCGCCCTAATGTTATGTAGCTTCTTCCAATTTTCTAAAATGCCAGAGTCATGTTGTCTGCGATATTCACATTCCTAGTTTATTTGATACTTCAATTGTTTGATTAATTAGTTTAAAGAATTTTTTCCTGCACCTTGTCTTGCGCTCAATATTTCTCCTCACCCGTGAAATTTAATGTTTTTCTTTATTCAAATGCCTAAATTTTTCCGCACTTCTTGTAAATAATCCACGTGAATGGCGCCGCTTTTGACCTTTTGACCTGCGGGATGACAAGCAATGACAAATATTTGGGTGGGCACAGCCAGTCCCTGGTATTGTCTCAAAGGTTACATCACCAGTGACAAAACCTCCATTGTTGCATCAGATAGTTTAGACTTTAAATTCACAGATACTAGCCGGTTATGAGAATGGTGTCTGGTCATAACAGGGAATTACTTTACGTGGGTGTCTCTGTTTACGCGATTTTCTAAAGGATCGGGAAAGTTCAAATCCTTCGAGTTTTAGTAGCAATGAAGTATCAAAAACAACAAAAAAAAATATATATATATATATATGTGTGGCGTAAAAAACCGGTACCGTAAAAAAGCCGTTTTTTTACAAATATATATTTTGTAAAAATGCAGCTTTTTTACAATTATATATTTGTAAAAAAACGGTCCGATCACCATAACTTTCCAACGATTTATGGCAGTGTCCTGACTATTTTGTTTTCTCGTGCTAGCCGCATAAGTATTATTTATTACTAAAAATCACTTTCCCAAGCCTTTCATAAGTGCGGCATAATGCGAAACACCGTTGCCTTTCATGTCACGCCTTGTAAAAGTGCAGGAAATTTACAATTCAGTTTTGTAAAAAAACGGTCCGACCGCTATAACTTTCCAACGATTAATGCCAGTTATGAAAGGCTAGGAATAGTGATTTCTGGCAAGAAATAATACTTATACGGCTAGTACAAGCCAACAAAATATTCAGGACACTGGCATTAATCGCTGGAAAGTTATAGCGGTCGGACCGTTTTTTTACAAAACTGGTTTGTAAATTGCCTGCACCTTTACAAGGCGTGACATGTGAGAAAAAAGTTTTTGGCATTATGCGGCACTTATGAAAGGCTTGGGAAAGTGATTTCTATCATAAAATAATACTCATATGGCTAGCACAAACCAACAAAATATCGAGGACAGTGGCATAAATCGTTGGAAAGTTATAGCGGTCGGACCGTTTTTTTACAAAACTGAATTGTAAATTTCCTGTACCTTTACAAGACGTGACATGTAAGGAAACAGTTTTTCGAATTTTGACACTTCTGAAAGTCTTGGGAAAGTGATTTCTATCATAAAATAATTATTATATGGCTAGCACAAGCCAACAAAAAAATTCAGGGCCCTGGCATAAATCGTTGGAAAGTTATAGCGCTTGGACTGTGTGTTTACCGCTGTGAACCTGAACCAAATATTGTCTCGAATTTATACGTTGAAATTAAACTGATTGTGATGTCGACAATAAAAATCATGTGTATGGCTAACATAGGCTACATAAAATCACATCACCACGGTATTTCAGTAGGAAGAGCTCTAAGCTTTCTCCATCGGTTTCAGAAAGATAAATTATGAATGCACTGCCCGGCACTCTAAAGCAACGAATGGTTTACACTACTTGATGCAATGTATTAACAGTAACCGTTGTAAAAGCCGGTTTGCTTAATTATTTACGGCTTCTGTACTTGCTTTTTTCTACACACAGATATTTCTGTTCAAAAGCAGCTTTTCTTACAAATATATAATTGTGAAAGTGCAGCATTTTTACATAAGAAAGCAGCTTTCTTACAATTATATAATTGTAAAAAAGCAGCATTTTTACGTTAAGAAGCAGCTTTTTTACAAAAATATATTTCTGTAAAAAAGCAGCTTTTTCATAATTATATTTTTGTAAAAAAGCTGCTTTTTTACACGGACCGTTTTTTTACACAACATATGTGTGTATATATATATATATATATATATATATACCGTAGAATGAAGAAATGAAACCCATCCCGTTAATCAACTGATTAATTATAGCGAATGAAAAACATGAAGAATTGCCCTGAGCGGGATTTGAACCCACGTCCCCCTGAATACCGGTAGGGTGTGATGACCACTACACCATCAGGACAACCACGCTGGCAACGCAGCTATCGAGACAGTGAATTGGCCTATCGTGAGTATCCCGGGATTCTTTCACGGGTGGGATGGGAAAGCCTAAACCCCTTCATAGCCTTAAACCTAAGGATCGACTAACGATTCACAGGTAAACACCAACTCAGGCATCAGCTAATCAGAGGGATCAAGTTAATGATGCAGGCTTATTTATATAAACCGTAGAATGAAGAAATGAAACCCATCCCGTTAATCAACTGATTAATTATAGCGAATGAAAAACATGAAGAATTGCCCTGAGCGGGATTTGAACCCACGTCCCCCTGAATACCGGCATGAATAGCGGCAATGACTCATATATATATATATATATATATATATATACATATATATATATATATATATATATGAGTCATTGCCGCTAGCAGTTGCGCATGCTCACTAGCTCGCTAGTTTGAGCACTCTGGCATGACTTGGATGTACCACATGTGTGGGACATCTGGGGTGGGTTTATAGCTTAACCTCCATCTTTGCTATCAGCACTGCACTGATGAGGCCCAGAAGGCCGAAATTGTACTGTCTGCAGTTAGTTATATATATATATATATAACCTCACAGTCGTACAACCAGCCTTGCATTATTATTATGTATTTATGAGAAATCAGCCTCAGAACTAGGGTAAACATTGTAACAAGAATCCAAGAATCCAGCTAGAATTGCAAAGTTCTCTTCACTGCATTACATTTTAAAACTCCTGCATGATAGAATCCACGGTAGTGCAATCTTGAGCAGGGGGATTCGCACAAACTAACTTTGATAGAACTTATTTGTCTCGCGAATGTGGCAGTGCATGCGAACCGATCAATAGCCGGAAGATCATCCCATTTCTTCGGAGGACGTCCGACTCATCATCGTTGTTGAGAAGCAGACGAAAATAAACAGTGTTTTGTTAAAAAATAGATTATTTGATTCTGTTAATTGATTCCTTGATTGACATTTGATTACCTTAAGATTAGTAACATTATTAAGACCGGATAACACGCAAAAAGTTCACGTTTTTCTGGGACGTTTTGCCAACGGATCTATGCTAACCTGCTTGTTCACCAACCTGTTTTTATATTTCTGCTAACCTGTGGTACCGAAGTTTGAGGACTGTTTAATCTACTGGATATCGTCACAGAAGTAAGTGATCGATGATGTGAGATCTGTTGAAATCAAGCGCCGTAGTCCGTATTTTATTTTAGTTCATAGAAGATGAATTTATGTAATATTTTCCTTTGTAGATCGAAAAAAAGACATTAAGAAAATTATACGATTTGAATAATCCAGTGGATTATTAACCATTTTTCCCCGGAACAAACAGAAATGAGCTTGACATAGCTCTTTGCTACTGGCTAGTAGGATACAAAGAAAACTATTTGTAAGAACTTCCTCAGTAGCCAGCATTTTTGTAAACTTAAATCTCTTCATATAAATACCTTTCATTTGAACGGTTTATCAAATTTAGATTGGGGAAATCAATTAATTTCGGTCAATGGGCACAGTGGTGACCAATCGTGAGTCCTATTGCGGGTAACCTGCAGAACAGGCGAATTAGCGCCGGGTCAGCGCGATTCACGAGCGCGCGCGCGAAGCGCGAGAACTGTTCTGTTCTGCGGGTAGCTAAGCGATCTTCCAACGGTTGCTGTAACGCGGGTTGCGAATAAAGCCTCATGCGATGGCTCTCGCCGGAAGCAAATGTTTGCAGGGTTTGGCGGCCCTTAATTCCTTCTCAGTGTACAAGCGGCTCGAATGAAGTCGAATGGGTAGCGGAGGTATCGTCCGTGATCTAGGCGGAATTTCGAGGCGATGGAACCCTTGCGAACGAAATTTAATGGCCCTTTTATTTCGGTGATTACGTTTAGCGGATTCGTTTGGTGCCCAATCTTAGGCAGGAATATATAGAGGGAAAAGAAGAGGAACCAAAAACCACCTAAATCGCTCTTAATCGAGCCAGAAATCGCAACAGATGCAAAGAAACACAAGACTGAAGCAAGGTAAGCTACTTTTTATGTTAAATCGTAAATATCATTTTTCAATTTCGAGAAAAACCGTTTTCCCGATACAAAGCCTTATGTTTCTACCTTGAATAATATAGTGCTGTACAGAAACTCATGTATTAAGCTTTGGCGACCTGTGGACAAACGGAATCAAATACCATCTGAAGTCTACTGTCTATCCTTGCCTTGCACCTGACGTCATTGGCGGCCATGTTGGTGTACTGAACAATAGCGAAAAAGTCTTTTGGGAACTTGGCTCTATTATTATGCAAAACGCGAGTGACATTTTACTTTTGTTTTGTAAACCAACATGGCCATCTAATCACGTGAGTGCAAACCAAGAATATAAAAGGCCAGTCTCAGTCCAGTCTCAGTTGTCGTTTGGCCGCTCAGTCAGCGGCAATCGTCAGGATGTCGTAGATTAGCCTCGCACTAGAATAAACGGTTTTTCTCTTCCGAGTTAGGATCATTCCACCATTACCCGTAATCTTATCTTGAAGCTACAAACATGAACTCGCCATACGTAAGGTAGTACGCGGAGATAATGATCTTTCATGAATGCAGGAGTAAAGAAGACCTCGCCCAGAGCTTACGGCGAGACAAGTATGGTCAAATTCGTTTGTCCTTGTCACTTATACAAGCTAAATCTCTGTTCACCTCTACATGATACAACAGCAAAGGAAAAACCAGTATTACAAGAAAGCTCCTCCAAGGTAAGAGATAGCTAGTCATATAGCTCGCTTTCAGCCACAGAGCTCATCAGTTTTGCACACAAGCTAAGCTTTTTCCAACCAATCACATTGCCGTACGAAAAAATTGAGCTGATTTACCATGCCCGGGGGGGATTTTTCAGTTCCAAGCATAAGAAACCTGCGCATCTGCAGAAACAGCATAACTTTCCGCAGTGTTGACAGTTTTCGAGGAAATACCAGTTTAACTTATTTAATTGTTGGTGGTCCCATAAAATAAGGCAGCCAAAGAGGAGTTCTTAGCATCAGAAGAGTTCCGTGATGTTTGCGGAGGGCAGAGGGCGCCCGGGCCATCCGAGAGAAGGCGTTAGTTCACTCAAACGCAGCAAAACATTTAGGGAGGGGAGGGAGAGAAACTCGAACAAAATTTGCAGCCAACATGTGTAGCGCCAAAAACAAAATGCAGGACGTCGACATTCAACTAGCTGTCAGATTGTATCCACGAGTTTGAGAGAATGACGCAGTATTGCAACTCAGTGAGAATGTTAGCTCATGTTCTATCATCGATGATTGACATAACAATATTCCCATTGATTCAACCTTAAATTAGCATAAATTTAATTAATGTTCTCTGTCGTGGTCTTCAGAATCTTTGAGAATGAATACATTATCTTTTGATTTAAATTTCTTTTTGTTCTTAAAAACACGCAACAAACAACTCATGTTGTTTTCAAAATGGTGCTGGAAACCTTAGTGAACGAATCGCTTAGCGTCTTTTTCAGATTTGCTTTTTTTACAGTCCCTTAAAGTTCAGTGTTGGTCCTAAAGTCTTTATTATGACGGATAATTAAAATTCAAAATGAACATCAGTGACATCTCGTTTGGCTATGCTTCATTGCATGTCTGAGCAGCAAATTTGCACGTTAAAATTCTTTCTTGTAGTACGCAGTGTTTTCTTCACGCGTCAATTGAGTTCATCGAGACTGAGTCAAATGTAAGCGCAAAATCAACTTCTGTGGGAAATGCCGTGTCTTTGTCCAGAAGAGTTCGCGTTTAGTCGCCTCAAACTCTCACACCCTTATTACAACGCCTTCGCAACATCACCGGTAAGCAGCAACATCCATAATTTTCTGTAACCACCTTATCTCTGTCGAGCGAATGGCTCAAGCAATTATGAAGATGGCCCTTGACTTACCTCTTAGTTTTAGCTACCATCACTCAAACTTTAAATTTAAAATTAACCGCCGTTCCTACAAAGAGTAAACTTACAAACTTAACACGCTTGTGGACGACTGAGTCTTTGGAATATTATTAACACGGAGATAACATGGGTATTTACTTACTCTCGTCAAAAGACACCAATTCTTTGAGAGTTGTTTCTCCAACGGCCAGCTTAAGTTCCTCAGTGACAAGCGACTAAATTTTGTACAAAGCTTAACGTACACTGATTTCCTGGAGGTTTTCTTCTAATTACCTTCACTGGTTCCTCTAATTAGGCTTCACGCGCGCTCCCAGATCACCTTGAAGGGCGATTAGTAGGAAATATTTTTTTTAAAAACTTCTTTGGTTCAATTTGGACAATCAAAAGCTTTATTTCAGACTAATTCAAAACTCTAAAAGTAAGGGAAGATCGTCGTAGGGTCCAATAACACAAAGTTAATTTATGCGAATCTGTTGTTCACTTGTTTGGTGGCGGTACATAAGATCGACGTTGAAATAATTGGACCCTATTCTGGCAAAACATACCAAGTACGTACAAACCATGGTTACACAAGACCTTTGGAAACCTATCGTTTCTCATTTTCATAATATTCATCACACAAGCATTTTCAATCTTCTCTGAAAATACCTTGGTGTGCTGTAGTTTAAACTATTATTTACGGTTTATGGCGCCATCACCCTCAAGTTCATGCGTTGCGAAATTATGCAGAAAGCGCACTCTGTATGAATCTTCGCGCTTCATCAAACATTAACCAATTAACCTCCAGGGATAAGCGAACTGGCTTGCTATCATTCCAAGAGAATTGCGAATCCACGTGCTTGCTCTGTTTTATTCTCTTCCTTCCTTCCTTTTCTTAAATGAAATTTCTCAGCTTAACAACTTTCATTCAGTTGTCATTTTGTCGCCTGAGCGACGATAAAACCATGACATTTACGGATTTACTGAAACCTCTGTACCTTGAAGTGCTCATTCAAATGGGACATTTGTAGGAGTTATTTGTTACTTATTGTGTTACGGTGTTCTCGGATGATAATGTCCTCTCGTCTCTTCGGTAAAAGCGGGGCCTTATTTGGGGTTATCTGGATACAAGATATTTAGATAAAAAATATATAGAAATACGGGATATTTGGGGGTAAAATTAACGAGATACAGAATATTTACAGAAGGGATTCCGGGATACCGAGCATCAAACTTTCGTCAAAACAATAAAATAGGTTCGTTGGTCATTATAGAAGGCACAAATAGTGAAAACGATACCTACAAATGCGATTATTTGCATTTGTCTATCAAATATATACAATATTTAACAATTATTGGACGAGGTTGAGCAAAAATATCGTGATTTGTCACGGTGGCGAGCAGATCAGTTATTTGCCGAAGCCGAAGGCTGAGGCAAATAATTAATCTGCGAGACACTGGCAAATCACCATATTTTGCGATAACCGAGGTCAATAATTGTTTTATCATTCGATCACCGAGTTTGTTTTTTGTTTTTGTTTCCGAGAAGCCGTTACCCTGCGAGCAGAGTCTCTTTCGATCTTCCTAGATAAGTCGGGAAGAGGAAAGTAGACTCTACTCGCCGCCTCCACATTATTTGATTTGCCGCTCATCCAAAGAATTGGATGAGTCAGTCCAGTTTCGACTTGTCAAACCTGTTTTTTTTTATTTTTGCGCATGATCAGTCGCCACGCGTCATCAATATTTTGAAATTTACAACAGCGTGGCAATTTTAACTGTTAGAATTCCCATGAGTTTTTCCTATATGTGTCGGTTACAGAAACTAGCCTGACAGAAACCTATAAATTTTTCAGTAAAAAAATAAAATGGCATTTTTAAGATATATGGACTATCTTGAGTTTCCAATGAAATGATTCCTTGATTGTCGTGTGTTTCCCGGAGTTGTTCGAAAATATTCCGACTTCTTCTTCTTCTTCGTTTTGTGGCTACTGGTCACGCGTGACTGACACCGGATACATAAATTTTCAATTTTTAACGCATGCTCAATACAAAATGTGGAAGCGGCGAGCAGAGTCTACTTTCCTCTTCCCGACTTATCTAGGAAGATCGAAAGAGACTCTGCTCGCAGGGTAAGAAGCCGTAAGCGCGCGCTGCCTTGCAGAGTCGAGTAATGGCACCAATCAATTGGTTTCTTTCTCAGCATAATTACATTTGAAGACTTCAAATTGTACTTACAGTCAAACGTTTAATAACACTAGGCATCAACAAAGCTGAAGAAGTTCACAGTTTTCAAAGCGTATCCCGCTTCAGCATAAAATCTCTTCAGTACATATGCATTTGCCAACTTCGAGTGACTCTTCGTCTACCTTTCTTTCCTTGAGATACTCTCGAAATACGTTGAGTGCAACTTTTGTTCCTTTCTTAGTATTCTCACTGTTCTTTCGATCAACTGAAGATGTCGAATCATTCTCTGACAGCTCGGGGAACCGATCTGCCATTTTCTCAATCTCGTTCCCAGAGTCTTCGTTCCCCTTGACCAGCGGGTCGGGTTACGAGAGACTCTGGGATGATCCGTCACTATTGCGCAGGCGTAGGCGTAACGCAAAAATGGCGGAGAGAGTGGAGGATTTGTTTCACGAGGGCATGCAATTTTCTTTAGCGAAATTAGGATATCCCAACTTAGAACTGAAAAAGGAACAATATGACGTGTTGGAGCGATATGCCTGGACAAAAATCTGTGCTAAATATGTTACCAAAGGGCTGTGTTGTCAAGTGTTGCCAGGAATTTGTGTAACGTGGAAATGTAAAGCAGATTGTGTCGCTGTTGAATGCACTGATCCGGGATTAGTTTCAAATGTTAAAGGACTGTCTTTGTTTTGTATCGTGGAAGATGAATGAGAGCGAAACACCAGACTCTAACACGAGATTCTTTCCAAAAGAATAAATTATTCTTTTAATCATAAAGCTATGTCTTCGTTGAAGGATCTTTCACGTTAGATTCTTCGTCACCAGAGAAGGTTTAGGATTCTTTTCAAAAGAAGATGAGTTCTTTGGGTAATAGTTTCCTTGCTGTTCTAAAGAAGTAGAGGTCTTAAGGGAAGTATCATTTTGCTGCTTTTCATTATTTTGTATAAAAAGAAAATGACTGTTCTTCACCAAGTAATGACAATTTTTGAATAGAGATGTATACTTCTAGTTGGATAAACATGTTGGTTTTTAGAATCCATGAACATATAATGTGCTTTCCAAATTTAGGAAATATATATACATTGTACATACATACACAGAGCAATACATACAAGCCATAATCACAAAAACAACT
>NC_090876.1:42535590-42545590 GCF_036669935.1 Montipora foliosa
CAGAGCATTACAATATTTGACATCACCGATCAAAAGGCAATGTAAATTTAGTCAACCAGAACGAAAATAAAGACAAATTGCTATCTTGTCGCGTTTAGTTCTCTAAGGGACGGACCATTAGAAATGAGCAGAGGGACTGACAATTCCCCAAAAGAAATTCCTGCAAAAAATTTGCCTAAAAAATATCCTGTGTGTCCAAAAACGTGTAAGGCTTTCAGCCCGAAAAAAAAAATTGCAGACAATTTGGCCTTTTAAGAAATCCTACACGAACAATTCCCCTTCCACCCCTCCCTCAGATTATTCGTTGTATCCCTCCCTAGAGAAAACGTAAATTTAGTTTCGAACTAATAGCAACTAAAATTAAAATTAAAATTTAGCAATTAAAATTTAATCTTCGCTGGCATTTCATTTGCGAAGTTAGGCAGCACGTTTTCATGCAAATTACCAGGTCCAGGAGAGAAAATATGGTGTTCCATCTCCGCCAAAAATCAACTTTGCAAAGCAACATTCAACTTTATCAAACAACTTTCAACTTCCCTTTTCGACAACCAACTGTAACAAATACAACATTCAACTTCACTTGATAACTTTCATTTTCAACGTATGAAACATTCAATTTTGTCATACAACTTTCAACTTTACATGTCAACAGTCGACAGCAGAGCATACAACATTGAACTTCACACTTTAAATTGTAAGCGGTGACTACTCAGGAATGAGCGCAGCATTGAATATTTGAGTTCACAACTGAACATCAATCATGAGATTACAATTTATTAGTCGGGTTGACAATCCGAAATTTTCGTTTAACAACCCGGTCGTTCTTTGCACCCTTTTTGAGTGTTCGCTCCAATGTCGATCCTTGTATCCTGCAATCTTGAATGTTGAGTTCTCTGAAATCGAGACCAAATCCGCCAAAAATTATGGGATGTCGGTCGATGATATGACGTCAGCAAAAATGTCCGTTAGTCCCTCGCCATTCATTTCCACATGCTTTTGTTCTTCGCAATCTCATAAATATTGATCTACCAAGACCCATGGAAGCCAATAATAGGCAATTAAATAATTTGCGAGATACCCCTCTTCAGGTGGCAGATAGACAGACGTCGCTGCAGCATCAAAACACTCATGAAGATAGGGCTGTGTGTAGTGTTATTCATCTCTCGCATGTTGTTTGTAAAGGCTCATTTAAGCACAGAGCGATTTTATCGCGCGACAAGAGCTACGATTTTACGGCGACAGCAAATCGCGCGTGTGAACAGCCGGCGATTTCACTGCCATTTGTAGCGCGCCAGATCGCAGCCTTGTCGCCGCAAATTCGCAGCTCTTGTCGCGCGATAAAATCGTACTGTGTAAACGAGCCTTGAGAAAATTTTCTTGATCTTCCGCTTGTTAGACTCTTAAATATCGCCTCTTCCAAATTGACAATTACAATTTTCTAAGCTTTGGATCTGTTTTACGCTCATGTTTTGTTCTAAGTTATATAATCCAATGTTTCCTGAATTTTGTGGGTGTAGACAAAACGTAGGGTAGGCCATGGTGTAGGCCATGGCCTACCCTATGGCCTACTCTATGGCCTACCGGTGGTCAAATTTAAATGAAAAAAACGCAGAGCATTGCCGCAAATCTTTCAACGTTAGGACTGTCTCACCAACGACTTTCTTCTGCTGTTTTGGCGGCCGCGGTTTTATCAGTATTAACCTACTGATAGAACAAGGAATGGAAGAGCAGAATGCCGGATAAACTCAACTTTGGCCAAACATCATCACGACTAGTCCGACTATTGCGTGACAGTAAGGAAAACCAGCGGTCGTTGTGGACTGGATTTCAGAGAACTCAACATTCAAGATTGCAGGATACAAGGATCTACATTGGAGCGAACACTCACAAAGGATGCAATATCATTGAACGCCATATTGCAAAGAACGACCGGGTTGTTAAACGAAAATTTCGGATTGTCAACCCGATTAATAAATTGTAATCTCTCATGATCGATGTTCAGTTGTCAACTCAAATGTTCAATGCTGGGTTCATTCCTGAGTAGTCACTCTTACAATTTAAAGTGTGAAGTTCAATGTTGTATGCTCTGCTGTCGACTGTTGACATGTGAAGTTGAAAGCTGTATGATAAAGTTGAATGTTTCATACGTTGAAAATGAAAGTTATCAAGTGAAGTTGAATGTTGTATTTGTTACAGTTGGTTGTCGAAAAGAGAAGTTGAAAGTTGTTTGATAAAGTTGAATGTTGCTTTACAAAGTTGATTTTTGGCGGAGATGGAACACCATAAGAAAAACACAAGCGAAGCATCCAATAAGAGAATAAACATACCTTTTTAAAATTAAGGATTTGTGTGCTTTAGACCGGTAAATTAACTGAAATGACGTATTTGAATCCCAAAACAGAGATGAATTATTTAGTTTGCCTCCGCTATTATTAAGAGTTAAGGTAAATAGTTTACTTACAAATAATTTGCAGTTTTGTGCAAATTTAAGTATATAGTGTTTTTGCCAAGTTTTAATTTTTTTTTATTATGAAATTCGGGTGATTACTGAATAATCATCAAAGGTTTGTTTTAAAGTATTTTATTTTCCACTCTTATGCCATTTTACCAAATTTGGTCGAGAGAATGCGCAAATTTTGAGATGGTATTCATACTGTAGTGTCCCGGTAGAGGCGAACGGGAGTCAGAGCCGAACAAAGTGACATTTTAAGCAACGGCCTGTTAACCAATCAGAGCGCTGGGATTTGCCCAAGACTGACTTTGCCATATAATAACCGTGTTTATTATTTATTATTCATTCTATAAGATGTATCTATGCACTTTATTTTTGGATATGTATTTAGAATGCACCTGTCCTAATTTACTGAACGGCTGATGAGGAATAGTATGATATTACTCTGGATAACAGACCTACTTCAGAGCCAGGAAACTTTCGATTTTCAGCCATAAACAACAATATCGTACTCTCGCACATCGCAAGAGGATGCAGCAGATAATGATAGCGATAGTTGGCTTGACGATATACATACTCTTCGGGTATCAGGTTTCGCCGACGTGTTTCGGTAAGAAATTGTTGTAGTGTTAGGAAACATTTTTTTTTTCGAAAGAGCTAGACGGATCCACAAAATGATGATAGGAGTTTGTGAGTAGTTAGGGGTTGTAGCGAATTGGCCACATTTTGCGCAAGAGCTTTTAAGTCAGAGGCTTTATTTAAAGCAGTTTATCTACAAAGCAGCTGGCACTAGCTTTACAAAAATTTGGTTTATCAACGGAGTTGATAATGTAAATTGACCACCGTACAGAGATTCTAAAAAGCTGACGTTTCGAGCGTTAGCCCTTCGTTTATTCTTCTCCCTACTGTAACTCGGCCTTAGGTAGAAGGTTAATCCATCACTATTATGAATAAAGATTTTAAGATGCTGCGTGCCGATACCCCGGAGGGCAGGAATCAACAGAGACAAGGAAAACAAAGTATTTTGTCTAAGAAAAGTTTTTGCTCGTTGAATGGCAATGTTAGAGGATAGAAAAAATGATATTCGATCATAAGCAACTGCGTGAAAATTTAACGCGGCGAAGCCTAACGATATTTTGATGGCTTATGGAAGCCAGGTCTGTGGACTTGTGAACCGCTGTATTATCTATCAATGCTCCACGCGGTCTCCTTGGACCGTGTGGAAGAACAAGTACCGAGTATCAAACTATGAAAATGCGTAAGAGCGTAGGAGAGAGAAGGAGAATAACTAACTAACTATAATTAAAGAACACAGAGCTTGTCTGGCCTTAGACGAAATAAAGCCGAGGTGAAAAGGCTATCCTTTAATCTTTTGTACCGGAGGTTCTCTCTCCTGTTTATTCGTATCCTGTTTGGTAGCTTAATTAAGTGATGGATGCACCGTATAAAGATCAATGTTTAACTCCGATCAAAGTTAAACGTCAAGGAAAACAAGCTCTTCTTGTTACCTCAACCAGATTTAAGGCAGACAGAGGTACACGCAGACGGAAACCATTCTATTTTCATAAATTGATTAAAATATTAGACGTAACTGGACTATCGGAAAATGTAGGGGGTCAATTAACAGAGAACTTAGAGATTTTAAGATCTACGACGGCGTCGGCGATCGTTTCCTCAATATATGTTTTTGCCTATCTTAGGTCTTTGGCGATTAATCAATCTCCTTCACGTCGTACAATACGTGAAAGTAACATGGTAGGAGCGGTTTCCGGTAAAAATGGAAACTGAAAAGTTCGCATTTGTATGTTCACCGCGTTGCCGTCAAAACCTCAAATTTGGTGATTCACGTTGTTGTTGTTGGTGGTGGTGGTGTTGTGCGAAGTACTGCCAAAAGCTGTGCTCAAAAGCTTCAATGCTGCACGCGCAGCACGTTCTATGGTTCCTCTTTCAGCCAATGATATTATTAGTTGTTTTGTGCCGTTGTCGTTGACGAGCCGTCATCATTTCTTGAACTCCCTATTGTCGATTCTGCGACGGCGGGTGAACGAAGAAAGGTCATTTCGTCGGATTAGCTGATTTGATAATAGTAAAGTAACCTCAACAGGGATATTAACCCTTCGTCAAAGCGAATTCAGTTGCGAATGATAACGCCCAAAATGATACTTTCGTGTAGGAAACTATACAAAATCAACAATCTTATGAACTATAAACATCTTTGAAGAAGGAAACTTCCTGCTTAATTAAAAGCTTTTTTGTAATCTTATACCGAACACCTTCTCCGAGATAGAATGAGTTACTGAATTAAGAGAATATATCGAAAGGATATCACACAACAATTTCATTACGACAAACAAGCTCCTGGCCCCTATCATTTATCTATATTGAATATTATTTTGTCTCAATTCAGTGTTTTCGGAACCCATTTATTTTAGGAACCTTTCACTTGAATTAATTAAAATAAGTGCTTTTATGTCTAAGAAACGATGAATTCCTAATTAATTATTAACACGCGAACAATGAGTCCTCGTCAAGCTTAAGTTTGACACAAAAATCCTCCAATGTGCCACTTGTTGTAATATTAAATTTAAACTCAGCAGCAAAAATCGAAAACAAAACACAGTTTTTACCAGTTAATTCAAAGAGAAAAACGTCTGGCAGTTTGGACCTTTAGGTTCTTGAACTATTCTCGATTTAAGGTCTCGCTAAAGGTAAATTTGGGAATCTCGCTCAAGTTTTTTGTTTTTGCAAATCTTGACTCGGTGGGCTGTGAAGTATATTTTCTCGAAAAAAAATTCTGAAAAAATAATTTTTAAAACCGCTAAAATTGTTTTTCTTTGTTTCCCGACATAATCTGCATGCCAAAAATGATTGACGTATCATGTCAAGCACACGTGAAAGGATTGGGTACCTATAATTGCATTTCAAACAGGGGGCGGAGTTATTTAGCAGACCGTGAACTGCACGCGAAATCTTCAAGCTCGATTTTTGACGCCAAAATTACAACTTCTCGGACGCCCTGTCCCGACGGGTTTTAAGGACGGTGCCTGCTATTGTTATTG
Organism: Montipora foliosa; assembly: GCF_036669935.1. NCBI lineage: Eukaryota > Metazoa > Cnidaria > Anthozoa > Scleractinia > Acroporidae > Montipora > Montipora foliosa. Next base: position 42,541,102 of record NC_090876.1, read on the forward strand.
CGCATACGTTCTGCGCATCTCGAGATACTCAGATTTCCTGCGGCTGGTGCTTATTAATACAGGGATATTTTTGCGCGGTTCAAAACTATGCGGAGAAAGCAAAACTTAGCAAGTGATCTCGATATCCAAAAAGAAAACTGGGGGTAAGCACGCAATTTTTAGATATAATTAAGCTTCAATTTGGAAAAGAACGCCATGCATTGCTTTGTATTTTAAAACTTTTTACAAATATTGTTGATTAATTATCTTCGAAAAATGCGTGGTAACCCCCAATTTTCTTTTTGGATTGTAATAACACTTGTTAAGATCTGCTTTTCCCCGATATTCAGTAAACTGCACAAACATACCTTTGAATTAGTAGGCACCGTCCTAAGATATTTCTTCCAAAATGTCAGTTCTAATAGATGATTTACTACCCTAAATACCGCATGAGGAATTTTTCGTTTGTCTTCGGAGACTGAATTTATGGGACTTTTTCTGCCCAAATTAAGTATGAGATCAGAGTTTCGACTTTGGTGCGTGATATTTCATTCAATTCTTGACATATCTAAAATTCCTCACACAGTATTGGAGTGTATTTATCTATGACTAAAATGCATCAAAACGCGGAAGGGGAAGGAGCTTCAGCAGCAGACTCGGTCTTTCTGAGTTTGAGGCCTCAAAACCAAAAGGCAATATTAAATACCAAAAAACGAAAACTTTATTCAAATAATTCAATCTATTAGCTTTAATATGATATATAGTTTGACCCAATACAAACAATAGCGGCACGACAATTTCAATTTTCCGCGGACACCTCATTTTCTTTTACCGAGACGTTAAACCTTCCAATGAAAGGAAGACTAGCGAGTCACTAGAGCTCACACAGTTTATCATGAAGTTTATCGCAGGGATGTCTCCCTTAGCCATTTGGTTATACACCTGGGAAGGAAGAGATTGTTAGGGTTAGGGTTAGAGAGCGTGGAGAAGAGAATTTTGTCCTAGGAAACAACACGATAATAGACGCAGGTCTCGAGCCCGCTATTCGGTAAGGATAAAATAAGCGGTCTTTTTTTTTTCTCTGGGTACTGAATCGTCGCATGTCGTAACCTAATTAAACAACTGAGTTTTTGCCAGGGAAATATACCTTGAAGGAGTTTGATCGTCTGGGTGAATGTAATCCTGACATCGCATTGTTATGACAACCTCAAGGGAAAAGTCATGACTTCACTCCGAAAGTCATTGCGAATCGAAAGACCTATGTGTAAGAGCCTCTTTATGCAATATATCTATTTCTATTTTTAGAACTAACTCTTCAGCAGGAGACTCACATTTACATCAATTTGCACAACTTGCAAGCATTGTTTTTGCTACTTTTGTCTTCGTTTAACAATAACTTCATTGTGATATGCCATTTTAAACAGCGCGTGTATAGCCGAAGAACTCGTGACGTTCTAAAAATAGAAAGATATGCGCAATGGTTGACTCATATGTAGGGATTGTGTGGGAAAGGCAAGCTCCTACTCATATATAGGCTCCTGTACGTGTGTAATTGTTTCTCAGAAAGGCAGATACGGACACTGTCTATCTTGCAATGGAGGCTAATATATGGGAATATTCAGTATTGGACTGGAACTAGCTTGCAATGGAGGCTAATGCGGTGCAATCTTTTCAAATGCAATTTAGAGGGAGTGTTTTATTCAAAGGACTAACTATACAACGCTGTTTCATGTAACCAGAAATGTTATTGTACCAAATGAAAAAACAATAATTGCTGATCAAGTGAAACTATGGTCCTCGCAGTTATGAACGCAGTTTTAGAAATTGCGTAGAGAACCCTGAAAATTTCAGGACTTGAACGGGGTTTGAACCCGTCACCTCGCGATACCGGTGCGACGCTCTAACCAACTGAGCTATGAAGCCAGTGACGTTGGGAGCTGGTCATTTGTGGGTTCTAATGTTCCCGTAATGAGTGAATCAACGAATGAAATGATAATTGCTAAGCAAGATGCATTCATTAATGTGACATCAGTAATATTTCACTATGGCAACAAACGAGCCATCTAAAAACGCCCTATATTTTGTTCAAAATCTGGAAATTGATAAGGAGGCGAAGCCGTTGCAAAAACCTTTGCAAAGTTATAAAATCATCTGTAGCCTATTCAGAGCCACCTTAAAATTTTCCATTCTTAAGAGTGGCTATGAATCCCATCCAGAGGATTTTGCAAAAGGTTTCATCTTAGCCTGCTTATCAATTTCCAGCATTGAAAATTGAGGGTAACCCAGTTCGTTTTTTAGATGTAGGCGTTTAAAGACACATGATAGCCTCTTGGGACCACTGTTGTTTAATGTATTTATTAATGATTGATTGATTGATTGAATTGATTAATTATTACTTCACACCAATGAATTCATATGGTACCATAATATTGCCGCTACGTGAAACGGATGGGAAGATTCAATCCTTCCAAAAACTACAGTTTACTGAAAGCCATTGAAACTGTTTTGAACCTCTTCAACTGATTAGACTTAACTCCCTGTCCCCCCGTCCTGATAAGACCGAAAATTTCTTTCTCACTTAAGAAAGTAAGTATGGCTGAAAGCTAAGGATTTCTCAGCGTAGCTATACGGAAGCGAAAGGTTAAAGTGATTTCGGAGTAGTTTGAATTGGTAACACTATTTATTATTGAAGAACAGAGGGAATATCATATATTTTGTCTGCTTGTAACGAATGGTTTTATATCAGCATAGTCATCATAGTTGAAGCAACTTAAAGCAGTTGCGAAAAATCCTGAAAAAAGCAAGACAATTTTTTTTTAAAAGAAACCTCCTATAATATCCCATTGTGAATATTGTTGTTATTGAAATATTGCTGTGACCATCATCGATTAGCACAAAAACTAACAATCAGCCAATTAAACAGCTTGTGTGATTCCGAACGACACTTTTCAACTGTCTCAATCCCGTTGAGTCTTTGCCTACACCATTTTTGACAGAAAACGATGACCGCATCATAATCTTCAAAGAACCAATACCAAATAAAGCCATGCATGGTCACATGATCAGCCGCAGTGAAGTGCCAAGTGAAGGGAGTTGCCGAGTGAACTGCTATTTGGATCCTAACTGTGTGTCAATAAATATGGGACCTTTTAAGGAAGGAAACTTGATGTGTGAGTTAAACAAAGTCACTTCAAGTCAAAAGGAATCTTTCTTGGGAGAAAAAAAGGCCTACACTTATTTGGAAATTGAGGTAAGGCACTTAGATGTAAGACTTGCCCTAAATTGGAAGGTGGTTTAAGGCTTGGCTTCTGCAATCTTCTTTTTCTGCAATCGGGAAGCATTTGAACGACACAGACTTAAAACTATATATAGGCGGCCTCATCAGTAACTTTTCCGTCCTCAAGAAATGCAACGGAAAGTTAGACTGATCAATTAATGAGATGTTGTTCACAAAATTGAAGAAGCCACGCCTGCACACACATTGAACTCTATCCGCGCAAAACTATTACTTGAACATACTTAACATGCTTATGTGTCTAGTACAACACTGCATATGTTGATTTGACTTGTTCAAATTAGTCACTAACTTTTTTAATTACTTGAGTTTAGTACATGCAGACATAGAAACGTTTATATTAACTTATTTCGCTTACACTTATTCATAAATATCCATTTTTGTCTTTTTTTCATTGTTATGTCATAAATATAATTTTTGTATGGTCACAAGTCACTTTAAGGTCGTAAGTATTTTCACCTGCAATTACATACACACTTTAAAATAGTGTTGTTACACATAGTGGCTGCGGTCAAATCTGGGCTACTAACTAAAGTTAAGATGGCGATAACTATGGTTAGCTATTTCGGTAATCTGACCGCTTCTCTATTCGCTCTAACTATAGTTAGAAAATTTACTCCTCGGTGGTCCAAAACAATACAGACTAACTATAGTGATAGGTTAGTCTTAAGTTTACAAGCAAACAACCAATCAGAATGTGACAATACTTTTCGCACGTGCGAGATATGAGCATATATAAATATGCAAAATAAAAACCAAGAGTGAAGCGGGGGGGGGGGGGGGTGGGGGGGGGGAAGGAAAGCAAAAACAACAAATTTACATATAACAAGGTAGCAACACGTGTAGCCTTCTGTGCAGCCGTCCTTGTATTTGCTGCGATGAAGTCCAAATCTTCCTCGCAGGATTCTTTTCCTGTAAGTACCAGTAAGACTTGCCTTCTTCGGCGTGGGGCATCCGTTAAAATTCTCAGCTTATTTCGCATTTTTCTCCGATGGTTTGCCTCTCGGAAAAAATAAATAATAAGAAAAACTAGACACACTTTACGTCGGTCAACCATGTTGACATTTCACGGATCAACAATAAGAACCGTCACCAACCTCTTTTAATTCTGACGTCATCCATAGGCTAATTAGAACCAACTGTAGTTAACTGCGTAGTGTGACCGCAAAGTCCACCGAAAGCACAAACTACAGTTAGGTATGACGTCACGTAACT